>NC_069504.1:97846849-98180599 GCF_027579735.1 Bombina bombina
ATTTGTACTACAAGTCTCTCTTTGGTATGTGAATTGGGTCCCTGCATTCAAATCTGGCCAATTTCCCTGTTTCGGTGTCATTTGTACTACAAGTCTCTCTTTGGTATGTGAATTGGGTCCCTGCATTCAAATCGTGTCAATTTTCCCTGTTTCTGTGTCATTTGTACTACAAGTCTCTCTTTGGTATGTGAATTGGGTCCCTGCATTCAAATCCTGCCAATTTCCCTGTTTCTGTGTCATTTGTACTACAAGTCTCTCTTTGGTATGTGAATTGGGTCCCTGCATTCAAATCCTGCCAATTTTGCTGTTTCTGTGTTATTTATACTACAAGTCTCTATTTGGTGTGTGAATTGGGTCCCTGCATTCAAATCCTGCTAATGTCCCTGTTTCTGTGTAATTTGCACTAAAAGTCTCTCTTTGGTATGTGAATTGGGTCCCTGCATTCAAATCCTGCCAATTTCCCTGTTTCTGTGTCATTTGTACTACAAGTCTCTCTTTGGTATGTGAATTGGGTCCCTGCATTCAAATCCTGCCAATTTTGCTGTTTCTGTGTTATTTATACTACAAGTCTCTATTTGGTGTGTGAATTGGGTCCCTGCATTCAAATCCTGCTAATGTCCCTGTTTCTGTGTCATTTGTACTACAAGTCTCTCTTTGGTATGTGAATTGGGTCCCTGCATTCAAATCCTGCTAATCTTTCTGTTTCTGTATAATTTGTACTACAAGTCTCTCTTTGGTATGTGAATTGGGTCCCTGCATTCAAATCCTGCCAATTTCCCTGTTTCTGTGTCATTTGTACTACAAGTCTCTGCTTTCAGGTATGTGAATTGGGTCCCTGCATTCAAATCCTGCCAATTTCCCTGTTTCTGTGTCATTTGTACTACAAGTCTCTCTTTGGTATGTGAATTGGGCCCTTCATTCAAATCCTGCCAATGTCCCTGTTTCTAAATCATTTGTACTAAAAGTCTCTCTTTGGTATGTGAATTGGGTCCCTGCATTCAAATCCTGCTAATCTTTCTGTTTCTGTATAATTTGTACTACAAGTCTCTCTTTGGTATGTGAATTGGGTCCCTGCATTCAAATCCTGCCAATTTCCCAGTTTCTGTGTCATTTGTACTGCAAGTCTCTCTTTGGTATGTGAATTGGGTCCCTGCATTCAAATCCTGCCAATTTCCCTGTTTCTGTGTCATTTGTACTACAAGTCTCTCTTTGGTATGTGAATTGGGTCCCTGTATTCAAATCCTGCCAATTTCCCTGTTTCAGTGTCATTTGTACTACAAGTCTCTCTTTGGTATGTGAATTGGGTCCCTGCATTCAAATCTGGCCAATTTCCCTGTTTCGGTGTCATTTGTACTACAAGTCTCTCTTTGGTATGTGAATTGGGTCCCTGCATTCAAATCGTGTCAATTTTCCCTGTTTCTGTGTCATTTGTACTACAAGTCTCTCTTTGGTATGTGAATTGGGTCCCTGCATTCAAATCCTGCCAATTTCCCTGTTTCTGTGTCATTTGTACTACAAGTCTCTCTTTGGTATGTGAATTGGGTCCCTGCATTCAAATCCTGCCAATTTTGCTGTTTCTGTGTTATTTATACTACAAGTCTCTATTTGGTGTGTGAATTGGGTCCCTGCATTCAAATCCTGCTAATGTCCCTGTTTCTGTGTAATTTGCACTAAAAGTCTCTCTTTGGTATGTGAATTGGGTCCCTGCATTCAAATCCTGCAAATTTCCCTGTTTCTGTGTCATTTGTACTACAAGTCTCTCTTTGGTATGTGAATTGGGTCCCTGCATTCAAATCCTACCAATTTCCCTGTTTCTGTGTCATTTGTACTACAAGTCTCTCTTTGGTATGTGAATTGGGTCCCTGCATTCAAATCCTGCCAATGTCCCGGTTTCTGTGTCATTTGTACTACAAGTCTCTATTTGGTATGTGAATTGGGTCCCTGCATTCAAATCCTGCCAATTTCCCTGTTTCTATGTCATTTGTACTACAAGTCTCTCTTTGGTATGTGAATTGGGCCCCTGCATTCAAATCCTGCCAAATTTCCCTGCTTCTGTGTCATTTGTACTACAAGTCTCTCTTTGGTATGTGAATTGGGCCCCTGCAATTCAAATCCTGCAAATTTCCCTGTTTCTGTGTCATTTCTACTACAAGTCTCTCTTTGGTATGTGAATTGGGTCCCTGCATTCAAATCCTGCCAATTTCCCTGTTTCTGTGTCATTTGTACTACAAGTCTCCCTTTGGTATGTGAATTGGGTCCCTGCATTCAATTCCTGCCAATTTCCCTGTTTCTGTGTCATTTGTACTACAAGTCTCTCTTTGGTATGTGAATTGGGTCCCTGCATTCAAATCCTGCCAATGTCCCGGTTTCTGTGTCATTTGTACTACAAGTCTCTATTTGGTATGTGAATTGGGTCCCTGCATTCAAATCCTGCCAATTTCCCTGTTTCTGTGTCATTTGTACTACAAGTCTCTCTTTGGTATGTGAATTGGGCCCCTGCATTCAAATCCTGCCTATTTCCCTGTTTCTTTGTCATTTGTACTACAAGTCTCTCTTTGGTATGTGAATTGGGCCCCTGCAATCAAATCCTGCCAATTTCCCTGTTCATGTGTCATTTGTACTACAAGTCTCTCTTTTTGCATTTGTCTGTATAATTAATTATGTATTTACCCTGCTGATATATTGCCTTTATCTATGTGATGTTCAAACCTTGCAAATACTTGTTTTAATTCCTAAATTTATAATTTCACTAATGGTTTAACCACAGCCTCCCCCAAATTCTATTGTCTGTTATTTTTAACTTATCTCACCCTGAATTAAATTTTCCCAATTGGCCTTTTGACTGTCTTTAAACAGGTCATTACCTAATTTATTACATTCAGCTGAATGCTCTGGACTATAAATTTAACACTGCTATGGGGAAAGCAATGCAGGGGTTTAGCAATGTAGGTTAGATAGCAATATTGTAAGATCATCTGTTCACATCTCTTAAGTGAACATTTATAAGTGAGGAACAATGAATTATACAAGAATTAAGTGAACATTTATAAGTGAGGAACAACGAATTATACAAGAATTAAGTGAACAATTATAAGTGAGGAACAACAAATTATACAAGAATTAAGTGAACAATTATAAGTGAGGAACAACAAATTATACAAGAATTGAACAAGAATTGGACAAGGGATAAGGCAAGTTCTGTTTTAATGCTGAGTTTTATACACTGTCTGACTATTTTGTAAAAATGCTAAATATCTTCATATTCCTTTTTGCTACCTTTTGTCTGTTTAACAAACTACTTTACTCAATTACTCCTTACCCCTCACCACCTGCACTGTTCATTAGCCCATCTCTCTTAACCTCACCTTACTTCTGTATTCATGAACTTCACACATTCCTAAAGACTCTCTCTCTCACTTGCAATTTATCACAAAAACATTCCCACTATTGCAAATCTGCATCTCATCTCATGTCACTCTCCCTCTTGCTCATACTAGCTTCTGGCGACATCTCCCCTAATCCTGGTCCCCCACATTTTCCTTGCCCTGCACACCCATGTGTATCCTTCAATAAACTTCAAAAACAAAACTCTGGTAACCCTAATCTCATTCCTCTTTCATCTAAAGCCACCACCCCCTTCACTTGTGCACTTTGGAACTCTTGCTCTGTTTGCAACAAGCTCACTTCTATTCATGACCTCTTTATCTCCCACTCTCTCAATCTTCTGGCTCTCACAGAAACCTGTCTCTCTCCTCGAGACACTGCTTCCTCTGCTGCACTGTCACATGGGGGTCTCCACTTCAGCCACACTCCTAGGTCTGACAATAGACAAGGAGGATGTGTTGGTATTTTACTTTCCTCTCGTTGCACCTTTCAACAAATACATCCCTTCTCTTCCCTCACATTTTCTTCATTCGAAACACACATAATTCGCTTATTCTCTCCCCTCTCTATATGCGTTGCAGTCATATACCGCCCCCTGGCTCCGCAACTCTATTTCTAGACATTGTAGCTATCTTGGGGTTTATTTTTATTTTACAGGCAAGTTTGTATTTATTTTAACTAGGTAGAATAGTTATTAAATAGTTATTAACTGTTTACTGGTTTATATAAAAGTTTTCTGTACAAACTACTATAGCTTCTCAACATAGGAGAAGCAACAGTGAGGAAATCCTCACCATTTCTTGGCAGACTTATTGATGTGTACTTCAGTCTGAAAACGACATGCCAAACCACATTAGATTTGTACATTTTGAATAATTTTGTTGTTACATGTATCAATGCTTTTCTTCTCAATAAAAATGATTTAAACATAAATAGTTATTAACTATTTAATAACTACCTAGCTAAAATAAATACAAATTTACCTGTAAAATAAAACCTAAGTTGCACTAACACCTAACACTACACTACAATTAATATAATTTAATAAATTACCTACATTAAAAACAATTAAATAAATTAAATTAAATTAACTAAATTACAAAAAGAAACAAACACTAAATTACAGAAAATAAAAAGCAAATTACAGATCTTTAAACTAATTACACCTAATCTAATAGCCCTATTAAAATAAAAAAAGCCCCCCCAAAATAAAAAAAACCCTAGCCTAAACTAAACTACCAATAGCCCTTAAAAGGGCCTTTTGTGGGGCATTGCCCCAAAGAAATCAGGTCTTTTTCCTGTAAAAATTAATACAAACAACCCCCCAACAGTAAAACCCACCACCCACACAACCAACCCCCCAAATAAAATACTAACTATAAAAACCTAAGCTCCCCATTGCCTTGAAAAGGGCATTTGGATGGGCATTGCCCTTAAAAGGGCATTTAGCTCTATTGCAGGCCCAAAGCCCTAACCTAAAAAATAAACCCATCCAATACACCCTTAAAAAAATCCTAACACTAACCCCCGAAGATTCACTTACCGGGAGAAGTCTACATCCAAGCGGCAAGATGTCCTCAACGAAGCCGGCAGAAGTGGTCCTCCAGACGGGCAGAAGTCTTCATCCAGACGGCATCTTCTATCTTCATTCATCCAGCGCGGAGCGGCTCCATCTTCAAGACATCAGACGCGGAGCATCCTCTTCAAACGACGGCTTTTTCGTAATGAATATCTCTTTAAGTGATATCATCCAAGATGGTGTCCCTTAGATTCTGATTTGCTGATAGAATTCTATCAGCCAATGGAATTAAGGTAGAAAAAAATCTATTGGCTGATGCGCCGGAAGGATGAAGATAGAAGATGCTGTCTGGATGAAGACTTCTGCCTGTCTGGAGGACCACTTCTGCCCATCTGGAGGACCACTTCCGCTGGCTTCATTGAGGACATCTTGCCGCTTGCATGAAGACTTCTCCCGGTAAGTGAATTTTCGGGGTTAGTGTTATGATTTTTTTAAGGGTGTATTGGGTGGGTTTATTTTTTAGGTCAGGGCTTTGGGCCTGCAATAGAGCTAAATGCCCTTTTGATGGCAATGCCCATCCAAATGCCCTTTTCAGGGCAATGGGGAGCTTAGGTTTTTTTAGTTAGTATTTTATTTGGGGGGTTGGTTGTGTGGGTGGTGGGTTTTACTTTTGGGGGGGTTCAGGTAAAAGAGCTGATTTCTTTGCGGCAATGCCCCACAAAAGGCCCTTTTAAGGGCTATTGATAGTTTAGTTTAGGATAGGGTTTTTTGGGGGGGGCTTTTTTATTTTGATAGGGCTATTAGATTATGTGTAATTAGTTTAAAGATCTGTAATTTGTTTTTTATCTTCTGTAATTTAGTGTTTGTTTTTTTGTAATTTAGCTAATTTAATTTAATTCATTTAATTGTATTTAATGTAGGTAATTTATTTAATTGTAGTGTAGTGTTAGGTGTTAGTGTAACTTAGGTTAGGTTTTATTTTACAGGTAAATTTGTATTTATTTTAGCTAGGCAGTTATTAAATAGTTAATAACTATTTAGTAACTATTCTACCTAGTTAAAATAAATACAAACTTGCCTGTAAAATAAAAATAACCCTAAACTAGAGACAATGTAACTATTAGTTATATTGTAGCTAGCTTAGGGTTTATTTTATAGGTAAGTATTTAGTTTTAAATAGGAATAATTTAGCTGATAGTAATTTTTATTTAGATTTATTTAAATTATATTTAAGTTAGGGGGTGTTAGGGTTAGACTTAGGTTTAGGGCTTAATAAATTTAATATAGTGGCGGCGACGTTGGGGGTGGCAGATTAGGGGTTAATAAGTGTAGGCAGGTTACGGCGACATTGGGGGCGGCAGATTAGGGGTTAATAAATATAATGTAGGTGTCAGCGATGTCTGGAGCGGCAGATTAGGGGTTAATAAGTATAATGTAGGTGTTGGCCATGTCGGGGACAGCAGATTAGGGGTTAATAAGTGTAAGATTAGGGGTGTTTAGACTCGGGGTTCATGTTAGGGTGTTAGGTGTAAACTAAAAAAATGTGTTTCCCCATAGGAATCAATGGGGCTACGTTACTGAGATTTACGCTGCTTTTTGGCAGGTTTTAGACTATTTCTCAGCTGGCTCTCCCCATTGATGTCTATGGGGAATTCATGCACGAGCACGTGCGACCAGCTCACCGCTGACTTAAGCAGCGCTGGTATTGGAGTGTGGTATGGAGCTCAATTTTGCTCTACGCTCACTTCTTGCCTTTTAACGCCGGGTTTGTAAAAACCTGTAATACCAGCGCTGCAGGTAAGTGAGCGGTGAGAAAAAACTGCTCATTAGCACCGCACAGCTCCTAGCGCAAAACTCATAATTTAGCCGATTGTTGAGAGTATGTTCAAGATCCTCAATGCTCCCTTTCAATATCATTAATATGTCATCAACCTGTGATAGAGGACCATGTCTGCACTAGCCGGGCATGATTCCCAAAAGATGTATTCCCATCTTACCATGTAGAGATTGGCATAACTTTGTGCGAACTTGGTCCCCATCGCGGTACCACATAGCTGGTTGTAATATTTCCCTTCATAGTTAAAATAATTATGTGTGAGTATATATTTTATCCCACTTAGAATAAATTCTTTTTGGGATGAGGGTATAGTGGGATCTTTTGTCAAAAAAATATTCTACTTCCATACCTTCAAAGTGGTGGATGCTTGTGTATAGGGACGTCACGTCGCATTTTACCCAAATAAAATTATTCTCCCATGTGATCTTATTGAGGGTAGTCAGCACCTCAGTGGAATCTCTTAAAAATGAGGGTAGTTTTTTACCGAAATGCTGTAGATGTTGATCTATATATCCAGATAGATTACTCGTGAGGGACCCTATACCCGAAATGATTGGTCTACCGGGGGGTTCTTTAAGGTTTTGTGGATTTTCGGTAGCTGATAAAAACTTTTATTTTCCCCAAAGACATCAATGGGGCTGCGTTACTGAGCTTTTCATTCCGCGATCGCAGGTGTTAGGCTTTTTTCTGACCCGCTCTCCCCATTGTACAAGCACGTCAAAACAGAGCTTGTATTTTGTGCGGTATGGAGCTCAACGCAACCATATCGCACGCACAAGCCGGCTGTTTGAAAACTTGTAATGGCTGCACTATAGGGGGTTAAATAATGCAACTTTTGTTGCGTTCGTTATTTTCCCTATAGCGCGCATAACTCATAATCTAGCTGTTAGATAATTACCATTGGGACTTATACATCAATATATAGATGTGTATGTTTATGGATCTATGTATAATATACAATATATATATATATATATATATATATATACACACAGTATATGTACATAATGTTAAAATGATATATATATATATATATATATATATAAAACAGCCTAAATAAGTTTTGACCCAATACATTACTACAGTTATAAAATCTAAGTTTATCAAATAATTCCCTGTTACTATATTTAAAGAACCAGTGAATACAGTAGATTTGCATAATGAAAAAAGCTTGATAACAAGACAATACAATAGCACTTAGTCTAAACTTCAAATGAGTAGTAGATTTTTTGTTTTCTGAAAAATTTCAAACTTATGTCTATTTCCACTCCTCCTGTAACATGTGATAGCCATCAGCCAATCACAAATGCATATACATTTATTCTGTGAATTCTTTCACCTGCTCAGTAGGAAATGGTGACTCAAAAAGTATAAATATGAAAAGACTGCACATTTGAATCATAACAGTTTAATTTTGACTTGAGTACCCCTTTAAGAGAAATTACTTCAGCCAAACAAAAAGAAGAAAGGGGTGCCTCATAGCGTAGCAGGATCTTCAATACAATTTGGATTTGAGTATATGTATATACAACTCCCATTTGATGGTGGCACTTTGTATGGTACAGTGCATACAAGCAGAGTGACACTTGCAGCAGTCAGCACCCTGTTCACTCACGGAAGCAGTGGCAGTCTCGTCTAGCCATTATGGGATTTTGGCTCCTTTTGATGTGCTTATCCTATGTTGGAAAGCCAGCTCCTTGGTGAAACTCCATGTGCCGCTGCTAGGAGATCAGCAGGTGTAAAATAAAGATGCATCCAGGGATCAGCAAAGTGTCCGTGACCGGCCCTTTCGATGTCCGCTGCCTGTTTTGAGGTAGGAAGGGTCAGAGGGAGGAGCACTTTACTCCAGTGCTCTCCTCCTTGACACATGCAGTGCCACGTTTGTTTTGCGGGTTTGAGGGGCCGCGTCTATGTCATGTGATGCCGCATCAGCTGCACTCCGAGTCAGTAGCAGCAGGAATTGAAAAGTGATGAGTCAAGAGCCGTGTGTCTCTTTACAGGCAATCAGCCATGCTAACTGGTCTCCAGCCTCTCTTTCACTCTGGAAACAGCCTGCTCCCTGTTTCTTTCAACTCGAAACTGCCAACATTGCTGTTGTAATTAATATGATATGTCTTTGAAATCAGAAAAATAAATGATCAATTATAAGAATATCAAATGAAGATACGTGCATATTTGTGTACCTATCTATCCACGCTGCTATTTAAACAACACAAATATCTATTTTAAATAAAGCCAAAAGGAGTAACTTCATAACTACTTTTATAAAAGGGGAGATGCCTTTAGAATACAAAAGGGTTCAACACACACAATAGAGGTCTTCTGGCTAATCTGCTTGCTCTCTCTTTACTGGACAGACCACTCCCAGCACATTTCACAGAAGGTTTCTGATAATCAACTAGATCTCTCCACACTTCTCCCACATTTGACCTCAGAGAGACACAGACATCACACAGCCTGAGTCAGACACAGGGGTTCACACAGACAACCACAGACCCCATCTAAATAGACACCCTAAGGAATTGATTGCAAATCCATTCATCTTTACACCTGGCCTAATTCCCCATTGCGGGTTTGGTAATGGGTAACGTATATATAGCTATTATATACTGTATTCCTCAGATTGCTATATTTAAAAAATTCTTCTAAAATAGGTGTTAAAGGATTGCTATAATTTATGTGCTGGAAATCATTAGCAAGATAGATTCTTAATCCCTAAAGAAGAAAAAAATTAAAAGCTATTTGAATATGGAAAGAAATTCCAGCAGCACAACAATGGTGAATAATCTTCCAAATTTATTAGGTACCTGGAGGTAAAGCAATGACGTTTCGGGCTCAGTAGCCCTTAATCCTATTTGAATGTGGGTTAGGATTTCCTTAAGACATTCAAGTTTTGTAATGTAGTATTGCTAATCTGCACTTTGGGCCCCATGTATTAAAAGGCGGGCGAACAGCTTCTCAACTTGTGAAGCTGTCCGCCCGCCTTCGCTGCATACAAGCAGCGGATTTGTTGATCCACTTGCCCGTATGTATAATTACACACTCCGATGAGTGTATAATACCCGCTCCTTCATTCGCGCAAGTGAAGGGACTGTCAATCACTGAGAGCGAGCAAGCTCTCTGTGATTTCTCTTTGCCACCTCTGAGGTGGCGAGTAGAGTAAAAAGCAGTTTAAAAATGGCCGCTGCTTCTTACATTGCGGGAGGCATGCTCCCATATGCCAACCTGCCCTGCAAGGGCTCCAGAGCAGCTCTCACTGCTTCGTACATGGGTCCCTTAAACCATTAATAGAGGCTAAAGGTGTGATCTTAATTTCATTTTTATAGTGTACTTGTTGCTAATCTAAGGCAGTATAATTATAATGTGTATTGCATTAATATAATGTATAAAGTAAACTTCTGTATCTGCTGAAACTAAAGGTTTAGTTTATTGATAAATGCTGTTGACTTGTGGAACTGTTATAAAGCTTTTTAATTGCTGTACTGACTTATACAGCACTGGTAGATGCTACTGATCTGTTTTTGAACTGTTATAAAACTTTTTAATTGCTGTATTGACTTATGGTTGTTTCATCAGTGTTAAGTAATCAGATAGTCATATTGTGTTAATTTATTAATGCTACTGATTTGCTAGCAGTGCTACAAGCTTTTTAAATGTTTTATCTGCTTTGCAATTATAATTTTCACCTGTAGCTTTGAAACATTTACATTAGTTTTAACAAATACTGAATAGTGCAACCAACAAATATTTGGGGAAATGAATTTCACTGAATATTCTGAATGAAAATTTCATCATCCGAAGTGAAGATTTCTTGGCTGCACATAGAACAGCACAGAATAGAATCATTTAGTCGCCAAGTATAAAAAATAAAAATATAAAAGGAATTATTTGTGGTGCAAATGATATCAGATGACAATGAACAAATACAAGCAGCAGTGTAAAAAACATAATTTATGTAAGAACTTACCTGATAAATTCATTTCTTTCATATTAGCAAGAGTCCATGAGCTAGTGACGTATGGGATATGCATTCCTACCAGGAGGGGCAAAGTTTCCCAAACCTCAAAATGCCTATAAATACACCCCTCACCACACCCACAAATCAGTTTAACGAATAGCCAAGAAGTGGGGTGATAAGAAAAAAAGTGTGAAGCATAAATATAAGGAATTGGAATAATTGTGCTTTATACAAAAAAAATCATAACCACCACAACAAAAGGGTGGGCCTCATGGACTCTTGCTAATATGAAAGAAATGAATTTATCAGGTAAGTTCTTACATAAATTATGTTTTCTTTCATGTAATTAGCAAGAGTCCATGAGCTAGTGACGTATGGGATAATGACTACCCAAGATGTGGATCTTCCACGCAAGAGTCACTAGAGAGGGAGGGATAAAATAAAGACAGCCAATTCCGCTGAAAAAAATCCACACCCAAAAATAAAGTTTAAATCTTATAAAGAAAAAAACTGAAAATATAAGCAGAAGATTCAAACTGAAACAGCTGCCTGAAGTACTTTTCTACCAAAGACAGCTTCAGAAGAAGAAAACACATCAAAATGGTAGAATTTAGTAAAAGTATGCAAAGAAGACCAAGTTGCTGCTTTGCAAATCTGATCAACCGAAGCTTCATTCCTAAACGCCCAGGAAGTAGAAACTGACCTAGTAGAATGAGCTGTAATCCTTTGAGGCAGAGTTTTACCCGACTCGACATAAGCATGATGAATTAAAGATTTCAACCAAGATGCCAAAGAAATGGCAGAGGCCTTCTGACCTTTCCTAGAACCAGAAAAGATAACAAATAGACTAGAAGTCTTACGGAAATTCTTAGTAGCTTCAACATAATATTTCAAAGCTCTAACTACATCCAAAGAATGCAATGATTTCTCCTTAGAATTCTTAGGATTAGGACATAATGAAGGAACCACAATTTCTCTACTAATGTTGTTGGAATTCACAACCTTAGGTAAAAATTTAAAAGAAGTTCGCAACACCGCCTTATCCTGGTGAAAAATCAGAAAAGGAGACTCACAAGAAAGAGCAGATAATTCAGAAACTCTTCTGGCAGAAGAGATGGCCAAAAGGAACAAAACTTTCCAAGAAAGTAATTTAATGTCCAATGAATGCATAGGTTCAAACGGAGGAGCTTGAAGAGCCCTCAGAACCAAATTCAAACTCCAAGGAGGATAAATTGACTTAATGACAGGTTTTATACGAACCAAAGCTTGTACAAAACAATGAATATCAGGAAGATTAGCAATCTTTCTGTAAAGAAGAACAGAAAGAGCAGAGATTTGTACTTTCAAGGAACTTGCAGACAAACCTTTATCCAAACCATCCTGAAGAAACTGTAAAATTCTCGGAATTCTAAAAGAATGCCAGGAAAAATGATGAGAAAGACACCAAGAAATATAAGTCTTCCAGACTCTATAATATATCTCCCTAGATACAGATTTACGAGCCTGTAACATAGTATTAATCACAGAGTCAGAGAAACCTCTTTGACTAAGAATCAAGCGTTCAATATCCATACCTTTAAATTTAAGGATTTGAGATCCTGATGGAAAAAAGGACCTTGCGACAGAAAGTCTGGCCTTAACGGAAGTGTCCACGGTTGGCAAGAGGCCTTCCGGACAAGATCCGCATACCAAAACCTGTGAGGCCATGCTGGAGCTACCAGCAGAACAAACGAGCATTCCTTCAGAATCTTGGAGATTACTCTTGGAAGAAGAACTAGAGGCGGAAAGATATAGGCAGGGTGATACTTCCAAGGAAGTGACAATGCATCCACTGCTACCGCTTGAGGATCCCTGGATCTGGACAGATACCTGTGAAGTTTCTTGTTTAGATGAGAGGCCATCAAATCTATTTCTGGAAGTCCCTACATTTGAACAATCTGAAGAAATACCTCTGGGTGAAGAGACCATTCGCCCGGATGTAACGTTTGGCGACTGAGATAATCCGCTTCCCAATTGTCTATACCTGGGATATGAACCACAGAAACTAGACAGGAGCTGGATTCCGCCCATACCAGAATTCGAGATACTTCTTTCATAGCCAGAGGACTGTGAGTCCCTCCTTGATGATTGATGTATGCCACAGTTGTGACATTGTCTGTCTGAAAACAAATGAACGATTCTCTCTTTAGAAGAGGCCAAGACTGAAGAGCTCTGAAAATTGCACGGAGTTCCAAAATATTGATCGGTAATCTCACCTCCTGAGATTCCCAAACCCCTTGTGCTGTCAGAGACCCCCACACAGCTCCCCAACCTGTAAGACTTGCATCTGTTGAAATTACAGTCCAGGTCGGAAGAACAAAAGAAGCCCCCTGAACTAAACGATGGTGATCTGTCCACCACGTCAGAGAGTGTCGAACAATCGGTTTTAAAGATATTAATTGAGATATCTTTGTGTAATCCCTGCACCACTGGTTCAGCATACAGAGCTGAAGAGGCCGCATGTGAAAACGAGCAAAGGGGATCGCGTCCGATGCAGCAGTCATAAGACCTAGAATTTCCATGCATAAGGCTACCGAAGGGAATGATTGTGACTGAAGGTTTTGACAAGCTGATATCAATTTTAGACGTCTCTTGTCTGTCAAAGATAGAGTCATGGACACTGAATCTATCTGGAAACCTAAAAAGGTTACCTGTGTCTGAGGAATCAATGAACTTTTTGGTAAATTGATCCTCCAACCATGATGTTGAAGAAACAACACAAGTCGACTCGTATGAGATTCTGCTAAATGTGAAGACTGAGCAAGTACCAAGATATCGTCCAAATAAGGAAATACCACAATACCCTGTTCTCTGATTACAGACAGAAGGGCACCGAGAACCTTCGTAAAAATTCTTGGAGCTGTAGCTAGGCCAAACGGCAGAGCCACAAACTGGTAATGCTTGTCTAGGAAAGAGAATCTCAGAAACTGATAAGGATCTGGATGAATCGGAAAATGCAGATATGCATCCTGTAAATCTATTGTAGACATATAATGCCCTTGCTGAACAAAAGGCAGGATAGTCCTTACAGTTACCATTTTGAATGTTGGTATCCTTACATAACGATTCAATATTTTTAGAACCAGAACTGGTCTGAAGGAATTCTCCTTCTTTGGTACAATGAAGAGATTTGAATAAAACCCCAGTCCCTGTTCCAGAACTGGAACTGGCATAATTACTCCAGTCAACTCTAGATCTGAAACACATTTCAGAAATGCTTGAGCCTTCGCTGGGTTTACTGGGACACGGGAAAGAAAAAATCTCTTTGCAGGAGGCCTTATCTTGAAGCCAATTCTGTACCCTTCTGAAACAATGTTCTGAATCCAAAGATTGTGAACGGAATTGATTCAAATTTCTTTGAAAAAACGTAATCTGCCCCCTACCAGCTGAGCTGGAATGAGGTCCGCACCTTCATGTGGACTTAGGAGCTGGCTTTGATTTTCTAAAAGGCTTGGATTTATTCCAGACTGGAGATGGTTTCCAAACTCATACCGCTCCTGAGGATGAAGGATCAGGTTTTTGTTCCTTGTTGTGACGAAAGGAACGAAAACGATTATTAGACCTAAATTTACCTTTAGATTTTTTTATCCTGTGGTAAAAAAGTTCCTTTCCCTCCAGTAACAGTTGAGATAATAGAATCCAACTGAGAACCAAACAATTTATTACCCTGGAAAGAAACGGAAAGCAGAGTAGTCTTAGAAGACATATCAGCATTCCAAGTTTTAAGCCATAAAGCTCTTCTAGCTAAAATAGCTAGAGACATATACCTGACATCAACTCTAATGATATCAAGCTGCAGCAACATCCGCTAAAGATATAGCAGGTCTAAGAAGATTACCTGAACACAAGTAAGCTTTTCTTAGAAAGGATTCAATTTTCCTATCTAAAGGATCCTTAAAGGAAGTACCATCTGCCGTAGGAATAGTAGTACGCTTAGCAAGAGTAGAGACAGCCCCATCAACCTTAGGGATTTTGTTCCAAAACTCTAATCTGTCAGATGGCACAGGATATAATTGCTTAAAACCTTTAGAAGGAGTAAATGAATTACCCAAATTATTCCATTCCCTGGAAATTACTTCAGAAATAGCACTAGGGACAGGAAAAACTTCTGGAATAACTACAGGAGATTTAAAAACCTTATCTAAACGTTTAGATTTAGTATCAAGAGGACCAGAATCCTCAATTTCTAATGCAATTAGGACTTCTTTAAGTAAAGAACGAATAAATTCCATTTTAAATAAATATGAAGATTTATCACCATCAACCTCTGAGATTGAATCCTCTGTACCAGAAGAACCATTATCAGAATCAGAATGATGATGTTCATTTAAAAATTCATCTGAAAAATGAGAAGTTTTAAAAGACTTTTTACGTTTACTAGAAGGAGGAATAACAGACATAGCCTTCTTAATGGATTTAGAAACAAAATCTCTTATGTTATCAGGAACACTCTGAGTATTAGATGTTGACGGAACAGCAACAGGTAATGTAACAGTACTAAAGGAAATATCATCTGCATTAACAAGTTTGTCATGACAAACAGTACAAACAACAGCTGGAGGAACAGATACCATAAGTTTACAGCAGATACACTTAGCTTTGGTAGCTCCAGCACCAGGCAGCGATTTTCCAGAAGTATCTTCTGACTCAGTTTCAACGTGGGACATCTTGCAATATGTAATAGAAAAAACAACATATAAAGCAAAATTGATCAAATTCCTTAAATGACAGTTTCAGGAATGGGAAAAAATGCCAGTGAACAAGCTTCTAGCAACCAGAAGCAATAAATAATGAGACTTAAATAATGTGGAGACAACAGTGACGCCCATATTTTTTTAGCGCCAAAAATGACGCCCACATTATTTGGCGCCTAAATGCTTTTGGCGCCAAAAATGATGCCACATCCGGAACGCCAACACTTTTGGCGCAAAAGAACGTAAAAAATGACGCAACTTCCGGCGACACGTATGACGCCGGAAACAGAAAAAAAAATTTTGCGCCAAAAAAGTCCGCGCCAAGAATGACGCAATAAAATGAAGCATTTTCAGCCCCAGCGAGCCTAACAGCCCACAGGGAAAAAGTCAAATTTTAAGGTAAGAAAAAAATTGATTTATTCATATGCATTATCCCAAATATGAAACTGACTGTCTGAAATAAGGAATGTTTGAACATCCTGAGTCAAGGCAAATAAATGTTTGAATACATATATTTAGAACTTTATAAAAAAGTGTCCAACCATAGCTTAGAGTATCACAGAAAATAAGACTTACTTACCCCAGGACACTCATCTACATGTTGTAGAAAGCCAAACCAGTACTGAAACGAAAATCAGCAGAGGTAATGGTATATAAATAAGAGTATATCGTCGATCTGAAAAGGGAGGTAAGAGATGAATCTCTACGACCGATAACAGAGAACCTATGAAATAGACCCCGTAGAAGGAGATCATTGAATTCAAATAGGCAATACTCTCCTCACATCCCTCTGACATTCACTGCACGCTGAGAGGAAAACCGGCCTCCAACCTGCTGCGGAGCGCATATCAACGTAGAATCTAGCACAAACTTACTTCACCACCTCCATAGGAGGCAAAGTTTGTAAAACTGATTTGTGGGTGTGGTGAGGGGTGTATTTATAGGCATTTTGAGGTTTGGGAAACTTTGCCCCTCCTGGTAGGAATGTATATCCGATACGTCACTAGCTCATGGACTCTTGCTAATTACATGAAAGAAATCTTATCATCAAATATATTCACAAAGAGTGAATAAGTAAAATGTATTATACCAAAAGTGAAATAAGAGAAGTATTTCTGTTTGCTATTTTAATAGCCTGGGGAAAACAATATTCAGAAAAGGGTTTGTACGAGTTTGTAAAACTCTCAACCTTGGCCTACAATAAAAAGATAGACAATTAAAAAAAACAATGGCCAAGGTGAACTGCATCATATAAAAAAATTTCGACCCACTGTCTTAATTACCCCGTTACACTATTAACACCTAAACCCCAATAACCCCTACACTGCTTAACTCCTAAACCACTATTACCCCAACCACAATAAGTCCCACACTAGGCTGCTATTTTTAATTTAATTTTAAATCAGCCAATACAAATGCAAAGGCACCCCTTTACAAGGTGGAACCTCCCGTTCAGTCTTCAGTGTGCTGCGGTGACAGTATGAAGATGGACTGGGTGGAAGATCAGAAGACCATCTAAGAATACAGAAGAACATCAGAGGACCGCCGCTGCCACAGACCCACCGCTGCCCTCAAAGGAGCCTGATGATGAGCAAAAACTTTGGTGTTTAGCCTTAGGGTTTGTTTGCTTTTTCAGGCGGGGGGGCTTTTTATTTCGGATATATTTTTTGCCAAAAGAGCTATAAAATTTTTTGGTTCAGCACTTGGGTAGCGCTTGCTGATTGGTGGTTAAATGCTACCCAGGGTCTGAACCAAAAATGGGCCAGCTCCTAAGCTTAAATTCCTGCTTTTTCAAATAAAGATACAAAGAAAACAAAGAAAAATTGATAATGGGAGTAAATTAGACAGTTGCTTAAAATTGCATGCTCTATCTGAATCATGAAAGCAAAAACATGGATTTAATATCCCTTTAAATATAATTTCAGGGGCTTAGAACTCAAGAAAGCTTAGGTCAAAGTGAATTGACCAGTAGGGGTAGGTAGATTGCATTTAAGGTGTTAAGTTTAGTGGGGGCATTGCCTGTGGTGAGAGGGTCACATGGGCATTCATTTTAGTGAGCTATTATTTTTTTGTACAATGTTAATTTTAGTTGTTGTGATGTGGCCCAGCTTATACTTTGACCATTTAGCCCTTTATCTGTATTTTCTCTCCTGAGTTCTGACCTTGGCTTGTTTCCTATATCTATTTTTGAATGACTGTCTAGGAATCTTTTTAGAATTGCCACTCGAGTGCGATTTTCACGCCAAGGGTTAAGAAAATTAAACAAATAATGTAAAATATATATAAAAAAGTGCTTTTTAAAAAGTCCGTCTTTCTACATTTAATGTATTTTCATTGAGAATCCATTTGATTACTTTTTATGGTTTTTTCCTCATTTATGTCATGTTTGAATGTTTTTTACATTTATCACAGAAACTTTAAAAGCTTTACAGCTACTGCACAGCCTTTAAAAAGTTTATGAAATCTGCCAATTAACTTATGAATTTTATATAATAGCTTTCATGTATCTGTTTTCAGAGCTTGTACATCTACTTAAATTGAAAACAATGTGCTATTTTGGTTATTGCTTTTATTACAAAGTCATGTAGCTTTATAGTGCTTCAAAACTTTGCCAATATTCCCTTTCAGCAGAAAACTGAAATGCAGAGTGTTTAAATGCTAGCGGCATCTTCATCTCGGCTCCTTGTGTTTTTCTATTTTGCCTCTAGCTAGCAGAAGCATATATTTTCACTCAGTCATTTTCATGATTAGTTGGCTTTTAAACTACTGAAGCATTTGTCTGTTGCTACGGAATACTATAAGTGAAAAGATATAGCTTCTCGACCAAGTAAATTCTGTTCACAGGTACTGCAGAAGGAGTTGTTGAATCTATTCCATCCTGCCCCGTGGAGTTGTAAAAACTGGCAAATCACTTCGGCAGTTTGGCTTTAATCCAAGGACAAATGTATTAGGAAGTACTGCAGAACATAATATTCCCTAGGCCTTTCTAGTGAAAAAAAAAACAAACGTACATTTTCCAATATGCAGAATTGATCTAAATGTTGTTATAAATCTGCATAAAATTTATTTTGAAATTAAACTTTTACAGTGTGCAAAATCATTCACACAGCATAATTTAAAGCAAGTTAAAGGGACAGTCTACACCAGAATTTTTGTTGTTTTAAAAGATAGATAATCCCTTTATTATCCATTCCCTAGTTTTGCACAACCAACACAGTTATATAAATACACTTTTTACATCTGTGGTTACCTTGTATCTAAGCCTCTGCAAACTGCCCCCTTATTTCAGTTCTTTTGATAGACATCCATTTTAGCCAATCAGAGCTGGCTCACCTGAACTCCACATGTGTGAGCACAGTGTTATCTATATGACACACATGAACTAACACCCTCTAGTGGTGAAAAACTGTTAAAATGCCCTAAGAGAAGAGGCGGCCTTCAAGGGCTTAGCCATTAGCATATAAACCTCCTAGGTTTAGCTTTCAACTAAGAATACCAAGAGAACAAAGCAAAATTCGTGATAAAAGTAAATTGGAAAATTGTTTAAAATTACATTCTCTATCTGAATCATGAAAGTTTATTTTGGACTAGACTGTCCCTTTAAAGGTTTGTTGTCAATTTTTTATTTTATATATTTGTCCAAATTTTAGTACTTGAAATTCTTCTAAATCGGATTCATAGCCAGATTACAAAAGGCGCACTAACAGTTAACCACAAGTGAAAAGTGGTTTATCACTGGTGATTGCACAAATCAGGTTTATTGCTAGTATTACAAGTTGAAAGTGAACACAATCGCTTGGGTGCAATTTAAGTTAATGTGCGTTGGGATACCACGTCCTTAGAGCTCTGGTTAACAGTTTCACAGAACAAAAGTGTCACAAAACACATCAAAAAGACATTACAAAGTACACTCATAATAACACTATCTGATAAAAACTTATTTAAAAAAAATTATTGCACAAAATAGTTATAAGTGCTAAAAAATATGAGATCTCTGGTGTTAAAGGGTCAGTCTACTCCAGATGTGTTATTGTTTAAAAGATAGATAATGCCTTTATTACACATTTCCCAGTTTTGTATAACCAATTAGTTTTCTAACTGTGAAAAACTGCCAAATGCCTTCAGATAACAGGCGGCTTTCAGGGGATTAGATATTAGCATATTCTATGATAGGTTTAACTTTCAACTAAGAATGCCAAAGAACAAAGCAAATTTGATGATAAAAGTTAATTGGAAAGTCAACCTCTGCAAGCCCTGCTTAATGACAAACCTCCGGGTACTTGCAAGATTAGAATGGCACACTTTAAAATGATTATTAACGGGACAAAGTCGGTAATTGCGAGACTTTGGAAGAGGTTTGACGCCCCCACTACACAAATTTTGTTGTCTAGGGTAGAAGAACTTTTGGTCCTGGAGGGGTGTGGGTTTTTCAGGAAACAGAGATTTGATTTTTTCCATGACATAACATTTTATTGGGAACAATACAAACACTCTCTAGTCTAACAGTAATAATTGACAGGGAGGGAGACTTGAAAACAGGGGGTCTCTACTCCTCTTCTTCATAGCACTGAACATTCTGATATTGCAGGCATTTCTACTTATTAGATGGGACTTGAGATGGTATGTGGTAAGGACGGTATCGTATTGCATTGACTATGCTGGAATAGTTAAGTTATGTTATGTTGTATTTGATATATTTAAAATCTGTAAGGTTCACTTTTATCTATGCAAGCAGTGCAAATATTCTAGGATAATAGCAGCGTATAATGCACTAAGTGAGAAGAAAATGATAGGCAGGAGTTTACTCCTTACGGTCTTACCAACAGATGTCATTAGAGTACTGCATATATGTTGTAACATAAATTGAACCTTAATAAAAACTTTGTTGATAAAAAAAAAGTTAATTGGAAAGTTGTTTAAAATTACATGCCCTATCTGAATCATGAAAGTTGAATTTTGACTAGACTGTCCCTTTAAACAAAAAGGCAGAAACAGGGCTTAAACATAGAGAAACATACATATACATGTCTAAATATGTATATGTGTGTGTGTGTGTGTGTGTGTGTGTGTGTAAAAATGTATTTATGTATAGAAGATTATAACCAAGAGGGCTACAAAACTTTATTTGTATTGAACACACAGACACTTTTTAGACTCTCTACTGGATTCATTATTTTATTTTAAATAACTTTTACCTTCCAGCGCTGGTATCATAATTAGTCAAATACTTTCATTTGATAGTTTTTCTATTTTAGAGTTTAAGATTTGTTTATTACATTTCAGAAACTTTTAGTGGTTGTTATCTTAATTGCTAATAGCACACTACTCCTCTGTTTGCCATAGTTGATATTCTGCCCTACCCTTGGGAGACAGGGTTTCTTTGGGGAGTTTTTTCCTTTTTTTCAGATATTGACTATAGATAATAGGACCACTTTTTATGAATCCATCAACTATTGGTTCATTGGCCATCTTTTATCAAATCAAAATCCATGCACTGATCATGCATCAAACTTATCAAGCAGTCATTCCTATTAAAATGATAAGAGATTTGTGGTATCGAAAATACCAGTAGTCATTACTAACAGGTTTTTCTATTGAACTGACAAGCTGCTTGTTAAACAATTAATAGAAAAAAAGAACAATTTACAACATACAGGTTAGCAATACAAAGACAAGTGGTCTGAAGGAGTGGTAGATGAAGGTTGATTAGTAACATGAGTCCATCTTTCGGAGTAGACTGTAATGTGTACAAAAATTATTTGAGAAGGTTGTATCTACTGCAGCAACTTTTATATGACTGTCATCTATGTATCCTGAGCTGTATTGCTCTATAGATGTATTGATTTATGAGTAATGTATACAAATAAACCACCAAAAAATGATGGCTGGAGAAAGTTAATAACGTGAGAAACCACAGCAAGCTATACAAACATTAAAACGTTACAATTTAATAAAAGACATAATAATGCAATTAAATTAAGAAAAGGAAAGGGAAGCAGAGGAATCAAAATTAGAGTCAAAATGGTAAGAAAACTTGGGGAGGGAACAGAGAGAGACCTTGAGGAAAGAGCACAATGCTATGCACTGATATGTTGATGAATTTAGGAGAGAAAGATTATGGGGCAGATTATGAGTGGTGCGCTAACTGTTGCGCACAAGAGATAATCTGTATATCACGGCTCTTTGTGCGCGTTGAAAGTAGTGTGGTATTACAAGTAGAAAGTAAATGCGTTCGCTTAAGCACTTTTAAATTTAAAGCACCTTGGGTTTAGCGTGACTTCAGAGCTCTGGTTAACTGTTACACTCGACTAAAATTGCACAAAAACATCAAATATACATTGAACAGTACAGTTACACACATAATAAAACTGGCTAATATAAATTATTTTAAAAAAATTGCATAAAAAGTTATAAGGGCTCAAAGATAGGAGGTCCCGGGTGTTAGAAAAACAAGGCATGCAAAGGGCTTTGTATATATATATATATATATATATATATATATATATATATATATATATATATATATATTAGAGTGGCACCTCTATACGATTTATATTATAAAACAACTATGCTAATAGTGATGGGTGCTGGGTAACATAGACACCACAATCTTAAAAAAAATATAATAAAATAGTTAAATTCCGCACACCGCACAAGAAATGTAAATCTGAATTGAAAAAATGCAAACAGCTTTATTAAACTTCATAAAGAAGCACCTTACAAAATATCTCTATAAAAACTACATGTATAATGATAGGCATCCCTGGTTGCGAAATTAAAAGAGGCAAAAGTAATGTACCCATGAATCATCAAAATATTGGCATATACAAGATCAATACAATCTATCTAATAACAAAGTAGATAGCCTTCAAGGGTTAAATATCATTTAGCCACAGTGTGGATGTATCTACTAGAGCAATATGATTGAACGAATTGTAAACATTTAAATGTCCAGCTCCCTTTTAATCACCATATGTGAGTTCTGGCTCTTTAAGTTTAAAACCTTGGGCGCTGGGAGCAGCAAGCTTGGAGTAAAGTCCCACTTTATGCTCGATTGCATTCAGGTTTAGCGTTATAGTTCCTTCTTGAATGAAGCAATAGTGGCTCTTAAGGATACAAATCCGCCACAAGTATGTAACAATATTTCCACAGGTGTATTTATGCACAGTTCATTGTAATAGTAACGTCTCTTGCAGAGGTGGTATGAAGTGTGATAGCAAAAGTTCCTTTTATCCAGTAGCAGGATTATCTTAAGTAATTGGCTGTCATATCAACTGTATGTTAGACACCGCTTATGTTACCTTTCCGTTTTTCACTGCTAAGCAGGTCATTTTCACTTCAGCCCTTTTGGACTGGATGAGCGATATATTCACAGTACTCCTTGGAAGCGTAAAGTCCCTTAAAGTTCATTCAGGGAAACCGCTGTTGTAGAAAAATGCCGCCAAGCCTTTTACACACTATCGACACAATCACTACCATCTCCGGCCTCTCAACGGTACAAACAATGCCTCGTTATCAGGCGACACGCATTTCGGGCTCCGCCCTTCTACCTAGCCCATGCTTCTGTTATGTTTAACTGGCTATTTAAGTCATTATTAACCTTTTGTGGGTGGTTCATTTCCATATATCTTTCTCCCTCTAGTAGCCACTCCAAATGAATGTATTCCATGCTTCCACAAAAAAGCCATACACATTATTCACATTTATGCAGCAGCCTGGGATACAGAAAGGTCAATCCACAGATGTTAAACTAGACCACTCAAACAACATCAATGATTTTCTTACATATATATTAATCTACTTTTAATATATTTAACTTAAAGAAGAGAAATATTTATATGCAACTAAGGGAAGAGAAATGACATAATACCTAGATTTCTTAACAACTCAATAGTTTTTACAACTTATTACAATTACTTAAACAAAGGAGAGAGGACCATAACCTTTAAGATTATGTATAAACCCACTCCATGCTATATCCTTATTGAGGCCATGTGGATGCATAGTATCCAATTTACTCATCCACAAGGCTTATTTTCCCACCTCTATGTAGTGGAGGTACTCCATCTATGACTTGGAACTTTAATTGACTTTTATTATGATTCATCATTTTAAAGTGATGAGCCACAGGGGCGTCTGGGTCTCTCCTATGTATGCAAATCCACATGGGCATTTAATCAGGTATATAATGTTTTGTGAATTACATGTGTAGGAATTTTGTATATTAAATCTTGCTCCTGTTCTGGGGTGTGTAAATGTACTTCCCTTATAGCAAGGGAACGTACCCTTCTGTACAAGCTCTATTTTACTAGTTTTGCTTCCTACATCAGCTCTTCCTAATATATCCCTTAGACTGGGATTCTTTTTATAGGAGAATAATGGAGGTTCTGAGAAGGTGTTGCTTAAGAGTGGATCTTCTGATAGAAGTCTCCAATGTTTTTGAATAATGTTTCTAATATGCCTAGAGTGGTACCCATATTGCATTACCATAGGGATTCGATAATTAGAGTTTCCTCTTTTTGATTGACCTTGTAAGAATATATCTCTATTCATATGTCTAACTTTTTCATTGTGTTTCTGCAAATTTCTTTTGGGTAACCTCTTTGTTCAAACTTAGACATCATTATTTTGGATCCTCAAATATACTCAGATTATTAACTATCGCCTAGATTTAGAGTTTGGCATTAGCCATCAAAAGCAGCGTTACGGGGTCCTAAGGCTGCTTTTTAACGCCCGCTGGTATTTAGAGTCAGGCAGGAAAGGGTCTACCGCTCACTTTCCTTCCGCAACTCGAGGCTACCGCAGATCCCCTTACGTCAATTGCATATCCTATCTTTAATATGGGATTTGCCTAATGCTGGCATTACGAGTCTTGGAAGAAGTGAGCGGTAGAGCCTCTACCGACAAGACTCTTACCATCAAAAAAAGTCAGTAGTTAAGAGCTTTATGGGCTAACGCGGGAACATAAAGCTCTTAACTACCGTGCTACAAAGTACACTAACACCCATAAACTACCTATGAACCCCTAAACCGAGGCCCCCCCACATCGTAAACCCTATAATAAATCTTTTTTAACCCCTAATCTGCCGCTCCGGACACCGCCACAACCTACATTATAGCTATGAACCCCTAATCTGCTTTCCCTAACATCACCGACACCTATATTATTTTTATTACGCCCTAATCTGCCCCCCCAATGTCTCCGCCACCTACCTACACTTATTAACCCCTAATCTGCCGACCCGACCTCGCCGCCACTATAATAAATGTATTAACCCCTAAACCGCCACACTCCCGCCTCGCAAACACTATAATAAATTTTATTAACCCCTAATCTGCCCTCCCTAACATCGCCGCCACCTACCTACAATTATTAACCCCTAATCTGCCGCCCCCAACGTCGCCGCTACTTTAATAAAGTTATTAACCCCTAAACCTAAGTCTAACCCTAACCCTAACACCCCCCTAATTTAAATATAATTTAAATTAATCTAAATAAATTTACTATAATTAAATAACATTGTAGCTATTTTATGATTTATATTTATTTTACAGGCAACTTTGTATTTATTTTATCGAGGTACAATAGCTATTAAATTTATTTTACAGGTAATTTTGTAATTATTTTAACTAGGTAGCTATTAAATAGTTATGAACTATTTAATAGCTATTGTCCCTAGTTAAAATAAATACAAAGTTGCCTGTAAAATAAATATAAATCATAAAATAGCTACAGTGTAACTATTAGTTATATTGTAGCTATATTAGGGTTTATTTTATAGGTAATTATTTAGTTTTAAATAGGAATAATTTATTTAATTATAGTAAATTTATTTAATTAATTTAAATTATATTTAAGTTAGGGGGGTGTTAGGGTGAGGGTTAGACTTAGGTTTAGGGGTTAATAACTTTATTATAGTAGCGGCGACATTGGGGGCAGAAGATTAGGGGTTAATAATTGTAGGTAGGTGGCGGCGATGTTAGGGAGGGCAGATTAGGGGTTAATAAAATGTATTATAGTGTTTGCGAGGCGGGAGTGCGGCGGTTTAGGGATTAATACATTTATTATAGTGGCAGCGAGGTCCGGTCGGCAGATTAGGGGTTAATAAGTGTAGGTAGGTGGTGGCAACGTTGGGGGGGCAGATTAGGGGGTTATAAATATAATATAGGTGTCGGCGATGTTAGGGGCAGTAGATTAGGGGTTCATAGCTATAATGTAGGTTGCGGCGGTGTCCCGAGTGGCAGATTAGGGGTTAATAATATAATGTAGGTGTCAGCGATAGCGGGGGCAGCAGATTAGGGGTTAATAAGTGTAAGGTTAGGGGTGTTTAGATTCGGGGGTTCATGTTAGGGTGTTAGGTGTTGACTTAGAGAGTGTTTCCCCATAGGAAACAATGGGGCTGCGTTAGGAGCTGAACGCTGCTTTTTTGCAGGTGTTAGGTTTTTTTTTCAGCCAGCTCAGCCTCATTGTATCCTATGGGGATATCGTGCACGAGCACGTTTTTCCAGCTTACCGCTACCGTAGGCAACGCTGGTATTGAGGGTTGAAGTGGAGCTAAATTATGCTCAATGCTCCCATTTCAGAGGCTAACGCAGCCATTCAGACAACTCTAAATACCAGCATTGGCTTAAGGGTGCACTGAAAAAAAAGGAGCGTTAGCACCACGGGTCTTTACCGACAAAACTCTAAAGGCGAATGTGTGTGTGTGTATATACAGTATATATATATATATATATATATATATGTGTGTGTGTGTACCTATGTATTTATGTATATATATGTGTATATATGTATAGTGATGTTGCGAATAGTTCGCCGGCGAATAGTTCCCGGCAAACATAGCATGTTCGCGTTCGCTGCGGCGGGGAACATATGCGATGTTCAATCCGCCCCCTATTCGTCATCATTAAGTAATACTTTGACCCTGTACCTCACAGTCAGAAGATACATTCCAGCCAATCAGCAGCAGACACTCCCTCCCAGACCCTCCTACCTCACTCCCTCCCAGACCCTCCTACCTCCTGGACAGCATCCATTTTAGATTCATTTGGAAGCTGCATTCTTAGTGAGAGGAGGGACAGTGTAGCTGCTGCTGATTTAATAGGGAAATTGATAGCTAGGCTAGTGTATTCAGTGTCCACTACAGTCCTGAAGGACTCATATGATCTCTGGTGTAAGGACAGCACCCCAAAAAGCCCTTTTTAGGGCTAGAACATCAGTCTGTTTTTTTTTTCCCTGTGTAATCTAATTGCAGTTGCCTGCCTGCCAAGCCACTTGCCCAGTGCCACCACTCATATCTGGTGTAACAGTAATGATAATTATAAAAAAAACTTTTTTGACTGTGAAACATCAGTTTGCTAGTGTAATCTAATTGCAGTTGCCTGCCTGCCAGCGTGTGTGCCAGGCCCACTTGCCCAGTGCCACCACTCATATCTGGTGTAACAGTAGTGTAAATTTTAAAAAAAAAACAACTTTATGGACTGTGAAACATTAGCCTGCTAGTGTAATCTAATTGCAGTTGCCTGCCTGCCAGCGTGTGTGCCAGGCCCACTTGCCCAGTGCCACCACTCATATCTGGTGTAACAGTAGTGTAAATTTAAAAAAAAACATTTTTTTGACTGTGAAACATCAGTCTGCTTGTGTAATCTAATTGCAGTTGCCTGCCTGCCAGCGTGTGTGCCAGGCCCACTTGCCCAGTGCCACCACTCATATCTGGTGTAACAGTAGTGTAAATTTAAAAAAAAAAAACTTTTTTGACTTTGAAACATCAGTCTGCTTGTGTAATCTAATTGCAGTTGCCTGCCTGCCAGCGTGTGTGCCAGGCCCACTTGCCCAGTGCCACCACTCATATCTGGTGTAACAGTAGTGTAAATTTTTTTTAAAAAAACTTTTTTGACTGTGAAACATCAGTCTGCTTGTGTAATCTAATTGCAGTTGCCTGCCTGCCAGCGTGTGTGCCAGGCCCACTTGCCCAGTGCCACCACTCATATCTGGTGTAAGAGTAGTGTAAATTTAAAAAAAAAAAAACTTTTTTGACTGTGAAACATCAGTCTGCTTGTGTAATCTAATTGCAGTTGCCTGCCTGCCAGCGTGTGTGCCAGGCTCACAGCGTATACTGTGCTCACTTGCCCAGTGCCACCACTCATATCTTGTTTAATAGTAGTGTAAGTGTACATTTAAAAAAAAAAAAACTTTTTGGACTGTGAAACATCAGTCTGCTTTTTTGTGTCAGGCTCACAGAGTATACTGTGCCCACCAGTGACGTGCAGTGATAGGAGGCAGGGGAGGCAGCGCCTCCCCTGTCAAACCCTTAAAAAAAGGTTTTAATAATTAATAATAAAAAAAAGTTACGTGGTGTTGTGCATGAGGACCTGCCTGACCACGCCCCCCCCCCAAGGTAGCCCCCCCACCCCTCTCCCTCCGCCGGTGCGCCCATCATAGCGATGAGAATCTGCAATCCATCATCCATGTTGCGCAATGGAGAGGCAGTGAGCCGTTCAGCTGCCCTCCATTGATTGCGCAACATGGATGCTTAATAGGGTTACTAGCTCACTATGAGCTAGCGCCACCCAGTGGTATCCAATGCGGCCCATACCATGCTCCAATAGAGGCGGCTCTCCAAAACGCCTCTATGATGGAGCTAAACTGACAGCCAATCAGCGCTGTCTCTCTTGTCTGGGGAGGCGTGCCAGGTGTGGACTGTCTAAGTCGGACTGATACACTGGCGGGAACCAACTCTAATGGAGGGAGTTGCTGCTGACTCTCATGTGTGACTGTGTGTCATTGCAAGTGAGAGTCAAAGCAGGAGAGAGCCTGAGGGTGCTAGTTGCGGTGCGGAGCTCCCTAGGACTGAGGAGGAGTCAGGACTGAGTCAGGTGAAGAAGAGCAGAGGAGCTGCTCAGCCTGAGCCTGCCTGTGCCCAACCACAGTGAGACCGTGCCTAGTAGAAGTGCCAGCAGCCAGAGTCAAACCACACAACAAGTTCCACTGCGTGCACTGACTCACTGCCAGTCTGCCCAGGACGGCTGGAGGATGCCTCAATCCGGTAAGCTAACTGTCTGTCACAGTGTATGGACTGGAGCTCTTTACCAAGCTCAGTTATATGGTCCTTTGGCTAATACTTTGTTTTTAACTAGATTCTTATACTAAAAAATAGTTTTATTCTTTTTTTTTATAATGCAGTACATATTTCTTAATGTTATCACTTTTAGAATATTTTGGGAACTATCTGGTATGAGTTTGTCACACTCCACACCAAGATTCACCACACCAATGCTGAAAATCCCTGGTATTTATCTTGCATTTTTCTTTTCAACAGCACTTGATGGCTTCTCACTGTGCTGTTAGCCCCTCCCACCTTGCAGGGAGCCGAGCAGAATGGAAGAGCTGCAAATTTATGTGAGTCTATTTCAAGGATTATCTGTGGTGCAGCTCTGATTGCCATTAGCACTTGTAGGGATGCAGTCTGTAGTGTACCCACTGTGAGCCCTCTGGAGACACAAATACAGTATTCTCTGCAGTTGCTGTAGTACTGTACCTTATAGCACTTACTGCCAGTGCCAACCCACTTTAAATTGCTTATAAATCTGAATTATGTTAAGAAGAGTACTACACATGTATTTTTAAAAATTTAGTTGACTACATTCTTTATTTTGCAATCACAATTTTCATGTTTAAGATTTTTGTTTGTAGAAAATGTTTTATATATATATATATGTGTGTGTGTATATATAAACACACATATGCTGGGGAAACAAACTGTTTTTTTTACAGCCAAAGCCTTGTCTTATTTGTTATTGTGTTGTAGTGGGACAAACCTGCATAGGCAATCAAAGCAGTATTGATAAAGTATAGTACAGATGCACTTACTTGTTTTGTAGAAAAAAAAAAAAAAATCTACAATTTCAATTACTGTCTACTATTGTGCATCTAAAGCAAGCTTTTTTTTTTTAATTTTGAGTGTGTGTTTGAGTGTATCTGTATGTGTTTGACTGGGTCTGTGAGTGTGTATTTGTGTGTCTGTGTATGTATGTATCTATCTACAAATCTGTGTTTGAGTGAGTCTGTCAGTGTATGTTTTGTATGTTTCTGTATATGTGAGTCTATATGTGTTTGAGTTAGTCTGTCTATAAGTATGTGTCTGTGTGAGTGTGTTTGAGTGAGTCTGTGTGTGTTTGAGTTAGTCTGTGTGTGTGTCTGTGTATGCGAGCGACTGTGTCTGTCTGTGTATGTGAGTCCGTGTGTGCTTGAGTTAGTCTGTGTGTGTCTGTGTATGTGATTCCATGTGTTTCTATGTCTGTTATTCTGTGTGTGTTTGAGTTAGTCTGTGAGTTAGTGTGTGTCTGTATGTGTTTGAGTTAGTCTGTGTGAGTGTGTTAAGTTAGTCTGTGTGAGTCTGAGTGTGTATGTCTGTGTGTGTTTGAGTAAGTCTGTATGTGTGTCTTTGTATGTGTGTTTGAGTGAGTGTGTTTGTGTGTGTGTGTGTGTGTTTGAGTGAGTCATTCTGTATGTGTGTCTGTGTATTTGTAGCGCCAACAGATTCCACAGCTATATTAATTTCATTTTAATTTTAAAAAGAAGCATCTTTGCACTATATTCACATTAGCAAAAATGCTACTAGAAAAGTAGGGCGTATCATAGCCTCACCAGCTTCAGACCTCACCGCACGTCACTGTTGCCCACTTGCCCAGTGCCACCACTCATATCTTGTTTAATAGTAGTGTAAGTGTACATTTAAAAAAAAAAAAAAACTTTTTGGACTGTGAAACATCAGTCTGCTTTTTTGTGTCAGGCTCACAGCGTATACTTTGCCCACTTGCCCAGCGCCACCACTCATATCTTGTTTAATAGTAGTGTAAGTGTACATTTAAAAAAAAAAAAAAAAATACTTTTTGGACTGTGAAACATCAGTCTGCTTTTTTGTGTCAGGCTCACAGCGTATACTGTGCCCACTTGCCCAGTGGCACCACTCATATCTTGTTTAATAGTAGTGTAAGTGTACATTTAAAAAAAAAATGACAGGCAGAGGCAGGCCACCCTGCATAACTTTTTAACACAGGACACCAAATCTTTTATAGTTTCCGCTCCGAACCTTGACGCACCATCCTCCTCCAGCTTATCTTCGGGCAGCACCTCTCAAGTTACCACTCAAATAACCAATAATAATAATAATAATAATAATAAATACTGTTTATATTCGTGGTTTTTGCTGTTTGCAGTAGCATCCTCATGCCTATTGCTGGCAATACACTCTTCATTTGCTTCTTAGCACTCAAAATGTAATAATCAATAAGGGCCAGATAACAAGTGGCGCGCTAAGTTATGCACAAGCGAAAAGGTGTTTGTCATGGTAGTTTGTATGTGTTTTGGGTTTACCACTCGTATTACAAGTTGAAAGTGAATGCGTGAGCATAAACGTGATTTACACTAGAATGATTGCTGAGTCCTCAGAACTTGGGTTAACTGTTTTGCAAAACAAAAAAGTAACACAAAATACATTACAAAGTACAGTTACACTCATAATAACACTGTCTGATAAAAATAATTAAATAAAAAATTGCACAAAAAAGTAAATGTACTGCAAAGGGCTTTAACATACAAATATATACATATACATGTCTAATTGTGTATATGTATGTATAAATATATGTATGTTTATGTTTATATATATGTATCTATACCTATATATACAGATATGCCATCATATATACGTAGAAATATGTATTTATGAATACATAGAACATATTCTGTTAAGTGGAGAACATTGGAATATGAAATATTCATTTTTTCCTGTCGGGTTAGCGCACTTGAGAATATGTGATCGAGTTTAAGTGGGAGTAGGTTTTTTTCCCCTACATTGACTTCTATGGGGGAATACGATATCACATGTGTGATATTCTAAGCTCAGCTTTTTGCTCTCATCTGTTTAGCGAAAACTGTTTACTTTCAACTTGTTATACGAGTGCTACCCGAAAAAAAGCTTACTTCTAGCATAGTTAGCGCTTGAGCAGGAGCATTAAATACCGCTCCACTTGTACTCCGGCCCTAAATTGGCCGATAAAACATATTAATAAAACATTATGCCGTTCTCTGTCATTATTAATGTCCCTTACTTTACATTTAACTCAACGTGGAAATTGTGTTTTTTCAGTTGCCCTAGAGAAGTCTGAACCAGCAACATGCTACCCAGCGCTGTACTGTATGATAAAAATAGTCAGAAGTTTTTTTCCAAAGGGTTATGTTACTGTATAACTTTAAGAGAGCAAAAAAAAAAAAAAAAAAAAAAAAAGAATGAAAGAAATGCAAATTACAGTCGGATTGCTTGGAAAACAAATATTTTGTACAAAGTCTTTTGCAATACAGTTATTAAAGGGACACAAAAAAAAACCATTTCCTTTCATGATTAAAATATATCATGATTTTAACCCCTTAACCCATTATGACGTATATATATGTTGGGCGGTACTTTGCTTATCGCACTGCACCACGTATATATAGATCGGGATCGGAGCTGCAGGAAGCTCCAGCAGTCTCAGCTGTTAAAGGGATAGGAAAGTAAAAATTAAACTTGCATGATTCAGATAGAGCAGGTCATTTTAAGACACTTTTAAATTCACTTCTATTTTTAAATGTGCTTCGTTCTCTTAGTATCCCTTGTTAAAAAATGAATACGCACATATCATACACTAGTGGGAGCTGCTGCTAATTGGTGCCTGCACACATTTGTCTCTTGTGATTGGCTAAATAGGTATTATCAGCTTCCTGTCAGTAGTGCAATGCTGTCCCTTCAGCAATGGATAACAAGAGAATGAAGAACATTTGATAATAGAATTAAATTGGAAAGTTGTTTAAAATTGTATGTTCTATCTGAATCATAAATTAAAATTTGGGGTTTACTATTCCTTTAAGTTGCAGCCGAGAGCTGGAGTTCCTGAGCTAATGGCATCTGTTCGCATATGCAACCGGAGCATGATCGGTGCTCTAGTTCCATAAGAAGGCAGATGCCAGATCGTTACAGACTGTGACACAGTGACAGCTGCCAGCACCTTAGATGGTGGACATTATTTAGAGGGGGAAGGGTTAGAGAGCAGTTTGGGAGGGATCAGGGAGGTTGGAGGGTAAGGGGGTCCTACACTGCAGAAAATAGAAAAAAATAAATAAAAAAAATCCCTAAATCTTCATATTAGTAGACTGTCTGCCAGTACCTAAGATGGTGGTGACCAGTGGGGGAGAAGAGGGAAGAGAGCTGTTTGGGAGGTATAAGGTAAGGATCAGGGGGTGGGAGCCTTACACATTAGTTACTATTGGCAATATTTAGGAGCCTTGCATAAAATCGAGAAAATTATTGGTTAGATAATATTATATAACTGACTAATATATTTCACCTATTATGTGTATGTGGTAAACACAAAGTTGAATTTTTGTTGTGAGCCTTATACTTAATTTGGAATTTTTTAGGAATATTTTTTAAGAGCAATGTTTGCACAATTTTAAATACCATATCTGCTATATAACTATTTGTTTTAACTATTCATTTAGCTATTATTGCTGTCTAAATTTGTGTATGTGGTAAACACAAAGTTGAATTTCTGTTGTGAGCCTTATACTAAATTTGGAATTTTTTAGGAATATTTTTAAGAGCAATGTTTGCACAATTTTAAATGCTATATCTGTTACATAATTATTTGTTTTAACTATTCATTTAGCTATTATTGTTGTATATATTTGATTGTTTATACATGGATCCATGTTTTTTAATTATTTGTGTACTCAATAAATTGTTTATTGTAATCGTTTGATAATATTGCATTTGGTCCAGACCCAGCCTTCGTATAGTTGACGCTTTAGTAAACCTTATTAATTACTGACACTAACTAAACCTATTAACCTCTAAACCGCCATTCCCAAAAATTGCAGACACTAACTAAACCTATTAACCTCTAAACCGCAGTTCCCAAACATCGCCAACACTAACTAAACCTATTAATCCCTAAACCGTCGTACACCCACATCGCCAACACTAACTAAACCTATTAACCCCTAAACCGCAGCTCCCACATCGCAACTACCTAATTTAAACTATATGAACCCCTAAACCTAACACCCCCTAACTTTAACATAATTAAAATAGACCTAAATTAAAGTTACAATTATTAACTAACGACCTATATAAAAATAAATACAAACTTTCCTGTGAAATTAAAAAAAAAACCTAAGCTAGCTACAATATAACTATTAACTAACTACCTAGTTAAAATAAATACAAACTTACATGTGAAATAAAAATAAAACTCAAGCTTAAAATAATAAAACCTAACATTACTGAAAATAAAAAAAAATAACATTACAAAAATAAAAAACCTAACATTACAAAAAAAAATTAAAACTACAATTACAAAAAATTATAAACACTAAAATTACAAAAAATAAAAAAACTACAATTAAAAAAAATAACAAATAAAACTATCCAAAGTAATAAAAGGTATTTCGATTCTAATACCCCGTTTAAAAAAAAAAAAAAAAACACCCCAAAATAAAAAACCCTAATCTATAATAAACTATCAATAGTCTTTAAAAGGGCCTTTTGTAGGGCATTGCCCTAAAGTTACCAGATCTTTTGCAAAAAATTAAAACAAACACCCCCTAACATTACAAACCCCCACCCCAAACCCACAAAACAAAAAAAAAACTAGCTAAAAAAAAACTTATCTACCTATTGCCCTGAAAAGGGCATTCAGCTCTTTTTCGGCCCATAAAAATTAAAAAAGCCCTAATCTATAAAAAAAAAAAAAACACCCAAAAAAATTTAAAAAATAAACCTAACACTAACCCCAAAATCGGTACTCACAGTTGCTGAAGTCCGGTGAAATATCTTCATCCCAGCAGCGAAGCATCTTCAACCAGGCGGCTCCATCTTCATCCATTGTGGGACCTGCATCTTCTATCTTATTCATCTCTGCGGAGGCGGAACGGTCGGTGGATGCGCGGAGGTCCAGGCGGAGGTCCATCGGTCCGATGTGGAGGTACTCTTCATGCAATCGCCCGCCGCATACTGAGGATTCAATACAAGGTACTGATTTTATATTGAGGTACCATTGCAATCCTATTGGCTGAAAAAATCAAATCAGCCAATAGGAATGAGAGCTGCTTAAATCCTTTTGGCTGTACAAATCGGACCGATGGACCTCCGCCTGGACCTCCACCTAGACCTCCACCATCCACCGACCACTCTGCCTCCGCAGGGATAAAGAAGATAGAAGATGCCGGTCCCGCGATGGATGAAGATGGAGCCGCCTGGATGAAGATGCTTCGCAGCTGGGATGAATATCTTTCGCCGGACTTCAGCAACTGTGAGTACCGATTTTGGGGTTCATGTTAGGTTTTTCTTAGTTTTTTTGGGGTGTTTTTTTTACAGATTAGAGCTTTTTTATTTTAATGGGCCGTAAAAGAGCTGAATGCCCTTTTAAGGGCAGCAAAAGAGATGAATGCCCTTTTAAGAGCAATGCCCATACAAATTCCCTTTTTAGGGCAATGGCTAGATTAGGCTTTTTATTTTGTGGGTTTGGGGGTGGGTGGGGGTTTGTAATGTTAGGGGTTGTTTGTTGTAATTTTTTGCAAAAGAGCTGATAACTTTAGGGCAATGCCCTACAAAAGTCCCTTTTAAGGGCTATTGGTAGTTTATTATAGATTAGTTTTTTTTTTATTTTGGAGTGTTTTTTTTTTAAACGGGTTATTAGAGTAGGAATAATTTTATTATTTTGGATAATTTTGTTTGTTATTTTTTATAATGGGAATTTTTTATTTTTGGGGTGTTTTCTTTAGATTAGGACTTTTTTTTATTTTTAATGGGCTTTAAAAGAGCTGAATGTGCCTTTAAGGTCAATGCCCATACAAATGACCTTTTCGGGGCAATGGGTAGATTAGGTTTTTTTTATATTATGGGATTGGGGGGGTCGGGTTTGTAATGTTAGGGGGTGTTTGTTTTGATTTTTAAGCAAAAGAGCTGTTAAATTTAGGGCAATGCCCTACAAAAGGCCATTTTAAGGGCCCTTGGTAGTCTATTATAGATTTTTTTTGGGGGGTGTGTATTTTTTCTTTTTTTAAACGGGGTATTAGAATAGGAAAAATTTTATTATTTTGGATAATTTCGTGTTATTTTTTTGTAATGGTAGTTTTTTTATCTTTTGTAATTTTAATGTTTATTATTTTTTGTAATTGTAGTTTTAATGTTGTAATGTTAGGTTTTTATTTTTAGTAATATTAGGTTTTATTAGTTTAAGCTTAGGTTTTATTTTTATTTCACAGGTAAGTTTTTATTTATTTTAACTAGGTAATTAGTAAATAGTTATTTTGTAGCTAGCTTAGGTTTTATTTTTATTTCACAGGCAAGTTTGTATTTATTTTTAAATAGGTAGTTAGTTAATAATTGTAACTTTATTTTAGGTCTATTTTAATAATGTTAAAGTTAGGGGTGTTAGGTTTAGGGGTTAATATAGTTTAATTTAGCTAGTTGCAATGTGGGGGGCGGCGGTTTAGGGGTTAATAGTTTTAGTTAGTATTGGCGATGTGGGGGTATGGCGCTTTAGAGGTTAATAGGTTTAGTTAGTGTCGGCGATGTGGGGGTACAGCTGTTTAGGGGTTAATAGCTTTATTTTGTGTTTTGTTTAGTGATGGCGATTTCGGGGAGCAGTGCTTTAGAGGTTAATAGGTTTAGTTAGTGTTGGCGATGTGGGGGTATGGCGGTTTATGGGTTAATATCTTTAGTTAGTATTGGTGATATGGGGGGCGGCAGTTAAGGTGTTAATAGCTTTATTTAGTGCCGGCGATGTTGGGGTAAATGGTGGGTTTAGGGGTTAATAGGTTTATTTAGTGTCGGCGATATGAGGGGGGTGGCAGTTTAGAGGTTAATAGCTTCAGTTAGTGTTGGCGATGTGGGGGTACGGGGTTTAGGGGTTAATAGCTTTATTTAGTGTAGGTGATGTGGGTATGGCGGCAGTTTTAAAAAATGTTGTTTCTGCAATCAGCTACAAAATAGTTTTTTTTAATCGATTTTTTATTCATATGCATTATTCTATTCTAAACTTTAGAATAGAATAATGAATATGAATAAAGAATGGATCAGAAATAATGAACGGATCCAAAAAAAACGATTTAACTTAACATAACTAATTTACTGAAACGATTTTTCTCTAACTTAACTAAACTAATTTGCCGAAATGAAATTATTTATTTAACTAATGAAAACGAAACAAAATGAAATTTTTAGCGTTGCACATGTCTAAAAAAATATATATATATATAGTTTTGTCAGGTTAATAAAAAAAAAACAAGGCTCTTTTTCTTTTTCCTCAACCTAAACTTCCGACCTCTATTGTACTTTGTGGAAATATCTAGACAATGGTACTAATAACTATACCACAAGAAGAAGTGGTGGTAATATATGTAATGACTGAGATTAATGGTTAGATTGTATGGTCTCCATCGCCCACAAGTATACCACACCTTAATTGTATTGTCTTGCTATTTGTCTCTAATGCCTGATTACAGATTGTCCATACTTTGTGTTGCTATGGATCTACTGCCTCCTTCATGATTAATGAAAAACGATATAACCATTGTACCACGTACTGTATACTCCAATTGCCTCTTCAACTAACAAAGCCTCTCTTATGCTTAAATCTTTCATTCTCATGATTGATTGTTAATGTTATATAAACTGTAATTTGCGATTTTTAAACAATAAAAACTGTTGTAAAAAACAAAACAAAAAAGCAACAAAAAAAAACAAGGCTCTATTTCTGTTTAAATGGAGTGATAGGAAAAATAAAAAAAAAGAAATGGGGAAAGTTCTTCTCTAAAAGTCCCGATAGTGAAGGGGTTAAACAACTTTCCAATTTAGTTATATTATCTAATTTGCTTCATTCTCTTGATAGCCTTTTTTTTTAAAGCATACCTAGGTAGGCTCAGAAGCAGCAATTTATTACTTGGAGCTAGCTGCTGATTGGTGGCTTTTTTCATTGGTTTACCAGATGTGTTAAGCTAGCTCCCAGTAGTGCCTTGCTGCTCCTTTAACAAAGGATTACAAGATAATTAAGCACATATGATAATAGAAGTAAATTAGAATGTTGTTTAAAATCCCATGCTCTATCTGAATCATCAAAGAAGAAATGTAGGTTTCATGTCCCTTTTAATTGGATACACACTATACATACATTAAAGGGACATTAAACTTCTGAGTACAACTATAGTAGCATGGTTACTATTCACTGTGTTATTGTTTTTACTCCAGTGTCTGCATCTCTCTTAAAAGCTATTCTCTAATTTTAACAGTTCAAAAGTGCTGATTAATGATGATCTTCATTATCACACTGGGTGCTGCCATCTTGGAATTGAAGTATTCTTACACCCTGTGACAGAAGCGGTGCACATTCACAAATCAGACATATTGTTGTCTTTTTGATAAACTGTAACGTGCACAAAACAGAGCAGGAGCTGTACATTGTTTTTCAGCATTTCTCTATATTATTTCTGAGCTCTTTATTTTATTTGTTTTGTAAGTTTTAAACTATGTAAAAAAAAATTGCAAAGATGTAACTCTTCTAGAATTTATTGTGTCTATCTATCTATCTATCTATCAATCTATCTATCTATCTATCTATCTATCTATCTATTGGCTACTTGTAAAGCGCAAACTAATCACCCGTGAGGGTCTCAAGGCGCTATGGGAGGGGGGAGAGGGGGGCTAAGGGAAGACGATTCAGTCGAAGAGCCAGGTCTTGAGGTCCTTCCTGAAGTTTGTAAGGGAGGTGGATTGTCTGAGGTGCAACGGGAGGGAGTTCCATGACTTTGTTGCCATATAGGAGAAGGATTTTCCTCCAGCTGTTTTTTTCTTGATGCGGGGGATGACTGCGAGTGCTTGGTCGGCAGAGCGGAGTTGTCTGGAGGGGGTGTAGAAATTGACACGGTGGTTGATGTATTCAGGACCGATATTGTGGAGGGCCTTGAATGCATGGGTTAGGACGGAGCTTGAAGGTGATTCTCTTGTTGACGGGGAGCCAGTGTAGGTTCCTTAGGTGTTTGGTGATGTGGTTTTGGCGAGGGATGTCGAGGATGAGTCTGGCTGAGGTGTTCTGGATGCGTTGGAGTCATTTCTGGAGCTTAATGGTGGACCCGGCATAGACTGCATTGCCGTAGTCCAGTCGACTATTGTGTGAGCTAATAATTGCAAGGTACAGCTATTAAAAAGTCAGTAATAACGCTAATCCGTGAAAGTGCACCACTTCTGTCGCAGAATGCAACAATATGTGCATACTAAGATGGAGGCGCCCACTATAGAGAGGCAAAGCTTTCTGTATTGAGCTAAAATAAGAGAACCACTTTAAAGAAAGCTGCAGGTACAGGATGAAAAACATTAACATGGTGAATAGTAGAGATGTGAATTTGTATCTTTCGTGAGGATCTGAATGCGGACTTGGCAGCTGCTCGTGTCGTTCAAATCTTTTTGCAGCCGAAATGATTCTAGAAAGAACACCAAATCAAATCAAGACCTTAGTGTGGGGATCTTTCACTAGAATCAATACGGCTACGAAAAGATCAGAACAGCACAAGCCACCAGCTATTTCCGCATTCGGAATTTCCATTTAATGGCTTTCTCTATGAGAACAAAATATAAACAAAATATGTACAGAAAACTGGATATGCATTTATAAATTTGAGCTATATCCAGTCCCTTTTGAAAATGGTCATGTCAAATTATTTAAAAAAGTTTTCATAAAAAAAAAAGATCCAAGACTGGTGTTGACCTTTCTCAATACAAGCAGCTCATAGCTACATAATGTGGGCTATGCAGAATAGAGCAGATACACATACAAAGACAATTTAGACTTGTGGGAGTAACAGAATTCATACAGCTGTCATAGACAGTGGAGGGACCAGCATGGGACTGAAACAAGCTAAGGGTTAATGCTGAAAGGAGTGAGATAGGAGAAGAGGCAGTGTGGGGTTAGTTGCAACAATGTTGCTAGTGTAGGGAGGAGCTCCCCTTCTTACCTTAAAAGTGTGCAACACTGATCACTGGCCCTCTTCTTCCTGGATCCTGAGCAGAGACGTTTTTGCAGTACTTGCTGATTCAAAACTTCTTCATGCAGCGTCCTAGAAGAACCAGACTCCCTCCTCAAAGATTCCATGCACTGACTTTTGCAAGACCTGGAAAGGAAAAGCAGATAAGTGACATGGATAATGGGGAGGATTTAGATGATTTTGTTCCTGAAACACAACCTGATAGCTTAGTTGTTACAGCTCCTAGCCATTTACACACATCAATTACTACAGTTGCTGAAGTGCATGACTTTAGCTGCACCGGATCGGCCTATGCCACTGAGGCACTGGTCAGGGCCCCTAGCATAGAGGCCTTAGGTGCAGAGGGTGATGGGGCAGGGGTAGAGCAGGGAGAACAGGTGTTGGCACAAAGGGTAGAATCGCCTGAACTGTTTACTGACAGGCCAGGCGTGTCAACCCCATTACTTAAAAAACGGCCTAATAAGGGTAGAGGTGCTGCAATAAGTCATTCCCCTTCCCCACGTATATTTAGGGAACCGACCGCCTCTGCTGTCCCCCCTTCCCCCTGTGTGATACATCATCACAATGATATTGGCCCCCATGTTCAGTCCACCACTACCGCTGCCAATGTTAATCCCCAGCAAGGCCTAGTAGTAGGCCCCAATATGGCAGCGGTGGGTGTGGACTCCAGCATGGTGGCTCTTCAACATCCCCCTATGACACACAATATGGCGGCTGTGGGTGGAAACACCAATATGGCGGCGGGGGGGCCTTCTTGGGCACTGCCGGGTAACTTACCTGACTCTTCTGTCTCCTCCCTCTTTGCGGCGCTTCCCCCGTCGGCTGCGTTGGCGATGGCGTCCTTACTTGCGTCCCTTGCGTCGGCTATGTCTCCTCCTGTAGCTCCTATCCATGCGGCTGCTCCATCGGCGAATCCGGAAGTGGGCGCGATAAGCCCCGCCCCTTCCGGTGACGTCATTTCCGCCCATACACGGCAAGACACACGCGGAGATGGCGGCAATCGACCGGGTCCTCTCATTTACACCGGAGGTGAGTACCATGAGAGGACACCGGTAGGGGAACGATTGCCAGTCTCCATGAGGGGCAGTACAAGGAGGAAAAATGTCCAGAGAAGGGTTAACTTTGCTGCGGCGTCACGTGGGAGCGGGGCCATAAGAGGTTTCTCAGGGCAAAGGCGAGGTGCCACAACTAACATATTGAGGGGAATGAGAGGGTCCAGCCGCTCCAATATGAGAAACAGAGGTTTGGTTAGAAATAGCCGTGTGACACATACCCAGTTATATAAGGGTACAGACCAAGTTTATCCCCGCGACAGGGGCGAGGCTCACAGCAGCGATGCTGCGCTTCAAGGCTTAACTGACAATGCGATGAGGGCCACAGGTGTGCGTGATTTGCATGCAAGTGGTAGGGCAGTTCAAGCGGGAGAGATTGCACGGGTTGAGAATGAAAGATCTGATGTTACAGTTAACACTTTCATTGCCAGTGTGAATGCTCATGATAATGTGAATGCCTTTATGAATGCTCATGATAATGTGAATGCCTTAACTAGCAATGCTGCGCTTCAAGGGTTAACTAACAATGCTATGAGGGGAAACACTATTAACCCAGTGCATGCCACAGGTGTGCGTGATTTCCATGCAAGTGGTAGGGCGGTTCAAGCGGAAGTGAATGCGCAGGTTGCGAATGAAAGATCTTCTGTCCCAGTTAACGCTTTCATTGCCAGTGTGAATGCTCATGACAATGTGAATGTCTTAACTAGTGTGCCTAGGGCTAATGTGACGACTGGGCTGAGTGGGAACAGGCCTAATTTGTGTGGTGTTCAAGGGGGCACTGTATTGGGGAATGAGTCTCTAGGGATTGAAACTGTTAATCCTTCCAATGCTGGTGTTCGTTGTGCTCGCCAAATTTTGTCTATTTTGCAGGGTACAGCTCAAACGGAGTCTGTTTTGCCTTCAACATCTGGCACAGCTAGTATTACCCAGGCAGCTAATTCAGCGGGTCCACAGCATGATCTCGCACCACCTGCACCTGCTCAGCAGCCAACAGTTCCCGACACAAGGAGAGAAGCCCAGCCGGTTGCGACAGCTCAAGCAGCGGCATCCTCTGCAGAGGGTAAGACCGGGGCCTTTATACATGACCGACCTGACATAGATGACTTATCACTTACTGAGTCAGGATCTGACAGTGACACTTCATTGGGGCTGCACACTAAGGGCCAAAAACGTATGTTCTCAATGGTAAAAAAGATGTGGCAGGAATTTCAAGGGGGTACTTTTAGGAAATCAGGTCAGCAGCAGCAGCAGCAACTAGCTTTGACAGAGCATCCCCATGACACATCAGCACAGTTCATTGAGTGCCCTTTACCTACCCCTAGTTCAGAGCGCAAAGTCGCGTTACACGGTGACTCTTTGCCCTCTTATACCCCTTCTTTGCATGGACATTTAAAACCTAAGACGGTTAAAAAAATCCAGCAAGGGAGATACGTTAATGTTTTTGAGCTTTCAGCAGAAGCTTATAGACAAAAAGAGAAGAGTATGGATGGCACTGGTCCTAAACGGTTCAAGCGCCCGGAAACTTTTGATGAATGGCTCATTTGTTTCAGGGTGTACTCTTCCTGCTATTTAGAAAAGTACCCCAGCCAGTGTCATGCTATCTTGAAATACACTGATAACATACACTGGATTCAGAGGAGGTATGGAGATTCTGCATGGAGGGATTATGACTCTGAGTTTAGGCAAAAGATGGCAGGGAATCCGGTGCTTACATTTGACACCACCGATACCCACCTTTGGCAACGCCTAGGCTCTCATCCTCCCTCCTCCTCAACCACGGGGGTCGCGAACCAGTCCTTTCGTTCACCGAAAGGTAAGCGAAAGGGTGGTGCCTGTTGGGCGTACCAGGATGGGAAGTGTGATAAAGGTAGCTCCTGCAACTTTCGCCACACATGTAAGTTCTGCGGGGGTTCTCACCCCGGCAGCGAATGTTCCAAAAGAAAAGATTTCCAAGCTAATAGGTCCACCAACAGATTCGCGACTGTTTCAAAGGGCCCCAACCCCGGTGAGGGTTCACGCCCTTGAGCCCTGGCTACGAATGTACCCAGACCGCCACGCCGCCATATTGTTACGTGACGGTTTTTTGTACGGGTTTCATATCCCTTTAATGTGAAGCCCACAAGGGGCTCCTTGTGCTAGAAACTTAAAATCAGCTTATCAGTTTCCGCACGTTGTTAGATCGAAATTGAATAAAGAAATTCAGTTGGGAAGGATAATAGGCCCATTTCCTTCCATCCCCCTTCAAGGTTTGGTGATTTCCCCTCTAGGGGTTGTGCCAAAGAAGGAGGCAGGTAAATTTCGGCTAATTCAACATCTATCTCACCCCAGGGGCACTTCTGTCAATGATGCCATTGACCCAGATATGAGCTCAGTGAAGTATCAATCGTTTGACAGCGCCTTACAGCTGGTTCGGTCGGCAGGGAGAGGGGCCCTACTGGCAAAACTTGATATTGAGGCCGCCTTCCGTTTGCTGCCGCTGAACCCAGCAGCCTTCCTTCTCATGGGAATTAAATTTGAGGGTGGCTACTATGTAGACCGTTGCCTTCCGATGGGCTGTGCCCTTTCCTGTGCCCTTTTTGAGACATTTAGTACGTTTCTACATTGGGCAGTCAGCCAGCGGGTGGGTGGAAATTTCATAGCACATTACCTAGATGACTTTCTCCTGGTAGGTAGAAAGGATTTGCGGGATTGCCAGTTGCTGAAGCAGTCCATGAGAGATCTCATGTCACAATTTGGGGTTCCTCTCGCGGAAGACAAGTCTGAGGGTCCATGCACTTGCCTCACATTCCTAGGTATCCAAATTGACACTGAAAAGCAGCTGTGTAGGTTACCTCCTGAAAAGGTTCAAGCCATGTTACTTAAGGTGCAATCGACTTTAACCAGTCGTGATGTTTCACTTCGCCAACTCCAATCCTTGCTGGGCCTCCTTAATTTTGCAGGCAGAGTAATCCCTATGGGGAGGGTTTTTAACAGAAGGTTGGAAAGTAAGTTAAAAGGGTCTCCCGCACCGTCGAAAAGAATTAGAGTCACTGAAGGCATGAAAGCTGATTTGCAAGTCTGGGAAGACTTCTTAAGGAATTTTAATGGCATCTGTCTTTGGCGCTCTCCCCCTACTTCTAGCCAATCGTTGCATTTGTTTACAGACGCAGCGGGGTCTAAAGGATATGGGGCCTATTTTCAGGGGCAATGGTCCGCAGGCCCCTGGCCTTCAGACTGGAATGCAAAGGGTCTGACGCGAAACCTTACATTGTTAGAACTGTTCCCGATAGTGCTAGCAGTTGAATTATGGGGAACATGCTTTGAAAATCAAGCGGTCATTTTCTGGACGGACAACCTTAGTGTTGTCCACGCAGTCAATAACCTATCAGCAACTTCGGCTGCGGTAGTCTGTTTGCTCAGACGCTTGGTGTTGCGTTGTTTAGAGCTTAATATTCAATTTCAAGCTCAGCATGTCCCCGGTGTTAATAATGTGCTTGCGGATGCTCTATCGAGATTCGATTGGGCGACTTTTAGACGTCTTGCTCCTAATGCTGCCCCAGAAGGTTTACCCTGTCCCGGTTTTCTTTGGCAGCTTCTAAGTCGTGGATATCCCTGCTCCCTTTAGTACGGGCTTCACTAGCCCCGTCTACTTGGCGCTCTTACACGAGCTTGTGGGACGAATGGGAAAGATTCTGTCATCATCAAGATTTGGAAGCTGTGGAGGCATCTCAAGCTACATTGTGTGATTGGCTGGTGAGTCTCAGGCAGGCTAGGGTTTGGCATGGAGGTATTCACTCGCGGCTTGCGGCATTGTCATTTTTCTTTCGCACCATGGGTATGCCTGACCCAACTAGCGCTTTCTTTGTGCGGCAGGTAGTTAAAGGGTGGGGAAGATCGCAGCCCCAGCATAAAGACCCTAGGGAGCCCATTACCCTCGCTCGGCTTGAGCGGCTGGTGGAGGCGTTAGGGCAGGTTTGCGCTACGCCATACGAGTTTTCCCTGTTTCGTGCAGCCTTTGTCCTGGCTTATTCTGCAGCCCTTAGGGTTGGTGAATTAGTATCCCCCTCCAAGACACAACTTGACAGGGGCCTGTTGGCCGAACATTTACGGTTTGCAACAGATTCCCTGTTGCTATATCTACCACGGTCAAAGACAGATCAGCAGGGAAAAGGGGTGTGGATTTCTATGCCCAAAACATCGGGATCGTGCTGCCCGGTATTAGCTCTTTCACACTTTTGGGAAGTGAGACCAGGCAACCCGGGGTCCCTGTTAATACATGCTGATGGTTGTGCGTTGTCCATTTACCAGTTTCGCAAAGTTTTAGCAAAGGCAGTGGCAGCTGCCGGTTTAGACGGAACCAGGATTGCCTCCCATTCTTTCCGTATAGGGGCTGCGACTAACGCTGCGATGACAGGTTCCTCAGCAGATGCCATTCGACATGTGGGTAGATGGCGGTCCAACAGATATCGGGGTTATGTTCGGCCAGTTGTTTAATGTTTCCCTTCAATTTCTGTGTTGTTTACACTGTTTGTCGTTGCAGGAACCGCACAGGGAGCCAGGAGATTGTGGATTGTCGGGCACTCGTATGTCCATTGGGCATGCATCCGCTGTTTATCCCTCCCCGGGGGTCAGTCACTGGGTTTCCCTGCAAATAAAGCATCGATTAGATGGTTAGGGGAGAGGGGCATGTGTTGGCCTAGGTTAGCCCCCCTTATTTCCGAGGCCCTAGTTCGCTGGGGTAAGCCCCACATATTGATTATTCACCTGGGCGGTAACGATGTGGGCGCCATTCCAGTGTTGGAATTGACAAAAATCATGCAGGCCGGGATTGCATGGATTAAGATCAGAATCCCGAACGTTGTAATCGGGTGGTCTAATATTATTCCCAGACTGGAATGGCGGCACATGGCCAGTCATAGCGCAGCCTATCGAGTTAGGAAAAAGATCAATGCCTCGATTGGTAGGACCGTCACGGGAGTGGGGGGTTTCGTGGTTAAACACGACTCCATCACGTCCGACAAGCAGCATTTCTATAGAAGGGATAGGGTTCACCTGCGGAATGTAGCCCTAGATATCTTTATTGAGGATATTAAAAATTCTATAGGAACCCGCCTGTAAGCAGGTTGTGGTTGTTAGGTGGCGGCAAGGGTAGCATTAATTTATGCTATCTTGTGGCGGGAGGTAGCGGCCCTGTTGCGTAGGGAATGGCGAAAAGGGGTGAGCGATGACCAGTCTAAAAGTGGGAGGGGCGGATGTCCCCAAGTGCACGTGGGGTGCCCCTCCTTCCCCTTGCGGGTGGGTCACAAGAGCTCGACACCCCTCAGTAGCGTTTCCTTGAGCAGAGAGCCTCTCTGCTGCAGATTCCGTTTTGGGCCGCTTACCTCCTGCAGTGCTGGGTTATGTTTTAGGATAAGCGCTTGCCGCCATCTTGCCTGTTGTGCAGTTTTTTCTGATGCGTTCAGTTTAATAAATATTTTGCCCTGTGACGGTCAAATAGTTTACCCATAACCAGTTTCTGTGTCGTTATTTATTAGGTTAAGTTAAATAAAGTGTTAAGTTATATTTGTGTTAAGTTATGTAAGCCTCTCTGCTGGTAACAACTGATAGGCATTTAATCCCTTAAGACAGTGGAGGGACCAGCATGGGACTGAAACAAGCTAAGGGTTAATGCTGAAAGGAGTGAGATAGGAGAAGAGGCAGTGTGGGGTTAGTTGCAACAATGTTGCTAGTGTAGGGAGGAGCTCCCCTTCTTACCTTAAAAGTGTGCAACACTGATCACTGGCCCTCTTCTTCCTGGATCCTGAGCAGAGACGTTTTCCCGCCCTCCCTCCCTTTTTGGCAAGATGGCTACTCTAGCTAGTTAATTTACAGGACCTGGGCATGCCTAGTCAGGCTAGCCTTTGAAGTCCATAGCAGGATAGTTCTAGCTTTCCTCTCTGGATTTCTCAGTTCGAGCGGCTGGGATACAGAGACCTTCTCTGACACCCTCACGGCGGGAGGTAGCGGCCCTGTTGCGTAGGGAATGGCGAAAAGGGGTGAGCGATGACCAGTCTAAAAGTGGGAGGGGCGGATGTCCCCAAGTGCACGTGGGGTGCCCCTCCTTCCCCTTGCGGGTGGGTCACAAGAGCTCGACACCCCTCAGTAGCGTTTCCTTGAGCAGAGAGCCTCTCTGCTGCAGATTCTGTTTGGGGCCGCTTACCTCCTGCAGTGCTGGGTTATGTTTTAGGATAAGCGCTTGCCGCCATCTTGCCTGTTGTGCAGTTTTTTCTGATGCGTTCAGTTTAATAAATATTTTGCCCTGTGACGGTCAAATAGTTTACCCATAACCAGTTTCTGTGTCGTTATTTATTAGGTTAAGTTAAATAAAGTGTTAAGTTATATTTGTGTTAAGTTATGTAAGCCTCTCTGCTGGTAACAACTGATAGGCATTTAATCCCTTATGAGAAGATTAGCTATCAAAACTTAACAAGATGTCAGATATACTGGTATTGACACTAAAGGCTTTTTTGCCTTATCAATGGTATTTGATATATTTGAGTTAATCTCAGTAAATTGAAAAAAGTTTTTTTCAGGCTCTGATATATTTTTCAGTTACCAGGGTGAACAGTCAATCAGTTTTGCAGCTTACAGGGACATAAAATACATTAATATTGTAATATAATATGTTTAATTGCTCAAACTAAAACAAATGCATTATATGTTCAGTATTTTATTTGTTTATATTTGCTGTAAACTATCGTATTTGTTAAATTCTTTAACATGTCTCTTTCACAATGCTGTAAGTTGTCTAAACTAGACACATATAAGACTGAGATTGCTTAGAGCAGTGACATATTTATAGATAGCTGTAGCTGGCCATAATTAAGGGCAGTAAGATAAATATATTCAGGTCTCAAGCAGTTTTAGCAACATTAATAGAGTGACAGTGTAAAACATTCTTATATATAGGTCTTTTGCACTTATTTTTCCTATTATTTGCTTGTAAAAACTATGCATGTATAAAATAGTTTAATATACATTCAGTCAGTTTAACTTTAACACCTTAGGGATCAGAGCACTTTTCCATTTGTTGACCGTTTGGGACCAGGGCTATTTTTACATTTTTGCAGTGTTTGTGTTTAGCTGTAATTTTCCTCTTACTCATTTACTGTACCCACACATATTGTATACCGTTTATCTCGCCATTAAATGGACTTTCATTATTTTTATCATATCTTATAATTTACTATAAAAAAATTATAAAATATGATGAAAAAATGGAAAGAAACCACACTTTTTCTAACTTTGACCCCCAAAATCTGTTACACATCTACAACCACCAAAAAACACCCATGCTAAATAGTTTCTAATTTTGTCCTGAGTTTAGAAATACCCAATGTTTACATGTTCTTTGCTTTTTTTGCAAGTTATAGGGCAATAAGTACAAGTAGCACTTTGCTATTTCCACTTTTTTTTTTTAATCAAAATTAGCGATAGTTACATTGGAACACTGATATCTGTCAGGAATTCCTGAATAACCCTTCACATGTATATATTTTTTTTAGTAGACAACTCAGAAAGTATTGATCTAGGCCCATTTTGTAATATTTCATGCCACCATTTAACTGCCAAATGCGATCAAATAAAAAAAAATTGTTCATTTTTTTCACAAACTTTTTCACAAACTTTAGGTTTCTTACTGAAATTATTTACAAACAGCTTGTGCATTTATGGCACAAATGGTTGTAAATGCTTCTCTGGGATCTCCTTTATTCAGAAAAAGCAGACATATATGGCTTTGGCATTGCGTTTTGGTAATTAAAAGGTCGCCAAATGCCGCTGCGCACCACACGTGTATTATGCCCAGCAGTGAAGGGGTTAATTAGGGAGCTTGTAGGGTTAATTTTAGCTTTAGTGTAGTGTAGTAAAAAACCCAAAGTATTGATCTAGGCCGATTTTGGTATATTTCATGCCAACATTTCACCGCCAAATGCGATCAAATAAAAAAAAATCATTAAAGGGACACTGAACCCAAAATCTTTCTTTCATGATTCAGATAGAGCATGCAATTTTAAGCCACTTTCTAATTTATTCCTATTATCAATTTTTCTTCGTTCTCTTGCTATCTTTATTTTAAAAAGAAGACATCTAAGCTGTTGTTTTTTTTCATAACTCTGGACAGCACTTTTTTATTGGTGGATGAGTTTATCCACCAATCAGCAAGAACAACCCAGGTTGATCACCAAAAATGGGCCGGCATCTAAACTTACTTTCTTGCATTTCAAATAAAGATACCAAGAGAATGAAGAAAATGTGATAATAGGAGTAAATTAGAAAGTTGCTTAAAATGCCATGCTCTATCTGAATCACGAAAGAAAAAATTTGGGTACAGTGTCCCTTTAACTTTTTCACAATTTTAGGTTTCTCACTGAAATTATTTACAAACAGTTAGTGCAATCATGGCACAAATGGTTGTAAATGCTTCTCTGGGATCCCCTTTGTTCAGAAATAGCAGACATATATGGCTTTGGCATTGCTTTTTGGTAATTAGAAGGCCGCTAAATGCTGCTGCGCACCACACTTGTATTATGCCTAGCAGTGAAGGGGTTAATTAGGTAGCTTGTAGGGAGCTCTAAGGGGTTAAACAGCACGGCTCTCGCTGACAGCAGTGAGACTGCACTATTGATGAAGGCCTTCTGGAGTGAGAGATGTAGTAATGTTGTATCTCACTGTCACAAGGATGGAATACCACTTATTGACACATGACTTTGAAGGCATGTCCAATTCGCTCAGGAGTTAAATACTGGTCTTGTATATGCATAATAGAAATTTGCTACAGACAGCAAGATATATTTAACCCCTTAATGACCGGGCATTTCAGACAAAAACTTCCCCAAAAGACCTGAGCATATTTAGCATTTTTAGCATTTTTGCCATCACTACAATTAAACAGAAATAGAGCCTTTTTTATTAACCTATCAAAATTATATATATTTTTTAAGTAGACAACCCAAAGTATTGGTCTAGGCCCATTTTGGTATATTTCATGCCACCATTTCACCGACAAATGCGATCAAATACATTTTTTTTAACTTTTTCACAATTTTAGGTTTCTCACTGAAATTATTTACAAACAGCTTGTGCAATCATTGAACAAATGGTTGTAAATGCTTCTCTGGGATCCCATTTGTTCAGAAATAGCAGACAAATATGGCTTTGGCATTGCTTTTTGGTAATTAGAAGGCCGCTAAATGCCGCTGTGCACCACACTTGTATTATGCCCAGCAGTGAAGGGGTTAATTAGGTAGCTTGTAGGGAGCTTGCAGGTTAATTTTAGCTTTAGTATAGAGATCAGCCTCCCACCTGACACATCCCACCCCCTGATCCCTCCCAAGCAGCTCTCTTCCCTCCCCCACTCCACAATTCTCCCTGCCATCTTAAGTACTGGCAGAAAGTCTGCCAACACTAAAATAAAAGGCTTTCTTTTTAAATATATATATATTCAGAAGTGATGGATCCCCCCTTAGCCCCCAACATCCCTGATCTCCCCCAAACAGCCCTCTAACCCTCCCCCACTACCTATTTGCACCCATATTGGGTACTGGCAGCTGTCTGCCAGTACCCTGTTTGCCATATAATTTGTTTTTTTTGTTTTTTTAATCCAAAATTTTCTGTAGTGTAGCTGCCCCCCCTCCATAACCTACCCCCACCCCTCCCAGATCCCTTGGATAATATTTATCCCCCCCCCCTCCCTCCATCAATTACACTTTTTATGTTCCATAGTGTAGCGGTAGTACCCGCTCCCACCCCCATGTGCGCTCCGGTGTCCGTGCACGCGCCCGCATCCGTGCTCCTGCGCACAATCTCGTCCCCCTCTGGGACACCCACCCAGCTCCCTGCAATGGCTCCCCCCACCAACGATCGGCACTATCGCTGGTCTATGCAGAGTGGGCCACAGAGTGGCCCTCTCTGCATCAGTGCTTAAAAATGGTATTGCAGTGATGCCTCTATATCGAGGCATCACTGCAATACCTTGAAAGTGGCTGGAAGCGATCACGATCGCTTCCACCGCTTGAAACCCCAGAGGACGTGCCAGGCATGTCCTTGGTCACTAACTGACACCCCATGTAGGACGTGCCTGGCACGTCCTTGGTCATTAAGGGGTCGTCTCCATTAAGCGGTAAAAAATGAAGCCATAAAATACAGAAGTTGCCGACAGCTAAAAATAGTTTATGGCTCCATTTTAGTACTAGGTTTCAAAAAGTTAGCACAGTAAACACAGTAAAACTTTTCGAGACATAAAACCCACATTTTCTTTTATGAAAAACATACAATTTTAAACAACTTTCTAGTTTACTTCTATAATAATTTCTAAGTTACCAAAAATGAAAAGACATCGCAAGCTGGGCTGCATTAAAGGCTCACTAGTTGGATTCAACAGACTGCCAATGCTATTCAGCAGAGTGCATAGATGCAGCCCAGATCATGATGTCATCAGTGGGTGGAGCTTGGCAGCCATTTCAAAGTCGCCAGAAATAATATTCATTTTAAAATAACTTTTTTACTGTTCCTGCTGCAAAAATTAAAGTCAAAATTAAACCTTCAAGGTTCAGATAGAGCAGGCAATTTTAAGTAACTTTCTAATTTACCCCTCTTATCAATTATTCTTCATTCTCCTGGTATCTTTATTTTAAAAAGCTTGAATGTAAGCTTAGTAGCCAGCCCATTTTTGGTTCAGCACCTGGGTAGCGCTTGCTGATTGGTGTTTAAATGTAACCATCCAATCAGCAAGCGCTACCCAGGTTCTAAACAAAAAATGGGCCGGCTTCTAAGCTTACATTCAAGCTTTTTAAAATAAAGATACCAAGAGAACAAAGAAAAATTGATAATAGGAGTAAATAAGAAACATGCTTAAAATAGCCTGTTCTATCTGAATCTTGAAGGTTTAATTTTGACTATACTATCCCTTTACAGATGTCATCATTCTGTAAATAATTTGTTTGCCTTATTATTGACTTTTCATTTTTAAATGATAACAATGAAGTTGCAATGTATAATCACAGTGGATTGTATGTATTTATAATCAATGCAACTGCATCTGATTCTTTAATAAAAGCATTATGGTTTTAAGTCCCTTTAACATGAATTTTAAGCAATATAATAGCAATTAAGTACTAAAGTGCTGCATTAATCTATCTCTGCCACTTTCTGCAGTCTTGACATTCTTCATAAATCCCTCATAAGGGCAATCACAGATTTAAATAGAAATTTGGAAACATAAATTTCATATATTAAAAGTTAACATTTACATTTTTGCACATGTGGAAAATATGACAAACTCCATTTATACCTTGCCTAATGTTATATTACTCATAAAAAACACCATGGTTTAACTAAAATTCTGTTTCTGATCCACAATGAAATTGTGTAAATCTTGTAAATTAGTGATGGGTGAGGGAGGCCTGGATTTTGAAACACCGGCAATAGTTAAAGCTTTAATTACAACAGTGATTATTTGACATGTTTCCACCTTGAGTGACCCTTTCATATTTTGTCATACAAGGGCAGCAAACCCATTCCTGTTGCATCAATTAAAGGGATATGGAAGACAAAACTAACCTTGCTTGCTTCAGATAGAGTATGTAATTTTAATACACTTTTAAAATCACTTCTAATTTCAAATGTGCTTTGTTCTCTTGGTATCCATTGTTGAACATGAATGCGCACATATCCTACATTAGTGGTCGCTAGCTGGTGATTGGTGCCTGAACACATTTGTCTCTTGTGATTGGCTATCTAGATGTGTTCAGCTAGCTGATAGTAGTGCAATGCTTTTACTTAAGCAACGGTTAACAAGAGCATGAAGCAAATTTGATCATAAAATTAAATTTGAAAGTTAACAAAAATTTTCTGTGCTATACGAATTATGAAATAAATATTTGGGGTTTCCTGTCCCTTTCAGCAGGCCCAACGACATGGTTCTCTTGTTGGGTGATATATGCAACTTTGAAAGTGTGTCTGCAAATTCACCTTTTGGATAAATGCAGAGATATATAGTTATCACCACATAGCTGTCACTAAATAAAATATTTTCAATTAACTATATGTTTAATTAATTTTGAGCAAAACTGCCATTGATAAGGAAGGGGAGAGGGTGTGAGAAAGGGAGCAAGTGGATATTGTATTAAATTTTAATTTGTGATTGTTGGACAAACTGCACCTGCAAAACCCCCTCATTAGATATATAACTCATAGTACATTTCTTTCAGATATGTTCTTCAAAAAAGACTTAAAGGGACAGTCAACACCAAACATGTTATTGTTTAAAAAGATAGATAACCTTTTGCTACCTATTGCCCAGATTTGCATAACCAACACAGTTATATTAATACACTTTTTACCTCTGTAATCACCTTGTATTTAAGCCTAAGCAGACTGCCCCCTTTTCTCAGTTCTTTTGACAGACATGCATTTTTGCAAATCAGTGCTGACTCATAAATAACTCCATGGGAGTGAGCACAATGTTATCTATATGACACACATGAACTAACCCCTTCTTGTTGTGTAAAACTAATTATAGCCACCAATCAGCAAGTGCTTCTAAGCGTTCTGAATCAAAAATGGTCCGGCTCTTAAAGGGACAGTCTATACAAAAATTGTTATTGTTTAAAAAGATAGATAATGCCTTTACTACCCATTACCCAGCTTTGCACAACCAACATTGTTAGATTAATATACTTTATAACCTTTAAACCTCTAAATCTCTGCCTGGTTTAAAGGCTCTATTGACAGCCCCTTAATCACATGCTTTTGTATTGGCTTTTCACAACAGGAGACTGATAGTTCATGTGGGCCATATAGATAACAATCGGCTAGATTACGAGTTGTGCGTTAAGGTAAAAAAGCAGCGTTAAGAGGTCCTAGCGCTGCTTTTTTATACCCAATGCTATTACGAGTCTTGCAGGTTTAGGGGCACCGCACACTTCTTTGGCCTTACCGCAAAACGACTTACGTAAACTTCGTAAAATCTTTTTTCTATGGGACTTCCATAGCGCTGATATTACGAGTCTGTCCTGGGAGGCCAAAAAGTGAGCGGTACACCCCTCTACCTCCAAGATCCCTAACACATTTAGAAGTCAGTAGTTAAGAGTTTTATGGTACAACGCCGTAACATAAAACTCATAACTAAAGTGCTAAAAAGTACACTAACACCCATAAACTACCTATTAAGCCCTAAACCGAGGTCCTCCCGCATCGCAAACACTAAAATAAAATTTTTAGCCCCTAATCTGCTGCGTTGGGGGCAGAAGATTAGGGGTTAATAAGTGTAGTTTGGTTGCGGCGACATTGGCGGAGGGAGATTAGGGGTTAAAGTGATGGTAAACTCCGTTACTGCTAAGTTACAGATTTCGATTATTTAGTACTATATATATTAAACCACGTTATCATTTCAAAATGTTTATATGTATTTTTATTAAAATTTATCGATATTGACAAACCATTGTTGCACTGCATCGCTCCGCCCCTCTTATTTAGTTGCCTGAATAAACTGGATGCTTACCTAGTCTCCACCCTCTCTGCACGTCAGACAATTTGCGTGCTCCCAACACTGACATTTTTAACGCATGCGCATTGGAGCAAATCACGTATGCCAAGTAAACATTGAGTCACGGGATTCAATGTTTACTTGTTTCAGTCTGAAGGAAAAGTTTGACTTGAGAGAGAGTGCGAGCAATCGGTTCCTTCTAAAACGAGCATACGTGCATACAATTAATGCTAACCATCCCCTCCCACTTCAATTATTCCTAAGTAAACAATGAATCGTTTGACAATAATACACGATTCAATGTTTACTTATGCGTGCCGTGTGTAAAATCAGAGAAACAGCGCATGCCTTCAAAATACATGTTCGCGCAAAATCGTCATTGCATTGAAACGCTCCTGTTTGGATGGGCGTATTCTTAGAAGAATGCAAGACTGCGCTTGCGTAAATTGTGTTGCATAGAAGTAAGCCTGTCTGGCGACAGGCTTACTGATTGGTAGAATAATATAAACAACCGATATGATGTCACAGGGGGCTGGAGGTAGACTTCATTAGACAGAGTTATTATATAACGATTTGAAAGTGATTTTACATACATTGCATTACATGAAATTGAGTGTCTAAATCGAATGTAATCTAACAATAGCATTACTATAATCTATTGATATGGAGTTTACCATCCCTTTAATAAATATAATGTAGGTGTCGGAGATGCTGGGGCAGCAGATTAGGGGTTCATAAGTATAATGTAGGTGGCGGCGGTGTCCGGAGCGGCAGATTAGGGGTTAATAAGAATAATGTAGGTGTAGGCGATATCGGGGCGGCAGATTAGGGGTTAATAAGTGTAAGATTAGGGGTGTTTAGACTCTGGGTTCATGTTACGGTGTAAACATAAAATGTGTTTCCCCATAGGAATCAATGGGGCTCCGTTACTGAGTTTTACGCTGCTTTTTGGCAGGTGTTAGACTTTTTCTCAGCCGGATCTCCCCATTGATTCCTATGGGGAAATCGCGCACAAGCACGTACGACCAGCTCACCGCTGACTTAAGCAGCGCTGGTATTGGAGTGCGATAAGGAGCTCAATTTTGCTCAGTGCTCACTTCTTGCCTTTTATCGCAGGGTTTGTAAAAACCTGAAATACCAGCGCTGTAGGTAAGTGAGCGGTGAGACAAAACTGCTTGTTAGCACTGCACAGCTCATAACGAAAAACTTGTAATCTAGCCGAATGTGTTTACGCCTGGGAAGTTATTCAATAGATTTTAAATAGTCAGAGTCATGTGATCAGGGGGCTATCAGAAGAGACTTAGATATAAGGTAATCACAGAAGTAAAAAGTATAACACAAAATAAATATTTTTGGTTTTATATCCCTTTAGTTGGTTGAATAAAAAAACAAGGTAGGTTTGATACAGGGGCATGCACATGTTTTTAGCATTCCATGGCAGAAGTGTTTGCAACTATGTATAGTATTGCTATAAACATTGTTTCAAACACTGCTGCCAGATGGCTAAAGTAACCTTGATGTTCCTATGATTACTCTTTTTAACAGAGGATACAGAGAAAACTCAGCTAAATTGGAAAGTGGTTTGAAAGTATATGCTATATCCCTCCTATGTAGGTTTAGCTTTGACTTTACTGACCCTTTAATTGGTATTATATATTATGCATCCATAAATTAAAATATTTTTATGTCCCTTTAACTTTTATGTAGTTTTTGTATTTTGCTTTATGTTTTTGTGCACTCTAAACCACAATTAGTTTTATTTTTTAGATTCTATTCTATTTCCATTTAGTTTACAATATGAATACTGATCACAGTGCCAACTTCTCAAATAACTATTAAACTAATCTTCTGAGTGAGAAGAACAAAATAAATGATAGGGGCAAGATTACATATGCGGCCGTTTTGGTATCACATATACAGCGCCGCAAATAAATGCGGCACGTATATTTCACCCGTCGGCCGCAATTTTTACTCCCATAAGCTAATATAGAACCGTGTCGCAAATCGGTATCACATATTCAGTGCAAGGAGTTACGCTGCAAAAATAGAGATATTTTACTCCATTTTCACCTCACCACACATATGTGAGCACCGTAACTCCCGTAACTGCCTGAAAATATTAACTAACACCTAACGCATGAGCAATATCTACCTGTCAACCGCAATAACTAATAAACTATATTAACCCCTAATCCGCCAATCCCCACATCACAAAACATATAATTAACCTATTAACCCCTAAACTGCCATCACCCCACAAAGCAATATACCTTAATAAACTATTAACCCCTTATCCGCCATTCACCCATATTGCAAAGAAACTATTAAAGCTATTAACCCCTATACCGCCATCCCCACCAACGCAATAAACTTAATTAACCTATTAATCTATTAATACGCCAAACCCACACAATGCAATAATCCTATTAAATCGATTAACCCCTAAACCGCCAAACCCACACAACGCAAATAATTAATTAAATTACTAAGCCCCCTAACCTAACACCCCCTAAATTAACCCCAATTACTTAAATTAAAAAATACTAAGTTACAAACAATTAAAATACAAAGCTAACATTACTTAAAAATAAAAAAAACTAAGATTAAACTAAAATTACAAAAAACAAAAAAAAATCTAAAATTATCCAAAATAAAAATGTAAAAAATGTGGGTGGGGGGTTTTACTGATAGGGGGAGACTTAGTATTTTTTTAAGGAAAAGAGCTGTTTAACTTAGGGCATTTTAAGGGATATTGGTAGTTTAGCATTAGATAAGGGGGTGTTTTTATTTTGTGGGCGCTCTTTTATTTTCATAGGGATTAGGTTTAATGTTTTTATTTTGGATAATTTTGTTTATTATTTTCTGTAATGTTAGATTTTTTTATTTAATTTTTTGTAATCTTAGATTAATTTAATCTTAGTTTTTTTATTTTATTTGTTTGTAATTTAGTATTTTTTAATTTAGGTAATTGGGGTTAATTTAGGGGGTGTTAGGTTAGGGGGCTTAGTAATTTAATTAGTTATTTGTGGGTTTGGCAGTTTAGGGGTTAATAGATTTATAAGGTTTGTTGCGATGTGGGTTAATGGCGGATTAGGGGTTAATAGTTTTGATAGGGACTTTGCGATGTGGGTTAATGGCGGATTAGGGGTTAATACTTTTACTAGGTAGATCGCTATTTGGGTGAATGGCAGATTAGGGGTTAATACATTTATTAGGTAGATTGCGATGTATGTAAATGGAAGATTAGGGGCGGCGCAAGTTTCAGCGCTTGCGCTAAAGCCTGTGCCGTATATGTAATCTTGCTCTAGATGAATGAAAATAAAAAACAAAATTTTTTTAATTGCATAAAATGTAAAATTTATATTATAAGATTAAAATATCTGGTGAAAAAGCATCAAGCAGATTTAAATATGCATATTCATTTGAACTGTTCTTCACCCTAAGAATGAAAATAAGCTCTCTGATCTAAACTTTGACTGCTGGTCTCAATTAAGTCATAATTTATTCTAATTCAAGTCTTTAGTAATTGAGCTGTTCTTGCATACTTGGCGTAATGTGCTTCAGAAGTATTTAGCTAAAAAATATATACAGTATATATTTCTGTCTAGTGAATGAGGAATAATAGAAAATGCACAGGTTTAAAACAGACATCAAGAGTAGTTTCTATATCTCCAGTGTAAAAACAATTAAAGCTTGATGTGTTCAAAGCTCAGTCTGGGCAGAAAAACCCATGTTGTATACATTGCATTAAAGGGACAGTCTAGTCAAAAATAAACTTTCATGATTCACTTAGGGCATGTAATTTTAAACAACTTTCTAGTTTACTTGTATCATCAATTTTGCTTTGTTCTCTTGATATTCTTAGTTGAAAGCTAAACCTAGGAGGCTCATAAGCAAATTTCTTAGCCCTTGAAGACCAGCTCTTATCTGAATGCATTTTGACATTTTTCACAACTAGAGGGCGTTAGTTCATGTGTGCCATATAGATAACATTGTGATTATGCCTGTGGAGTTACCTAGGAGGCAGCACTGATTGGCAAAAATGCAAGTCTGTCAAAAGAACTGAAATAAGGGAACAGTCTGCAGAGGCTTAGATAAAAAGTAATCACAGAGGTAAAATATTAAAATACCAGTGTTGGGGGGGCGGAGCTAGCCTTGGAGAGGAGCAGACGTGTCTGTTAGAGCTCTCGCTTGTATAACTCTTCAACTTAATGCCATCGCAACTTTTTTCTAAACTTTGATATCCTGAGATCTTACAGTTTGATCTATAAAAGTCTGCGATCACAGAGACACCAAATTTACACAGACGAGTTGAGCGGGACCCACAATACAACACTGCTGTCTGATGCGGCCCTGGGTCTGGAAGCTATAACACTGTATTGCTTTACCATCTGGGCTTAGAAGGAGCACCCAGTCGTGGTAACAAGTCATAAGCAAGTATACAGCACCTGATCGTTTAGGCTAAACTTCGTATATACTGCTCTGAGGCTTATCTGATATACACATGGAGTGCTTGGATAGATAGGAGTCGAAAGTGGCGCAGCTGCTAGATCATCACTTTACCTCACTAAGCCGGGAACTTGGCGCCTTAATTGATCTAGCAGGAGAGAAGCTGAATCATGGGGAGAACCTTCCGACGCCTCGCATAGCGAGTCATAAGCATAGGCGAGAGGTCAGCACCCGAGATGAGACCGGAGATACCAGCCGAGCGACTATGACCCCAAGACAGGATCCCCATCGCGCAATGGAGCTGCGGCCCTTGACAGTATTTACTTCCTCCGGCTTAGTGTCAGCCAGAGAAGAAGCTGCGACACTAATCTGCTCACCCCAAATAGATCAGTTTGGCGATCCTAGCTGCCTACCCACTTACAGAAGCCCTTTGAAACACACACAGGGCATATCTGAATTCACCAACCTCAAACATCTGGGAGGGAGGCCCTCTCACGCCGAAGAATCAATTAACAGGTCACGACAGCCAGTTAGAAGACAGCTGAAACCCAGAGACACTCCTGTTTCTCATGAGGCAGCCGTTGAACACCCTTTCAGAGAACTGAGACACGCTAGAAAAGGAGATACAGGGAGCCGGCATTTCCGTATCTGGAGGCAGAAAGAGGATCCCGAAAACGGCAGATACCTGAGATCCTCAGACATTCCTAATCATACTGCAGTCCTAATGTTTTATATCCCCTTACATCGACTCTCACATCAATGGCTCCAAAGGGACACCCTAAAGCCTCTGAAAACAGGAGTTGGCTAGCTATGGGTGATTCGACGCAAGTGGTAACAGAGATACATTTATGTCACACTTTTTATGTGACTTAGCGTTGTTACCCTAGAGAACTTAACAAACAAGCTTATATAGATATTTATCTTGTTGGACTCTATGCCATTTCTTAGCGATCCTAATCCCTAGTGACTCTGCCAAGATTGCCCATATTATCACTATGTAATATGTGCATAGATGTATTACATGTTTACCATTGTTTGTGACAAGCGTTTTACAGTGTTTTAAGTGTGGTTAGCCTAACCCAATGTAATTATATGTTGTCTTTCTGTTGCTACAGCTGACCATCTTTATGTTAAATTTAGAACTCTACATTAGTGACACCAACTCTCTACCCAGCTTATTGATGTTGACAGTGCTCTTTGATAATGTTTTCTTCTCCCCTCCATGCCTGAGTTTATTATAGTTGCCCAATACTTAAGAGCTATGTATTTTATAATCCCATGTCAAACCTGCATTTGATCCATGCATGTGTGGAATGCTATTGGTACACTTTTGGATAAGGGGTACTTAGAGCTTGATTTGCTAGCTTCGTTATATATAAGCCAATGTTACACCATAGGTCCTAGTTTAAGATATCTCTAGGATTAGCAAAGGGAAAGTATTTTAGTTATCATACAGGAATATACCTTTATTATATCTGGACTAGAGAGATTTAAGCCACTAATGCTCACACTACTTTCAGCAAGTCTTAGCTTCATTCATGCTGACACTACTCTTGCGCAGTACACCTAAGCCTAGGGACTCAGCTTCAATTGTCTAGAGTAATACTGTATTGGTTAACCTGGTGATAAGTTCATAATATGCACATCTACATTTTACTTACAGATGTCCCTTCATTATAGCCGCATAATTCTAGTACATTTAATACTACTCCCTTGTATTATATTACACTAAAAGCAGGTTTACTTAAACCATTTGCAGATAGCTTCTCTACTCAGAATTATGGCCCAGTTCAGTTAACATGCCATGTGCTAGCTTCACTTTGCAACTAAAATTATTAATTAGGTCAAAAGGTTCCACAGGTTGCTGTCGTATAATGTCTCAGTACAGGTTATTAAGCTCACAACTATTTTATTATAGCATATTTTTGATTATAACTAGGGTCTCCCTGAGCCCATATTATCATAATAATGGGTTATTATACCCTTTCCTTTGAAGGGAAATACAGCTATTATTCTATTAGAGACGCCCTAGATTTATCTCTTAGTATCATAACTATTTACCTCTGCTACAGATATTAGGATCCAAGTCATATGAGATTATTTATATCTCCGCATCTATCGCCTGGCTCTGGATATAGTATAGTACACCCTCTACTTTTATGCAGCCTTAGGATTTACTGGACTCCTAGCCCTTCTATAAATACGTAACCCTTTCTAAACTATATATCACAGTGTTTTATGGTTGCACTATAATGTTGAGGCTATTTATTTAACATGTGACTATTTACATCTTTAGGAATACAGTGTCAACTAGCCTTCTGTACACCAGGCAATACCACAATAGACTATGTAATATTTTCATATATGGCACATTGTGATCCACAATAGATAGCAGTATATATTTTCTTTTTGTAATCCTACAACTTAAGAGGGGGATTTGTCTATATACTGGTTTTTCTTCTTAACTTACCTATCACCTACCTAATGAAGAACCCATTAGAGTACTTTATATTTATATGGTTATCTCATATTATTCTATACTCAGTGTACCAGATTATCCTCACTCTATATATACCACCATTGTGAGGGCATCGATATATCATATGGTATATATCTTTGGATATTTATTTTTATACTATCTTAAAAGTTAAATATGGTACTACTTGTAATATCTGTACCTTTTCATTGTCATCCAGTCTAACATTTCAGCTAGCTCCGCCCCTCCTCCTCCCCCCCCTTCCCCATGTCCCATCTAGAGCGGCTTTTGCCCGCTGAAATTCCCTCCCCCTAAATTCCATACTGCTAACTCCCCCTTTTGCCCCAATTTCTTTTCTCTTTACTAGTTAAACTAGTTTATGTTCATCATTGCAAAACGGGGACCATTTTTTTCTTTTCTTTTTAGAATATAAAAAAGAGGTTTCATTTCACCCTATATAGAAGCTCCCTAGACTTGCCATGTTAATTTATTTTAGACTATTACTTTTGTCTGTCAGTCTGTTATGGTGAATAGATATATTCTACCACTGGTTGGTAGAATAGTTGATTACGTCATGAGCTCTGTAAGCACAATGTCCACAGTGTTTTAAGGTTATTTAGAATCTCTGTCTAGAACTGTGATGGACTTGCCTCTCTATAGTTATTTTATGTTAAGCTTATATGTTTCCTTGGTGTTACTACATATGGATGTCTATATATGTAACGTTTTATTCAACCTCAATAAAAAAATATTTAAAAAAAAAAAAAAAAAAAAAATACCAGTGTTGGTTATGCAAAACTGGGGAATGGGTAATAAAGGGATTATCTATCTTTGTAGACTGTCCCTTTAAGCGTCCTGCTTTTAAAATAAAGATGCCAAGATAATGAATATAATGTGGTGTAGCCTGTCCCTTTAAAATATTGTGTAATAATATAAAATTACATTTAATAATGTTGCTGGGCACTGTACATTGCAATAAACAATAAATTTACAGACTTCCGGTGGGCGGCGCACCAAGATGGCAGCAATATACTGAAGCTCTAAAACATCTTGTGAGCAACAAGCCTTATGGTAGCCTGAATCCACTGCCATCCAGGCCTCTCTTGACAACCTTGTGTCCGAGATTTATAGTGGAATAGAGAAATCACCACACTCTCTCCCACCGAAGGCATTTTAAAAGATATTAAGGAGAAACGGTCCAAGATGGACTCTATAACTAAGGAACTGACCGCCATATTCTCACCGCATCTAGATAATCTTATGAAGTCTTATCTAACACTTCATCGAGCGATCCGGTCTGCTCAGAGACTTTCCTCATTACCAATTATCACCTCTATACCCGCTGAGGAGCCTCCCCAGCTTCCACATTTATCACGCTCTTACTCTCCTGGGGACACTGCGTGGCCGGATTGCGTCCAGTCTATCCCAGATCAAAGCATAGCTCCATTTCATCATCCCTGTACACCCTCTCAGCTGGATGACAACCCTCGTGGCAGACCACTATCAACACTGAAAAAGGACACCATGGTGACACAGCCAGACAGCACCTCTCAGCATATGCCATTACAGGCAGCAGTTTGGATTTCTGAACAGCTAAAACTCTGGCAGAATTCGTATTAAATCTGGTGTGGCAGACTCTTCCACTATCTATAAGGCACAGCAGGATGGAGCGCTTTTGGAATATGAAGAAAACGGCGGCACCAACCCTTACTTGGTGCCTCACTGACTCTTGGAAACTACGGGATGGCCTTTGCTTGGGGCTACCCAGGAGATCACTTGTGCAGGTTCTTCAAATCCATTATGGGAGCTTCTGGATAGACCTGCATAGGATCGCCTTCAGACTCGTGAGAAGGGGTATTGGTTGAAGTGTATCTCTGTACTTACATCATAAACAGAGGGACAATTTGCTGACTTGCATACCCCTAAGGAAAGTCTCTTGCCACTGGGGAATAGTTTGTGTGTAGATCTGTTTGACTGTGTATTGATCATGACTACAGTGCAAATACAAGAAAGAGAAGTAGCAGAGAATATCGCAAATGCAGTTTGCAAAAACAACCGGATTGCCTTTCATGATGCCTTCCCCTCGGACTGTCACTAACTCAGAATAAAGCACCCCTGCATTATTTGAGTACTTAAGGAATCGTTTGGGGGGAGGGAGGGAGGGAGGGAGGGAGGGGGAGAAGAGGGAGACTGGTTATTCTATCTGGCATAAACCTAAGTCTTTATATTTATCGGAGATAAATCATTTTGTAGTAGAATCTGCTTAAATGTACTGTTGTCACTGGCTGTACTACCTTAAAATTTCACTTGAGCGCTGCCCATACTATCAAATCTATTTTTTTCAGATGTATCCCTTTCCGTTCAGTACACTAGTGATTCACTGTTTTCTATACTGCTTAACTATTCAAGACCCACCATATTTTACTTAGATTTTATCCTGGGTGAACATTAACATGTCAGGTGAGGCTACTCATATACATAGACCTCAGTCAATGAGCTTGGGTTTGTTATATATTTTTCTAAGATACTCTCTAACCTTGCTACACAATACTTAATTGAATCTGGCTACTATTTGCATTCATCTGGGCAACTTGATCCTTCAGTATTTAGAACGACAGCGGTAACACTAAAATACACCAACTTGCTAAATTTAGCATTCTTTGCTGGACCTTGAAATTTTAATCCCAAATTGTTTCAAGATATACACTCCTTTTCAATCTCTACACTCTATAAAATCTGAACGTAGGATGCTTCAATATAAGGTCTAAATATATTGAAAATTGCTTAAACCCACAGTCCCTTCTTATTTTGCTGCTAGGTATATTAAATTCTTTGCCCCTCGGGTATACTTATGTTGATCATTGTCGTGAGCGACAGGATTACATACATCATTCAATCGGCCAGTATAGTTTATAGTTTGTCTGTATGCAATTATATCTATTCTTTTCATCTACAGGGAGTGCAGAATTATTAGGCAGGTTGTATTTTTGAGGATTAATTTTATTATTGAACAACAACCATGTTCTCAATGAACCCAAAAAACTCATTAATATCAAAGCTGAATAGTTTTGGAAGTAGTTTTTAGTTTGTTTTTAGTTATAGCTATTTTAGGGGGATATCTGTGTGTGCAGGTGACTATTACTGTGCATAATTATTAGGCAACTTAACAAAAAACAAATATATACCCATTTCAATTATTTATTTTTACCAGTGAAACCAATATAACATCTCAACATTCACAAATATACATTTCTGACATTCAAAAACAAAACAAAAACAAATCAGTTATTTTGCGCCTTGGTTTTTCCACACGCTTCTTGCGACCCTGTTGACTATTTTGAATGAAACTCTTGATTGTTCGATGATCACGCTTCAGAAGCTTTGCAATTTTAAGAGTGCTGCATCCCTCTGCAAGATATCTCACTATTTTTTACTTTTCTGAGCCTGTCAAGTCCTTCTTTTGGCCCATTTTGCCAAAGGAAAGGAAGTTGCCTAATAATTATGCACACCTGATATAGGGTGTTGATGTCATTAGACCACACCCCTTCTCATTACAGAGATGCACATCACCTAATATGCTTAATTGGTAGTAGGCTTTCGAGCCTATACAGCTTGGAGTAAGACAACATGCATAAAGAGGATGATGTGGTCAAAATACTCATTTGCCTAATAATTCTGCACTCCCTGTATATCACAGGCAATATACCATGGTATTTTGTTATATAGTGGGACCCTCATGATCAATGTGCCTTATTATACTGTAATAATATTGATTGGTCTCAATCGCTGAAGTAGCTTCTCACTGCAGTTGAATAGGATTGTAATCCTTACAAAAGCCATTGTCAGATATCTTACTTCAATTAACTAAACTGTCTCATATTGGTAGCTATAACTCCTCATTATTATATTATATTCCGCTTGGATGTTCTACCAGTCTACTCCAATAGTTATCTCCAACGGTGACCTGGTAGTGAGCTTATCAATGTTAGCCAATGCCCCCTCCTTATCACTGAAGATCCCTGTGTATTGAACATCGCTGGGTCGACATCTTGATGAACATTAATGCCTTAATTTAGCCTTCTTTCCTTAAGGGTTGAACCCAACTTTGATCTAAGATACTCTTTTACTGTAATGCCCTCCTAGAGTTAATTATTGCTTGAATTCTTATTTTATTTTTATTTTATTTAGGTTGAGGTTATTCAAGTTAAGTTAGTTTAATAACTTTATATTTTTATTTTATTTTAGGTTGAGGTTAAGTTGTTAGTTTAATAATATAAAAATCCCAACATTGTGATACAAGCGTATATCTGTTGGAATACTCATTAATATGTTGAAAACTCTTAAACTCAATGCAATTGAATTTTATATATATATACACCAATGTATGTAGCCTCTATTATTGTCCTTTTTTTTTTTGCCTCTAACTCACCCTGCGAGGTGTGTTGATGATATATTGTGTATGCTTGTATCCTTTGTAGGTTATAAATAAAAATTATAAAAAAAACAATAAATGTACAGGGACAGAAAAGTTTAAACAGAAAATGCTCTAATGTAAGGTGGGTTAAACACATAGTTAAAGTCAGTTCCAGATTAACAATGCATTGTTGGGACGTGGCTGAACACATCTGGTGAGCCTATGCCAAAAAGTGTATGTATTTATCCAACAATAACCAGCTAGCTCCCAGAAGAGTCTACCTAGGTTTGCTTTTCAAGAAAGGATACCAAGAGAATTAAGTCAATTTTATAAATAAAGTAAATGGGAAATTTATTTAAAATTGCATGTTCTGTCTGAACCATGAAGCTTAATATTACTGAAAATGATTAACCCCTTAGATGCGTGTAACAAAGCTTTCTATCATGCACATCTCTCCTGCAGTACGGAGGATGCAGAAAGGTTTGTCATCCAGGGGTGTCACCCTTTTGATCTGGATCCTGGGGACCCCCACACTGCAGATGGGATAAGGAGGCTGCAGTGCCTTCCGCCACTACTGTCACTGCCTTTCAGGCCCTATGAGGTCACCACCCTTGCCCATGGTTTTGTCACATGGGGGTGCTAAAGCTGGCAGTGTCAGACAGAAAACAATGGAGTTGGGGGAGAGGGCTTTGAAAGCCTGTATCTCAGCCCCCAGGCCACTTACAAGTGACCACTCATTTGAAAGAGGGGAGTCATTCCTCTCAAATGAGGAGTTGCTGGTGATCTTCTTAAAGATGGTGATTGCCTATGGCAGCATTTAAAATGCTGTTTAACCTGAGGGGGATTGAGGCTGCCTTAGAGCCCTTATACCCCTTGTTTTGGCTCAAGGGGCAAGTGATTCCTCATTTAAAAAAAGGGAGTTTCTACCAATAGAAACAAAGTGATTTCTAGTGGTAGTGGAGGGGGTTCTATAGAGTCCTTATATCCTTGTCTAATTAAAATAGATGGGTTTGAGACCCATCAGGTAAAATTCCCACTTTCAGTAGAAACATCCACTCTAAAAAAAAAAATCACCACCCTAAGTAAACGGTTGTACTGTTTTTAGGGAGGGGGAACTTTTAATCCCCTATTCCCCCATATAACAAAAAAGGGTATGAGACCCCAGCTTAAAACCCTCTCTTTCTAGTATGGGGTCTCATACCCCTGTCATTGAAGGGAAATGAAACCACATTTTTTTCTTCCATGATTCAGATTAGAGTAAATTAGAAAATTGCTTAAAATTACATGCTCTTTCTGAATCATGAAAGAAAAAATGTGGGTTTCGTATCCCTTTAATAGCAATTTTATGCCAATCACCTGCCTAATAGATTTACTGTACGGGGGCAGTGGCCCCAAAGGTACCCCTATTCCCTAAAGACAACATACAACACACAATATCCATTGCATAAAAGAGAGTTTTGCCCATAACCAAGTAAGTGAACTCATGCTCTTTCAAATAGTAGGTGATTGAAATTTATTTACGGTACCCTATTTCCCTAAATACAGCATACAACACACATATACCCAATATCCCTCACATGGAAGAGGGTATTACCCATAACCAAACCAGTGATCTCATGCTCCTTTTAATAGCAGGTAATTGACATAGAAATAACAATCACCTGTACACTTTGGGTTTTTTTCCTCAGTCCTCAGACCTTTAACAGGGAACATTAGAACAGCATCGGAGGGTGAGATATCCCCTTTGTTGCCCCCTACAATACATACAGGGGGCTCCAATGACCGAGCTGTGATAGCAGCTTTGGAGCCCTATCGTTTCAGGTTAAAATGCTAGTTAAGTAACGATGGTCTTAAGACCACTGCTACTTAACCTCTCCACCACCTAAAGTGTGGCAGATTTCAATTATCCCGATCAGTTCTGATAGTGATAATTGACAGCCCCCTCTTGCACGCGATTGGCCGCAACCGCTTGTGCAGTGTTAAATGCTCCCCCTCACTACGATTCTGGGCAGGCGAGGTTCATGACAGCGAACCTTGTCCATCCGCCTAATAATAAATGGAGCCCATAAACTTGAGACCACTTATTTGAAAGCAGTAATGCTGCTAAAAGAAGTTGTCCTGTTACCGCCTGCTACCAGCTGATTGCCACAACAATGACAAATCCCTCTGAACTTTGGTTGTTTTTTGGGGTTCTGATGCATTTTGAGAGACCTTAACTAACGCCTCAGCATAATAATATATCATAATACTCCACATATGAAAAAGTGAGGTTTTGCAATTCAAATAAAAGTTTTAATGTCCTTATAGCTCTAAAGTGATTGCCAAAGTAAGACTGATAACCTGACAGTAACCATCAGCTATATGTATGTGTACTGTTAATGTTAGGGATCATAGAACAATAATAATAATAAAAAAAAAAGTGAGAATGTAAAATGGGTAATATTTTGTGAAATTCTGTATAAGATGACTTTTGGTACAGCTTTTACTACAACTATATATATATATAAAAATACAGGTATGTATGTGATACTAAGTACCACAGATCTCCTATAGGAGGCGCTAGAAGGCGATGATAGATATTATAAAATAAGTGTGCATCTCATAACACAATATACATAATGTAAAGAAGTTAAAATTGTAAAATATAAAATATATATATACAAACGTAGCACGTAACCAATTTAGCAATAGATAAGTTCCAATGATGTCACAAAAGTCCATATGTAGAACAGGCAGCTCTCAGTCTTCACCCAAAGGATGATGTAACTTCTATGATGGATAACTGTAATGAAAACAGAAACAGAGGCGCCACATATGTAGATCAATAAGGACCAAGAATATCCAAAAGAGAAAAGATACAGGGTACTCACAAACGTGAAGGCACTCTATTGTGCCTGTAGAAGCAGGCTGGTATTCTAACAGCAAACCAGCTGGCTGTACAAGGGAATCCCCATCGTGATATCCTGTGGCTCTAAGTCTCCAAACAGCAACCCTTGCCTGGGTCACTTTCTGCGAGTTGGAACTGAAGTGAAGAGGGGAGAAAGGCTAAACAGCCCTCAGGTTACTTATAAGGAAATTGCCACACTAACACCAGACTTGTAAAAAGTAGGACTGATATTTATTATTATACAAAATAAAAATACCAACAGTGTAACAGATTACAGCTGGGTGTGTTAAAAGCAAATCTCCTTTTGTGTACAGAGATAGTAGCGACGCGTTTCTCTGGGGTCACCCCGTTTCCTCAGGCTTGTAGGCTCTGACCATGTCTTAATTCCCTTTAAATAGGGCTCAGTAACCATATGTTTACAATAAACACTCCCCTTCCTTCACATAAACCAATGATACCCTTCCTTTCCCTAAACGCCCACTTGTTGCAGTAATTAGAGTTATACTACTGTTTGTGTATAAAATTAAAGTTTATAATATAATTCTCTATGAGCTGTGTCCTGTAAAGTTATAAATATAAAATTACATATATGTGAATTTATGCCGATCGTGAAAAAATGTGCGAGTCTACTAATGTAAATAAACTACGTCAATGAAATCTCATTATCCAATTGCAACAGACCTTGGGGAGGCTTGTGTCCTATGATATATCTGATTGGTGTGCGCCATAATAGCGAAATAGACTACAAGTACAATCTCATTATCCAATTGTAACAGACGTTAGCAAGGCTTGTGTCCTATGATTTATCTGATTGGTGTGCGCCGTGATAGCTAAAAAGACTACAAGTACAATCATGCCTATATGTGTCCCTCAAGATAGAAAGAATAAGAGGGTGCTAAAGCTAAGATCCCACCACACTTAGTCAAAAAATAGTATAGACAACAGAAGGCAAATTAATAACTTTACTTCACAATATTTAAAATACAGTTTATACAACAAATGGAAATATAGATGAGAATTGATGTGTAAAAAGGGACGTCTCCCTTAATAAAAATAAAAATAAACTGGATTACCACCTTTAAGAAGATAAAAAATATATACTGGAGCTTGATAAAATATGTTCATATATTCGATGAGCGTTAGTTATCCAGCGAAATTGGCTACACTTTAGTGAGTAGCTACACTTTAGAAACAATGTTCCTTATATAGGCTGATCAAGGAAAAAACGTGTTACTGTCCATCAGATGGTTATAACATAGGGAAATTGTATTCTTATTCCTTGTGTGACTCCCTATGATGTGGTTCAAACAGTCAAAATACACACCTTAGAGTCAAGATTGGTTGTGCTCACACTTAATAGTTCAAAGTGATTAATACGATCTTATTAGACTCACACTGTCAGATATATGTCCAGGTAAGCGGTATCCTCCAATGTTGTGTTTCTCTTTACTTGCATGGGCTGAACCCGGTCAGCGTGTATGGAAACTGCTTGTCACTCCGATTCCTTGTGTGCTTGGTTTTTGATTCCGAAGGCAAGAGGTGAAATCCGCAGGCCCGCACTTTGCGTGGAACACGCGCGGGTGAGATATTCTTGAACTAGGTACCTAGATAAGAGATAAAATAAAGTCCTTTGCAGGGAACAACTGGAAATCAATCTACGCGTTTCGCCCGTTAACAGGGCTTTTTCAAGATGCCGGTGTGTTCCCGGGACAGGGTTTAAATATTCATCGGAGTGTGCTGATTGGTGTGATGCTTTCCAATAAAAGGTGGAATTCGATCCAAATTCCTAGTAGTTTTACTTAAGGTGGTATGTTTAGCTTAGACCAGGAGATCATATTTACTTTCCCAAAAAGTAGTGTTGAGTCTTATAGTAGTGTGTTTTTGTTAGATAAAGAATTTATTGCGCTCAACATGAACATATAAAAAATATTAAAAATAAAGGTGATAAAACCAGAGGTGGTCTTCCATATTGGACAAAAGGATTTTTAATTTGAATTGTGTGGTATATCAAATCAAACAAACAATTGATCCGTTGATAGAATTAAATAGAGGTTATATAATTCATTAATTCTAAAAATTAATTATCTCATATGTCATGAATATAAAGGATAAGAAATATAAAGGATAGGAAATAAAAAAATAATAATAATAATAGAAAAATTAATTTTAATTTTGTTTCAGTTTTATTCAGCACTGTCAATAATTAGAAAAGGGATTCTTAAATAAATCGGTCTACAATCTCATAGACAAGTCAGGATCGTAGACTTTTCTAATGTTTTCCTAAGATTCTTCTAAGGATATTGTCGTGAATACATACATTTTTTTTTTTTTTTTTATCTATTGTGTTAAATTTAAATTGATTTAAAATTTTAATATATCAACTTATAATCGTTATTCAATGTATCATAAAACTAGGGTAAAATTTTTTTTTATTTTTTTTTTTATTAAAAGAGTTTAAAATAGTTCATCTTATATTTTTCTATTTGAAAGACATTAAGAGTTAATTAAATTTTAACTCCTAGAAAGGGGGACAGGTCTATTTCTGAGTTAAGGCCTCGGGGGAAGAGGGTATCAAATTTATAGATTAGTTCAGCTTCTTTTTTTAGTAGCTTACCTTCAAAATCACCCCCTCTCCAGTCACCTCTGACCTTACATATTCCCCAAAATTTTAAATGCTGTAATTTATTTTTATGTATCTCTCTGAAGTGTTTGTATAGGTGAGTGTCTAGATTCCCCTTTTCAATATTATAGAGATGTTCTCTGATCCTGTCACGTAGAAGTCTAGTTGTTTCTCCGATGTAAAATAGATCACATGAACATTTTAAAAGATATATAATGCCCTTATTTGAACATCTTATTGTGTCTTTAATTTTAAAATTTTCATTTGTGCCTGTTATCTGGATGGAACTGATTTTGCTACTATATTTACAAGCCCTACAGGAAATACAGGGGAAAAAAACCTTTCAAATTATTCCCTCTAAGATCTTGATCTACCAGAGTGGTGTTATCTTTTTGTAAAACACTAGGAGCAAGTATTTGTTTTAGATTTCTAGCTTTTCTAAAGAAGATTTTCGGTTTATATGCTAAGAGGTCTCCTATCAAGGAATCTTTTTTGACTATATGCCAGTGTTTTGTAATTATTTTCCATAATGCTTGGTGGTCATCGTTATAGTTTGTTATTAGTGCTACATCATATTCATTTTTATTATCTCTTATGTCCAATGTACTTTTCTCTTTATATTGTAAGAGAGAACTTCGTTCAGTAGTCTTAGCTCTCGTCATAGCTCCTTCTAGTTCTTGTTCACTGTAACCTCTTTCATAGAATCTTTGTTGGAGAACATTTACTTGGGTTTCAAAGTCTATAAGCCTTGAACAATTTTTCTTAATTCTAAGGTACTGGCCTATAGGTATATTGCCTTTCCATCTCTCATGGTGGCAACTCTTTTTGTGTACGTACCCATTACAGTCTACTTGTTTAAAGAACGTTCTGGTAGCTAGACTACTCTCATCTGCAAATATTTCTAAATCCAGAAAGGAGATGGAAGTGTTACTGTAATGATAGGTGAAATGGAGACCTTTATCATTATTATTCATTGCTTGGAAGAACAATTTTAGGTTTTCCTCAGAACCTTTCCATATAATTAGTATCATCTATATACCTCTTGAAGATCACGAGGTCCGCGCCAAATAGCGTTTCAGCGTTAACTTTCTGGTCATATAAAACAATTCACCAGAAAGTTAACGCTGAAACGCTATTTTCTGAAAAATCCCATAGAAAGACAGGTAAATCCATCAAAATTTCCTAAAAATATAATAGCAAATGATGGTAAGAGAACTTATACTAACCTTAGACCGACTTCTAAATTCTATCCTTCATATGCTAAAGGGTCTAACATAGAAACCTTTGAAAAAATGGTCCTACAAGATCTAAAAGACTTTAATCCCAAAAAATCAAAACCCAACTTCAATCTATCAAAAAAAGACAAAGAGATCATAGACAAACTACAAAAAAACAAAGATGTGATCATAAAGCCAGCTGATAAGGGTGGGGGGGTTGTCATTATGAATAGAACAAACTATATTGCAGAAGCAAATAGAATATTGAATGACCCCAAGACGTATAAAACATTAGAATTAAACCCGATCAAAAAAATCAAAAAAAGCTTACTCTGTATATTGGAGGAAGGAAAGGATGGGGGCATCATTAACGATAATGAATTTAATTATCTATATCCTGAGTTTCCCAGAACCCCCATCTTTTACTTCCTCCCAAAAATTCATAAAGATCTCATCAACCCCCCCGGGGAGACCCATCATATCTGGAATAGGTTCTATAACATCTAACCTTTCCAAATATGTGGACATTTTTCTTCAGAAATATGTTAAAAACTTAAAAACCTATCTAAAAGATTCCACTCAAGTATTACAATTAGTAGAAAAAATTAAATGGGAAGATAATTATCTACTTGCCACGAGTGATGTTACATCCCTTTACACAATTATAGATCATGAACAGGGCCTTAAGGCCATTGAAAACACCCTTGAATTAGATAAAGACATAGATATACATCTTAGACAGTTTATTTTAAAGGGAATAAAATTTATATTAGAAAACAATTATTTTGAGTTCAATGGAAAATATTATCTTCAATTAGAGGGTATCGCGATGGGCACGAGGTTCGCGCCAAGTTATGCTAATATATTCATGGGAGACTGGGAGGATAATTTCCTTAGGTCACATGAATTTGGCGCGGACCTCGTGCTCTTCAAGAGGTATATAGATGATATACTAATTATATGGAAAGGTTCTGAGGAAAACCTAAAATTGTTCTTCCAAGCAATGAATAATAATGATAAAGGTCTCCATTTCACCTATCATTACAGTAACACTTCCATCTCCTTTCTGGATTTAGATTTGCAGATGAGAGTAGTCTAGCTAGCAGAACGTTCTTTAAACAAGTAGACTGTAATGGGTACGTACACAAAAAGAGTTGCCACCATGAGAGATGGAAAGGCAATATACCTATAGGCCAGTACCTTAGAATTAAGAAAAATTGTTCAAGGCTTATAGACTTTGAAACCCAAGTAAATGTTCTCCAACAAAGATTCTATGAAAGAGGTTACAGTGAACAAGAACTAGAAGGAGCTATGACGAGAGCTAAGACTACTAAACGAAGTTCTCTCTTACAATATAAAGAGAAAAGTACATTGGACATAAGAGATAATAAAAATGAATATGATGTAGCACTAATAACAAACTATAACGATGACCACCAAGCATTACGGAAAATAATTACAAAACACTGGCATATAGTCAAAAAAGATTCCTTGATAGGAGACCTCTTAGCATATAAACCGAAAATCATCTTTAGAAAAGCTAGAAATCTAAAACAAATCCTTGCTCCTAGTGTTTTACAAAAAGATAACACCACTATGGTAGATCAAGATCTTAGAGGGAATAATTTGAAAGGTTTTTTCCCCTGTATGTCCTGTAGGGCTTGTAAATATAGTAGCAAAATCAGTTCCATCCAGATAACAGGCACAAATGAAAATTTTAAAATTAAAGACACAATAAGATGTTCAAATAAGGGCATTATATATCTTTTAAAATGTTCATGTGATCTATTTTACATCGGAGAAACAACTAGACTTCTACGTGACAGGATCAGAGAACATCTCTGTAATATTGAAAAGGGGAATCTAGACACTCACCTATACAAACACTTCAGAGAGATACATAAAAATAAATTACAGCATTTAAAATTTTGGGGAATATGTAAGGTCAGAGGTGACTGGAGAGGGGGTGATTTTGAAGGTAAGCTACTAAAAAAAGAAGCTGAACTAATCTATAAATTTGATACCCTCTTCCCCCGAGGCCTTAACTCAGAAATAGACCTGTCCCCCTTTCTAGGAGTTAAAATTTAATTAACTCTTAATGTCTTTCAAATAGAAAAATATAAGATGAACTATTTTAAACTCTTTTAATAAAAAAATAAAAAAAAATTTACCCTAGTTTTATGATACATTGAATAACGATTATAAGTTGATATATTAAAATTTTAAATCAATTTAAATTTAACACAATAGATAAAAAATTTTTTATGTATTCACGACAATATCCTTAGAAGAATCTTAGGAAAACATTAGAAAAGTCTACGATCCTGACTTGTCTATGAGATTGTAGACCGATTTATTTAAGAATCCCTTTTCTAATTAGTGACAGTGCTGAATCAAACTGAAACAAAATTAAAATTAATGTTTCTATTATTATTATTTTTTTTTTATTTCCTATCCTTTATATTTCTTATCCTTTATATTCATGACATATGAGATAATGAATTTTTAGAATTAATGAATTATATAACCTCTATTTAATTCTATCAACGGATCAATTGTTTGTTTGATTTGATATACCACACAATTCAAATTAAAAATCCTTTTGTCCAATATGGAAGACCACCTCTGGTTTTATCACCTTTATTTTTAATATTTTTTATATGTTCATGTTGAGCGCAATAAATTCTTTATCTAACAAAAACACACTACTATAAGACTCAACACTACTTTTTGGGAAAGTAAATATGATCTCCTGGTCTAAGCTAAACATACCACCTTAAGTAAAACTACTAGGAATTTGGATCGAATTCCACCTTTTATTGGAAAGCATGACACCAATCAGCACACTCCGATGAATATTTAAACCCTGTCCCGGGAACACACCGGCATCTTGAAAAAGCCCTGTTAACGGGCGAAACGCGTAGATTGATTTCCAGTTGTTCCCTGCAAAGGACTTTATTTTATCTCTTATCTAGGTACCTAGTTCAAGAATATCCCACCCGCGCGTGTTCCACGCTAAGTGCGGGCCTGCGGATTTCACCTCTTGCCTTCGGAATCAAAAACCAAGCACACAAGGAATCGGAGTGACAAGCAGTTTCCGTACACGCTGACCGGGTTCAGCCCACGCAAGTAAAGAGAAATACAACATTGGAGGATACCGCTTACCTGGACATATATCTGACAGTGTGAGTCTAATAAGATCGTATTAATCACTTTGAACTATTAAGTGTGAGCACAACCAATCTTGACTCTAAGGTGTGTATTTTGACTGTTTGAACCACATCATAGGGAGTCACACAAAGAATAAGAATACAATTTCTCTATGTTATAACCATCTGATGGACAGTAACACGTTTTTTCCTTGATCAGCCTATATAAGGAACATTGTTTCTAAAGTGTAGCTACTCACTAAAGTGTAGCCAATTTCGCTGGATAACTAACGCTCATCGAATATATGAACATATTTTATCAAGCTCCAGTATATATTTTTTATCTTCTTAAAGGTGGTAATCCAGTTTATTTTTATTTTTATTAAGGGAGACGTCCCTTTTTACACATCAATTCTCATCTATATTTCCATTTGTTGTATAAACTGTATTTTAAATATTGTGAAGTAAAGTTATTAATTTGCCTTCTGTTGTCTATACTATTTTTTGACTAAGTGTGGTGGGATCTTAGCTTTAGCGCCCTCTTATTCTTTCTATCTTGTTCTACTTGTGACAATCCTGGGGGGACTGTCTTAGAGTGGCCTAGGTCTACTTTTGCTATTAGCGCTATATTTTTGCACTCACCTATATGTGTCCCTCGTCAGTGTAACTTCCCGGGAGTGTAACGGCATGACTGTCCGTCTAGTCTTTACAAGCCCCCGCATCAGCGGATGGGATGTAATGACATGGCAACCAGGCTACATGATTTTCCACTAATAGGGACCAGCTGAACTAGAAACAACAATAATATGTGCACCAAGTCACCTGATTGGCTGAAACTATGAATTCACCAGAATGCGTAGAATAATGCATAATAATTATTAAAAGTGAGTTGTTTAGATGCTATCTATGTGTATACCTAAGTGAATCCTCAAGTTCATGTTCAATACCGTGTTATGTGTACTGCTGTGTATCTGAAGATATATATACACACAATAATATGCGTTACTAACACTAGCTACGTATAAAAATAAAATGTGAAATACCCCAAGATAAAAATATATCAAAAAGGGAATATCAAATACTAGGATATGTTTAATAGTGTAATTGTGCTAGTGTAAATATACTATCCTAATGGTGATAAAAGATATATATGTGCTTGATGAATAAAGCAGTGGATAATATATAGGAAAGGAAAACCTGTTAATATAGATATAATAACGTAAAAAGAATACATACAATAAATATGTGCTTGTAGTTAATCAAACTCTTATGTGAATGTTGTATATGACATGGATGTCTGATGTAACTGTAGAAGAGTGTGGATATTTTGTATGGCTACATCAAACGGACGTATGTACTCACTAGATATATGGTGACCTATAACAACGTGAAAGAAGATATTTAATACTAGTCTATAAAAAATTAATGAAAATTATGTATAAATTGGTAATAAATAATTATATGAAAGTTACTGTTATGTATAATTGTGCAACAAGTGGGAAGGGAAAGTCCAGTGTACAAAATCTCTATAGCACTAGCATAAATCATGCAACAAATTAATAAAGAATAAAAAAATATAAAAAATAATAATAATTAGAGCTCAAATAATTTAAGTGATAAAAAATATCATATAAATTAATGTATAATATCCATCAATATGTAATTAAAAATATTAAACATTTTACTCAGTGTTGACCCAACAGTATGACAATGAAAATTCTATATGGAATATAATCATATAAATGCAGCTGAATCTATGACCTCATTAAGACCTGTGGGAAATAGACTGTTGAATTTGAAAATCCAATAGGTTTCCCTTTGAGCTTATTAAACCTATTGTACAGATTACTTTTGGGAATTATATTTACACTAGCACAATTACACTATTACACATATCCTAGTATTTGGTATTCCCTTTTTGATATATTTTTATCTTGGGGTATTTCACATTTTATTTTTATACGTAGCTAGTGTTAGTAATGCATATTATTGTGTGTATATATATCTTCAGATACACAGCAGTACACATAACACGGTATTGAACATGAACTTGAGGATTCACTTAGGTATACACATAGATAGCATCTAAACAACTCACTTTTAATAATTATTATGCATTATTCTAAACATTCTGGTGAATTCATAGTTTCAGCCAATCAGGTGACTTGGTGCACATATTATTGTTGTTTCTAGTTCAGCTGGTCCCTATTGGTGGAAAATCATGTAGCCCAGTTGCCATGTCATTACATCACATCCGCTGATGCGGGGGCTTGTAAAGACTAGACGGACAGTCATGCCATTGCACTCCCGGGAAGTTACACTGACGAGGGACACATATAGGCATGATTGTACTTGTAGTCTTTTTAGCTATCACGGCGCACACCAATCAGATATATCATAGGACACAAGCCTTGCTAACGTCTGTTACAATTGGATAATGAGATTGTACTTGTAGTCTATTTCGCTATTATGGCGCACACCAATCAGATATATCATAGGACACAAGCCTCCCCAAGGTCTGTTGCAATTGGATAATGAGATTTCATTGACGTAGTTTATTTACATTAGTAGACTCGCACATTTTTTCACGATCGGCATAAATTCACATATATGTAATTTTATATTTATCACTTTACAGGACACAGCTCATAGAGAATTATATTATAAACTTCAATTTTATACACAAACAGTAGTATAACTCTAATTACTGCAACAAGTGGGTGTTTAGGGAAAGGAAGGGTATCATTGGTTTATGTGAAGGAAGGGGAGTGTTTATTGTAAACATATGGTTACTGAGCCCTATTTAATGGGAATTAAGACATGGTCAGAGCCTACAAGCCTGAGGAAACGGGGTGACTCCCGAGAAACGCGTCGCTACTATCTCTGTACACAAAAGGAGATTTGCTTTTAACACACCCAGCTGTAATCTGTTACACTGTTGGTATTTTTATTTTGTATAATAATAAATATCAGTCCTACTTTTTACAAGTCTGGTGTTAGTGTGGCAATTTCCTTATAAGTAACCTGAGGGCTGTTTAGCCTTTCTCCCCTCTTCACTTCAGTTCCAACTCGCAGAAAGTGACCCAGGCAAGGGTTGCTGTTTGGAGACTTAGAGCCACAGGATATCACGACGGGGATTCCCTTGTACAGCCAGCTGGTTTGCTGTTAGAATACCAGCCTGCTTCTACAGGCACAATAGAGTGCCTTCACGTTTGTGAGTACCCTGTATCTTGTCTCGTTTGGATATTCTTGGTCCTTATTGATCTACATATGTGGCGCCTCTGTTTATATATATATATATATATATATATATATTATTATTATTATTATTATTATTATTATTATCAGGTATTTGTAGAGCGCCAACAGATTCTGCAGCGCTGTAAACATAGTTGGTGTACAGGACAGCTTTTGCAGGGGTCAAGTGGGTAAAGGGCCCTGCCAAGAGTTTCACTGTTGTAATCGGCTCTTATGAAGCGATCTGTAAACAGCTGGGCCCATAGGCTTACATTCTAAGGGGTTCAAGGTGAAAGCAATGGAGTTAGGAAAGGTTAGTGTTGGTTGTATGCATCCCTGAATAGTAGAGTTTTTAGGGAGTGCTTGAAGCTGTTAAAACTAGGGGAGAGTCTTATGGAGCGAGGCAGGGAATTCCACAAGATGGGGGCTAGTCTGGAGAAGTCCTGTAAACGGGAATGTGAGGAAGTAACAAGAGAGGAGGAGAGGAGGAGATTCTGAGCTGATCGAAGGGAACGGAAGGGAGAGTATCTAGAGACAAGTTCTGAGATGTAGGGGGAGCACTGCAGTTGAGAGCTTTATATGTCAGGGTGAGGATTTTATGTTTAATCCTAGAGGCAAGAGGAAGCCAGTGAAGGGATTGGCAGAGAGGTGCAGCAGATGAAGATCGATGAGTAAGGAAGATGAGCCTGACCGAGGCATTCATAATGGATTGTAAAGGAGCTATGCTGCAGCTAGGTAGACTAGAGAGGACGGAGTTGCAGTAGTCGAGGCGGGAAAGGATGAGAGAGTGGATTAAAATCTTGGTTGTATCTTGTGTAAGGAAATGTCTAATTTTAGTGATGTTTTTAAGGTGGAAGCGGCAGGCTTTAGCCAAGGACTGAATGTGAGGAGTGAAGGAAAGATCTGAGTCAAGTGTGACCCCAAGACATTGGGCATGCGGGGTAGAGGTAATGATGGAATTATCAACAGTTATAGAAATTTTGGGGGTGGAGACATAGGAAGAAGGGGGAAAAATAAGGCGTTCAGTTTTGGAGAGATTTAGCTAAGGTAGTGAGAGGACATCCAAGATGAGATGTGAGAAAGACAGTTAGTGACACGGGTTAGTAAGGAAGGAGGTAGGTCTGGTGCAGAGAGGTAGATTTGGGTGTCATTGGCATACAAATGTTATTGAAACCCATGGGACTTTATTAAGGAACCTAGTGATGACGTGTAGATTGAAAAGAGAAGGGGACCAAGGACAGAGCCTTGAGGTACCCAAACAGAAAGTGGTAACGGGGCAGAGGATGCTCCGGAGAAGGCTACACTAAATGTACGGTTAGTCAGATAGGAAGAGAACCACGAGAGAGCTGTGTCACAGATGCCGAAGGATTGGAGGGTTTGGAGCAGAAGAGGGTGGTCAACAGTGTCAAAGGCTGCAGACAGGTCAAGGAGAATAAGCAGAGAGAAGTGGCCTTTGGATTTTGCTGTAAGTAGGTCATTGGTAACCTTGACAATTGCTGTCTCTGTAGAGTGATGGGAACGAAATCCAGATTGCAGTGGATCAAGAAGAGAATTTAGTGTAAGGAAATGGGATAGACATGCGTAAACTAGCTTTTCGAGGAGCTTTGAGGCAAGAGGGAGTAGGGAAATAGGGCGGTAATTGGAAGGGGAGGTTGGATTGAGGGAAGGTTTTTTGAGGATAGGTGTGACCAGTGCATGTTTTAGAGATGAGGGAAATATACCAGTGCTGAGGGAGAGGTTGAAAATGTGTGTGAGTATGGGGGTGAGGGTAGAAGAGAGGGAGGGGAGTAGCTGTGAGGGGATGGGGTCGAGGGGACAGGTAGTGAGGTGGAAGGACAGTATAAGGGCAGAAACTTCATCCTCATTAACAGGGGCAAAAGAGCTTCATTTTTGGATATTTGGGTTTCGGGTGATCGTGTGCTTTTGAGGGGGTGGGAGATTGGAAGTATGTTGAGAGCTGATTTCACTTCTGATGGAGTAAATTTTGTTGTTGAAGTGGCTGGCAAAATCTTGAGCTGAGAGAGAGGTTGTGTTAGGAGGTGGGGGTGGGCGGAGAAGAGTGTTGAACGTGGAGAACAGACGTTTAGGGTTAGAGGAATGAGTAGAGATGAGATTTGAAAAATATTGTTGCTTATAAAGATTAAGGGCAGAATAGTAGGAGTTCAGGATGAACTTGTAGTGAAGAAAGTCAGTTGAACTCCGAGATTTCCTCCAATATCGCTCAGCAGTACGGGAGCATCTGCGTAGGTATCGTGTCAGAGGAGTATGCCAGGGCTGAGGATGAGAGTGTGGTTTCTGAGCTAAGGTTGGAGGGGCCAGAGTGTCAATGACCGATGTAAGGGTGGAATTATACTGGCAGATAGATTGGTCAGGGCAGGAAAAGGAGGTGATGGATGAGAGGAGAGGTTTGAGAGAGCTAGCGAGCTGATGCAGATCTAGTGACTTAGTGCTTCTGTGAAGTTTGGTGTGAGGGGTAGAAGGAGGGGGAGTTGTAGGTAGGGAAGTGATGTTGCAAGTTAGGAGATGATGGTCAGAGAGAGGAAAAGGGGAGTTTGTTAAATTTGAAAGAGTGCATCGATAGGTGAAAGTCAGATCAAGGGAATGACCATCTTTGTGAGTGGAAGAGTCAGTCCATTGTGACAGGCCGAAAGAGGAAGTCAGTTGAAGAAGTTGTTTTGCAGAGGAGGCAGTGGGATTGTAAAGAGGGATGTTAAAGTCGCCAAGAATGAGAGCAGGCGTGTCTGAGGAAAGGAAATAAGGAAGCCAGGCAGCAAAGTGATCTAAAATTTGAGTATGCAGCAAATGAATGCACTCTTAGGACTTCTTTGTAACAAGAAGTCAAAAACTATTTTATTGACGTTTCGGGGCTCAAACCGTCCCCTTCATCAGAATACAAAGTAATGTGACATATCACTCTTAAATAGTGTATACAATATGAAAATTAATGCAAACCAGGTGTGAAAGCAAACCGTGTCCCTCTGAATATCGCCAGTGGAATGCACGTCATGTGTTCTACTGAAACCGGAAGTGACCTTACTTCCGGTTATGGATACAGATAGTTCTGTTAGAAATACTAAAGTGCACATAGTGAAAAACAATAATAACAACAGCATATCTATTTCCAATGTTACGTGATGAAGATATAGCTGCAAATCTACCAAACACAAATTGCAGCTCTAAACTCTAAGAATCGCTAGTGGAACACATGCTATGCATTCCACTAAAACTGGAAGTGATCTCACTTCCGGTTACAAGCGATAAATATTCAATTAATGAAAAATTAAGTGCATATAAATGAAAACAATATTGAAAACACATCAAGTACTAGTTTAATGTGTATAAACTATATTGTTAAATTAAACATATTCAAGGTCCATATGTATAGTACAACTTAATCATTATTCCTATGACAGAACCTGGGTTACAGTTTCATAGGTTGTCATGGTTACAATGTAAACAAAGTTAACAATTAAACTAGAACCTTAATGTTATGCAATTAGTTCTGTGGGATATGTTGTTACGTAGGTCAAATTTGTATATATATATATATATATATATATATATATATATATACAGTACATTCTTAATGTTACTTTTTAATGCACCAATATAGATTCAATGGTTTAAGAGGAAATAAAAAAAGGTGAGCTGGCTTGAGTTCTAGGTGTTGAAAAAACTTCCACATTAAAATCCATGTGGACAGTCCTTGTAACTTATTTCCAGCTATATATAATCTTAGATAGCCATCATTTTCAACACAAGTGTTACTAGGCTTCTACTAAAATGATAAGAACTTAAAACAAAAAAATTGAATTGAGGGTAAAAACAAATAGAGTTGAGGGTAAAAACAAATAGAGTATTTAGACTGTAAATTATAAGCATTTTAAGACACGCTTTATAAACAGACTTCACATCATTAGATAGTCCCAAGAGATACTACTAGGGGACACCGAAAAGAAGGTGACAAGTACTCTAGAACAATTAAACTAGAACCTCCATGTTAAGCAATTAGTTATGTGCAGTGATAATAGATAGAACTTGCGATATGTTGTTACATAGGTCAAATTTGTGTATATATATATATATACTGTATATATAGAAATATAATCGGTAGAAGAACTAAGTTCCCCAACGATAATAGCTGCGCACACTACACAATAAAGAAACAAAACTTACAACTATAAAAGATTATAAAGTCACTGAAATAAGGTGATTTACTTATCTAAAACAACAGTCAAGTTAAAAAATAGAGTCTTTTCCTCTTGTTTTAAATGAAGTCCCACAAGAAGTACTGGCTGCTTGATAAAGAACCCCTCAGGTGTAAAATCCAAGTCCAGTAGTGATTGTAATCTAGAAAATCAAGCGCACAAAAGCACTTCTCATAGTGCAATAAATTTTATTACAAAATAATGTATGTATATACAATAAAATTCCCAAACAGATGGGTACTCACAAAGAAACCCTCAATCAAACGAGGTAAGGTGCAGGCACGGTATTGCAGATTTAAAGGTGCCAAATCATCAGGCTTGTTTGCTGTCCACAAATATCCCCCTCAGGCTTGCAAAAGGATAAAAGCAAAGTTCAATCGCAATATCTGTGCATAAAATAGTCTAATACCTAGGCTTACCGGTTTCACCACATCTTTGTTGGTAGTATAGTGTGTCTCCAGTTAATGCCTCATCGGTATATTTTCCAAGTTCCTGTAAACACAGCTGTTTGAAAGAAACCACCAGATGACAAGCGTCGGCGTAAAGTGACGTAAGGTGGGTGTGGTCTAACGCATTTCACGGAGGTTCTGCTTCGTCAGAGGCTTTTGACAGCCCACCTTACTTCTGACATATATACACATAGGTCAGAGCACGCCCATCCCTACGTCACGATCCCATTTCATTTGACAGTATTCTGTACTGCTTACGCTACGCTGCTGTGCAGGGGAGTGAGTTTTGTACGGCAATGTGTTATCACTGACTTCTGCTCATATGTTGTTAGTTTAAAATGGCATATGTAGCAGTTACTTAATTGATATTTACAGTATTCAATATTTTCAATCCCCAATTGATATGTTTTAAATATGTGCAAGAATTATCTTACCAATTCATAATTCCAAAAATATGCCTGTACTCAACTGAATATAACAAACTAAAAACACATTGTGCCGTATATTGTAGTCTGTGTTGATAATAAAAAGACCATAATATAAAATTACCGAAAAACTCCTAACTATATGCAATGTAAAATATATATATATGTATTTGTACAATTAAAAACCAAATTTAAAATGCTCAAGAATGCAAAAAAGGGGGGCGGAGCTAACCGCAGCACAGAGTGGCAGCACATTTAGAGAGCTCTCTCTGGCTACCGATAAAAAACGTTGCTATTAACGGCTAAAATACTCTAGAACTAGGGGAAAAGTGTTGCCCTACACTGATAGAAGTACCCTGGACTTAACTGAGAGAGGAATCTAACTGGTACTTGCTACCTTTACCCTCATATTACAGAACGCTATCAACCGCCTAACAGCAAGACCTCTATAGAGGACCAGTGCCTCAAGAGCCTGAGATCCGAAAGGCATACTGATTGCAACCACATACCGCCTAATAAATCCGGACTTCATTCACAGCAAGGCGACATGTTTCACAAGAGCCGCGGACGCGGCACCGGAGCAAGAATTGTATCTGCGGCCCTGTCGGGCAATCGCCGGAGACGGCACACACATCCGGGAGATTGTGACTAGCCCAGTGACTGCTGACACTCACAAAGGTATACCTGTTGCCGCACATCCTACCTGCTTCAGTGGTCCGGAGGGTCGGGGCTCCGCTCCGGACCGTACAGCACTTCATTGTGGGCCCAAGTAGAGGACATTGAGAGACCGCCTGGGGTAAGAGTTCTTAAGTGCGCCACGCATCTATTTTTGAGCGCGAATCTCCGCCATTTTGAGGCCTACCTCTCGAGCTCACGGAGGGCCTACTGAGAGAACTACACAGATTAGCTGCAGCGGGTAAGAGACTTTAACGCATGTCCTGATTTACCCATTATCCCGCTAGCCACAAGTACTTATATTAATTGCTGACCTTCAGATATCAAAGCCCCACAGGCAATCTCCATATAGACTGCTGCTTTAATATTTATGCAAAGCCTGTATATTCTATCGCCTCCTTGTTAGGCCGACAGCAAAGCACTGAGCACTCTATCTGACCCTAATACAATTCTATGCCTGAAGCTAAGCTGGCTAGAGGAATAATAAGGCAGTTATCAGCATACCGCACCTGAAAGTAAGGTTAGATAGATCTTCTGCACACAGTAACACCACTTAACTCACTCCCATAATTGGTTGTGCAGTTGCTCTCCCTTACTCACCAGACCTACTGAGACAGCCTGAGATACTTTGCTTGACACATTGTGGAGCCTGAGCGGATGTGTTATTGCCCTGTGTCTTTTAAGCCCGCAAATATCTGAAAGGTCGCTATTACTACTATATATATAATTTCTTGATCTCTCTCCCCCCTTTCCCGCCGGCCCTTTTTGCCTGCGGGTCATACCCCAAATACCTTGCCCCATATCGTCCTACAGGGGCAACTCCCTGGGAGAGAGATCGGCCACCCAGAAGCAAGTCTACAGACCTTCCTATGCTACCATAAGAGCTCAGACCCTGCTATACACTTGAAGCATCCTCCTTTTTGCTAAGAGGCCCTAGGACACATTAACATGTGAGCCCCTCAGCAACAGCCCACAACCCCGCCAACCCATGAGCACTTAACCAACATACTAGAAGTAAGCAGATTCCCACTAAAGCAAGAACAAAGAAAGTAAAGCAGCTTAGGATCACGTTTAGGAGCTCTGACCCAAAATGTCTCAACTCCATAAAAGAAAGCAAAAACCGCACACCACCCCTAAAAGAACAGTCGTTGACCATTTCCAGCACCCGACCAGAATGACTCATACAAGATCTGAGGATGATGGTTCTGATACCTGGAGCCTGTCAGACAACCAACCTGGCAAAACCTTAACAAAAAGAGCTTCCAGACTGCCATCAGTAGAGGGTGCCCCTAACAACTTGATGGACTCTATCACAACATTGCTAGCATCCCACCATGACTCCCTATCGAGGAAGTTCGACAAATCTCATGCTGACCTTAAAAAAGACATAGGCAGCATTGGAGAGCGAACAGACGCGCTGGAGCACAGACAAGAAGATCTTGCTGTGGATCATACAAATCTCCTCCTCAATGTTTGGCTGGTCAAATAACAAACCTAGAACTAAAGTTGGCGGACCTGGAAGACAGGTCACGCCGTAATAACATTCGAATCAAAGGGATCCCTGAGACTGTTCAACCACAGGATCTAGATGACTACCTACAAGACCTGTTCAAAGCAACACTGGGCACTGACCTGGGCAATGAAACCCTCATTGACAGAGCACATAGAGCGGTCAGACCTAGATCTGCAGATGAGGGGAAGCCTCGTGATGTTATAGCCAAGCTTCATTACTACACATTCCGAGAAAAGATCATCCGAGTTCTTGCAAGAGAAAAGTCGCTACCAGATAAATATGCCGATCTGCAGATTTTCCCTGACCTCTCCCCACATACGCTCCAACTTCGTAGGCACTATCATCCGTATACCAAGATCCTCAGGGATAAAGGCCTTAAATACAGATGGGGCTATCCAGTGCGACTGTTCATCACCAAAGACAGCCAGCAATTCCTCGCCACGACGCCACAACAAGCCAGAGAACTTTTGCTGAAATGGGAACTGCTCCCACGGGACTAGGGAGACCGGGATCCTGACCCTGCTGGGAACAGCGGACTCAGGGCCTCTGCACCAACCTGGAGACCGCTTCCACAACGGCCGACACCCACTTCCAAAAGATCCTTGGACTCAAGGGACCTACCCTTAGCTGAAGATACATAGGGAATCCGCTTACAGCCCTATTAATACAGTTTGACATTTATCCAGAGACATCTGTAGGCTTCTCCCACGCACATCTTCCAGAAGGAACCTAAGGCCACAGATGAAGATGGGTGAGACTTTCAGATTTCATACCAAATTGAACTATCTACCTTTATGCTCCCATAATTTTGTAGTTGGATTGATAACTTCACTGGGTACTGTATTCTAAATACAAGTTGTAATTGATTTCCCTGTCAACGCTCTAATCATAGAACACTCAATATACATATTAATAGTGCCTAGTATAATCAGGCATGATTACCCTTAAGTTTATTACTGATTGACCGGGGGTAAACTGTAATGTCTCACCCTAGGTATGTTTTTTTTTAAGTATGTTTCTTCTATCATCCTGAAATGCTTGCTCTGACTATCTGACTACAGGATACACCGAGAGAGATCTGACCAGCTAGCTCCACACTACATCTTCTGGCTTCCCTCATGACCCTTACACCCTGCGAACCCACAGCCGAATTGTCCCTACATGACAATATAATTGCATCTGACTATAGGTGACACTAGTTACAATATGACAACTAAAGGAAAGTAGGGCCTGAGTGTATAAACTAGTCAGAACCACAACCCCGACCCTACACAGGAGCAGTTTACCAACACAGACTTAGTTACTTATCACTTTCTCATCTTCGTAAGGTTGTCTGCTCAACCAGAAAACCGTACCCCCCCTTTGACTAGGACCTACACTATAAGCCAGATACCTTTACAGTCCTAATTGACAGATATCTAATATCTCCTATCAAGGAGTCATTTGGTCAGATGGTAGAGCGCATTTTCCCTCTGGTTTGATGATTTGATTATATGTTCTTGTTTATTACTGTTTAACATGTTACATATTAATTTGAGTATGTTGTGTTATATTTATGTTGTACTATAAAAGCAAAATTGTTACTGGGTTTGGCGGGGACAATGGCTGACCTCTGCTAATCTCCGCCCCACAAAAATAGTTGTGCCCCCCTGATAGGTATCAGGAGAGGCACTCATTGCGAAAGTGATTCTTTGACACTTTTTTTCTCCACCCTCTCATTACTCTTTCATAAGAGTAATTTTTAGGACACCTGACCTTTTGATCATAGCAGACACCACAGCTTGACAGACTGCCGTTCCTGGCTCCTCGATAGCAATCCCTATATTCCTTTTGCCCTTCATCTAGATCTTACCCTCCCCCTTGTCCATAACTGGCCCTAGTAATGGCACCAATTCGAATAGCTACCCTCAATGCACAGGGACTCAACTCCCCTACGAAGAGGAAACTCTTGCTTAATTATATCCGTGCCCACAAAGTTCACATTCTGTTCCTCCAGGAGACACATTGGTCAGGAGAATCTAATACTATTAAAAGCACACAACATTACCCTATCTGTGAAATGGCCTCAAATAACGCAGGGAAGACCCGAGGAGTAGCAATCCTGCTCAGTAGGGATCTAACCTTCACACTAGAGCACATTGAGAAAGACACAGAGGGTAGATTCCTCATACTAATCTGTAAGCTCAATGGCATTCAATACACTTTAGCCTCAGTATATGCACCGAATACGAAGCAGATCCCCTTTGTAAGGCAGTTCCTAGCCAGGGTAGACCAACTTAAGAGAGGCCACCTAATCATCAGCGGAGACCTTAACATGGTATGGGACCCACATAGAGATAAGAGATCCCCCCTCACCACTCACTCGGATAGAAATATCTCGTCAACCTCCAATGCCTTCAGAAAACTCATGTTCCAGCATTGTCTATACGATACATGGAGGTGTTTAGCCCCTACTATTACAGATTTCACACACTATTCCAAAGCACACAATTCGTTTTCAAGGATCGACTATGTCTTATGTGACTCCTGGTCCTTAGACAAGATGACAAATCCAACTGTTCAGCCATGCACATGGTCAGACTACGACATGGTCTATTTAGACTTCTCTGAATTGCAGACCTTGACTAGTAGACCCCTTTGGAAACTCCCCGACCAACTACTGGCTGAGAGAGAGGTGCCCTCACTTCTTAGGAAATTAACTGACTTTCTGACACACAATGACACAGGTGCCATTGACCTGGACATGGTCTGGGCAGCCCTTAAGGCATTTCTGAGAGGATACTTCATTAAGACGTTAGCTCACCATCGTAAGTCAGGTTACCAATCCCTAGCCAAGCTCTATGGGGAGCTTTACGCCCTGGAGACTACTAACAAATCATGCCCAGAATCCCTATTAGCCCAACAGATAGGCCGCATTAGAGATGAAATTGCCAGAAGGGAAACCCTGCGAGTACAGGACAGTCTACACAGACTTAAACAGCTATACTATTACAAAGGCAATAGAGCAGACAGGCTGTTAGCCAATAAGCTCAGAAAGCGCACACAGCAGAGCAGGATAGCCTCTATCACAACTCAGAAGGGACCAGTCCACTCCCCTAAAGCAATAGGAGTAGCCTTCACAGAATATTACTCCTCCCTCTATAACATCGCGTCAGCGGAGCTGACGAATAAAGCCACTCCGGATGACATCCGTCAGTTCCTGGGGGGACTGGACCTACCTGTACTGACAGATGACGCCAAGGCCGCACTAGAAAAGCAGTTTACACTGAAGGAGGTTAGCATGGCTATAGCTGATTTGGCACCCCACAAAGCCCTGGACCAGATGGCTTTACTGTCGCCTTCTATCAGACCCTTAGTCCCTCACTTTCTCCATTCTTACTTCGTCTTTTTAATAGAGTGGCCCAACGTGATGAGTTCCTCCCGGAATATCTGGAGGCTAACATCACTACGATCCACAAAGAGGGCAAGGACCCATGGTTGTGCTCTAGCTATAGGCCCATCTCCCTCATAAATGTTGACGCCAAGATCTACGCCAAGATCCTCGCCAACAGACTGAGTACACACCTCCAGACACTCATACACTTGGACCAAGTGGGTTTTGTCCTTAATAGGCAGGGCTCTGATAATACTCGCCGTCTCTTGAACATATATTCAGAGGTGGCAGATCTGGGCCTACCCATGCTCACTCTGTCACTCGACCCTGAAAAGGCATTTGACAGAGTGAGATGGGACTATTTAACTCAGACCCTGGTGGCATTTGGTATCCCTGATGCTTATATCAAAGCTACTATGGCACTTTATTCGTCCCCCACAGCTGTAGTGAGGGGCTTGGGTTTCTGTTCCCCCACAATACGGATAACGAACGGGACAAGACAGGGGTGCCCCCTGTCCCCCCTACTGTTCGTGTTGGCAATCGAGCCCCTGGGCGCAGCCATCAGGAAGTGCCCCGAAATACAGGGACTCCAGCTTCATGACACCATTCAGAAATTGGCTCTATTTGCAGATGACCTTACGGTCTTCCTCACGGAACCTCTGGATTCTCTCCCCCCACTGTTCCGCCTATTGCAGAGATTTGGCGAACTTTCATATTATAAAATAAATGTTAGTAAAACTGAGGTGTATTCCCTCAACCTCCCTTTTGAAGAGGAACGCAGCATCCGGCTCCTCTACCCTTTCAATTGGTCCAGAAAGGGAATTAAACACCTAGGAGTATTCCTATCTCACTCCAAGCAGATCACCATCAGAGAAAACTATGAGAAATTACTAAGAGAGATCACACTCGAATTGAATACCAATAGGTATGGCGAGATCTCATGGTTCGGCAGAGTAGCGGCCCTCAAAATGATGGTCCTGCCTAGACTCACATACGCGTTCCTATGTATTCCCATCCCAATTCCGATATCTTTGATCCGGAAGTTCCAGACTCTCTTTAATACCTACACTTGGAGTGACAAGAGACCACGAGTCGCAGCCCAAATACTGCAAGCTCCCATAGAGAGAGGAGGTGCAGGCCTCCCTAACGTGAGGAAATACCATGAGGCAGCAATGGTCACCCACGCCTCAGCGTGGGGTAATGGCCTCACTGAGACCAGATGGAGAGAACTAGAGCAGGCATCCTTGCCGGCGCTGATAGAGTTGGAGGACCTTTTGTGGCTCCCCCCACATTGGCGGACAAAAATTTACATCTCTAATAGCATAGTTAAGGGGTGCCAAGAGACCTGGCTGAAATTGAGACACAACAGACTTATAGCCCCACACCCCTCACCCACACATTCTATCCGGGGCCTCCTTATTGGTTTGCCTGATATCCCTGCCAACTCATGGTCTACCACGGTAGTGGTTTCTCTGTCAGACTTCTATGATAATAAGAAGCTGAAAGCCCATACGGCCATGTTAGCCCTACCTTCGGTAACCCCAAGGTTTCACTTTACACTTCTGCGTCTTCGAGCCCTTATGCGTTCCTGGGGCTTCCTGGAAGATGAGTTGAGGGATCCCACTCCGTGGGAACTATGCTGGAGAGCCAATCTCCAATCCTACAAACCTCTTTCAGTGCATTACCAGTGCCTATTGGGAGACCCTGTTCCTTCCAAAACGATTCATATGGAGGCATGGGAGAAGGATTTACAACTTAACTACCCACTGGAGGTTTGGGAGGAAGCAATTTGTATCACTAAAAAGGCCACCCATTGTGTCACCTTGTATGAACTTTATTTTAAGGTAATTACAAGATGGCATTTAGTACCCACTAAACTGCAGAGGCTCTATCCCAATCACTCCCCCATGTGCTGGCGGGAGTGTGGGGAACGGGGCACCCCGATCCACATCTGGTGGTCATGCCCAAAATTGACAGGCCTCTGGAAAAGGGTGGAAGCCCTATGTAAGGACCTTGAACTGGTGGAAACAATTGGCCCGGCCTTGGCGATTCTGCACTTGGGAGTGGACCTGCTTCCTAGAGCTAAACGAAACCTACTTGTATACATCCTCATTTCCACCAAATTACTTGTAGCCAGAAATTGGAAGAAAAGTCAACCCCCCAGATGGCAGGGAGTAGTATAATGTATGAATTACATTAGAAGTATGGAAAACTATGTGTATGGAGAGCGCAAGAAACTGACTGACTTCTGCCTTATTTGGAAACCGTGGGACACTCTTATGTCCCATAAAACACATAGCTAGACTATCTGACATTTGACGCTACCACCATACCCCTACAGCCATCCCCCCACATTCTGCTATATGAGGAAGCCAGACACGGGGCATTCAAGGGAGCTAGTGACGGAATTATTATAGCCTCTCTTGACCCCCACATGACACGCGATGCGATAAACTGAAGCCCCATGCATTTGCATCCTCACCGTGCCTGCAATATTCCCCTGCTTCATAGTCCTAACGACCCTATATGTTAACCCAAAAGCCGTCCCAGTTATATATTCACTAAAGTGAGCCACTAGGCTCTATATTGTTTAACAAGACTCTAAATGAAGGCCTCTGTAAAAACAAGGTACGTGTACCAACCGAGGCATTAACACGCCTCATGTTATAAAGTTTATGTACTATGTTATATTGCTGTTTACTCTGTTGTAACACATAAGCTGTATGTCATGTGATTCACCTCAATAAAAACTACTTTTTAAAAAAAAAAGAATGCAAAAGACCGCTCGAAGGTTTAATAAATACATTTCAAATCAATATGTATATATAAAATTATACTATAAATGTTAGGCCTAGATTTAGAGTTTGGCGGTAGCCGTGAAAACCAGCGTTAGAGGCTCCTAACGCTGGTTTTAGGCTACCGCCGGTATTTGGAGTCACTCAAAAAAAGGGTCTAACGCTCACTTTTCAGCCGCGACTTTTCCATACCGCAGATCCCCTTACGTCAATTGCGTATCCTATCTTTTCAATGGGATCTTCCTAACTCCGGTATTTAGAGTCGTTTCTGAAGTGAGCGTTAGAGCTCTAACGACAAAACTCCAGCCGCAGAAAAAAAGCAGGAGTTAAGAGCTTTCTGGGCTAACGCCGGTTCATAAAGCTCTTAACTACTGTACCCTAAAGTACACTAACACCCATAAACTACCTATGTACCCCTAAACTGAGGTCCCCCCACATCGCCGCAACTCGATTAAATTTTTTTAACCCCTAATCTGCCGACCGCCACCTACGTTATACTTATGTACCCCTAATCTGCTGCCCCTAACACCGCCGACCCCTGTATTATATTTATTAACCCCTAACCTGCCCCCCTCAACGTCGCCGCCAGCTACTTACAATAATTAACCCCTAATCTGCCAACCGCAAAGCGCCGCCACCTACGTTATCCTTATGTACCCCTAATCTGCTGCCCCTAACACCGCCGACCACTATATTATATTTATTAACCCCTAATCTGCCCCCCTCAACGTCGCCGACACCTGCCTACACTTATTAACCCCTAATCTGCCGAGCGGACCTGAGCGCTACTATAATAAAGTTATTAACCCCTAATCCGCCTCACTAACCCTATCATAAATAGTATTAACCCCTAATCTGCCCTCCCTAACATCGCCGACACCTAACTTCAATTATTAACCCCTAATCTGACGACCGGAGCTCACCGCTACTATAATAAATGGATTAACCCCTAAAGCTAAGTCTAACCCTAACACTAACACCCCCCTAACTTAAATATAATTTACATCTAACGAAATTAATTAACTCTTATTAAATAAATTATTCCTATTTAAAGATAAATACTTACCTGTAAAATAAACCCTAATATAGCTACAATATAAATTATAATTACATTGTAGCTATTTTAGGATTAATATTTATTTTACAGGCAACTTTGTAATTATTTTAACCAGGTACAATAGCTATTAAATAGTTAAGAACTATTTAATAGTTACCTAGTTAAAATAATAACAAAATTACCTGTAAAATAAATCCTAACCTAAGTTATAATTAAACCTAACACTACCCTATCAATAAATTAATTAAATAAAATACCTACAATTACCTACAATTAACCTAACACTACACTATCAATAAATAAATTAAATACAATTCCTACAAATAACTACAATTACATAAACTAACTAAAGTACAAAAAATAAAAAAGAACTAAGTTACAAAAAATAAAAAAATATTTACAAACATAAGAAAAATATTACAACAATTTTAAACTAATTACACCTACTCTAAGCCCCCTAATAAAACAACAAAGACCCCCAAAATAAAAAAATGCCCTACCCTATTCTAAATTAATAGAGTTAAAAGCTCTTTTACCTTACCAGCCCTGAACAGGGCCCTTTGCGGGGCATGCCCCAAGAAAATCAGCTCTTTTGCCTGTAAAAAAAAACATACAATACCCCCCCCCAACATTACAACCCACCACCCACATACCCCTAATCTAACCCAAACCCCCCTTAAATAAACCTAACACTAAGCCCCTGAAGATCTTCCTACCTTGTCTTCACCTCAACAGGTATCACCGATCCGTCCTGGCATCCGGTGCTGAAGAGGTCCAGAAGAGGTTCCAAAGTCTTCCTCCTATCCGGCAAGAAGAGGACATCCGGACCGGCAAACATCTTCATCCAAGCGGCATCTTCGATCTTCTTCCATCTGGTGCGGAGCGGGTCCATGTTGAAGCAGCCGACGCGGATCCATCCTCTTCTTCCGGCGTCTCCCGACGAATGACGGTTCCTTTAAGGGACGTCATCCAAGATGGCGTCCCTCGAATTCCGATTGGCTGATAGGATTCTATCAGCCAATCGGAATTAAGGTAGGAATATTCTGATTGGCTGATGGAATCAGCCAATCAGAATCAAGTTCAATCCGATTGGCTGATCCAATCAGCCAATCAGATTGAGCTCGCATTCTATTGGCTGATCGGTACACCAATTTGTAAAAAACAGGGATGTAATTCCCCTAGGATTGAACTGGGAAGAACACTGTCTTAGGTTTGAACAAGTTCTTTTGGCCTTCATCATTTCCCCCAAGTTCTAAACTTTGTAGGATGTTTAAAGTATACTCATCTAGACCATCTTTCCAGCAATTTTGACCTGTGCTTTCTGCTTCTAAGGAAATTAGCCCTTGTAGGGTATCCATATCATTTTCAGTTATTTTATTTTCTATTTTTCCTCTATTTTTCTGAATCTGTTTGTGAATTTTTTTGTATATAAATACATTATTTCGTAATAAAATTTATTGCACTATGAGAAGTGCTTTTGTGCGCTTGATTTACTAGATTATATATATATATATATATATATATATATATATATATATATATATTAGGGTTGCACCGATACCGATACTAGTATCGGTATCGGTACCGATACCAAGTATTTGCATGAGTACTTGTACTCGTGCAAATGCACCGATACTTATACCGATACCTCCACTTCCTACCCATATGCTATATTGTGGCGTTTTTTCAAACTGCATGTTCCCATTTCATTTTAAGCTGAAGTGGAGACTAAACTAAAAATTGTTTACTACTGTTCTGCCAATACAAATTGCTGTTATTTGTATTATTGTAGGAGAGATCACTGTACCTCGTTCAGACAAACCCCTGAAGTACTGGGCAGTTAATAAACAGATTTCCAGCTCTGGCTAAAATGGCCCAAAAATATCTTTCTACCCCATGTAGTAGTGTGGAAAGTGAAAGACTGTTCAACTTAGAGTCAAACCTCCTTACTGATAACAATATATATATACATTCTTAAAGTGAAAGTAAATCCTAGCGTTTTACAAACGCTAGGATTTACTATTGAAACAAATAAAGGGGACTTTCATTCATGAAGTATAAGATACTTTATGTAGAAAGCTCCTTTATTTGATTCAATTGATCGCTGTGTTTTCCTTATACAGCAGCCCACGGAAAAAAAAAAATTTGGCTAAGAGGTGACGTTTTCACCTCTTAGCCAATAGCCATGCGGTAAATCCGGCTTGGCGCCCATGGGATTTACTTTCACTTTAATGTGACTTTTTAATGCACCAATATAGATTCAATGGTGTAAGAGGAAATAAAAAAGGTGAGCTGGCTTGAGTTCTAGGTGTTGAAATAACTTTCACATTAAAATCCATGTGGACAGTCCTTGTAACAACTCATCCTTAGTAACTCATTTCCAGCTATATATAATCTTAGATAAAAATAAATCACACAATATACTTAGGAGCGCTCAAGGCTAAAGGTAAAGGAGATTAATATGGAATATATGTGAAAAATGCGTAATTCTAAAATGACCCAAAAATAGGTTCTTATAAATTTATTATAACCTAACAAAGGATAACTAGGCAATAAACATTATGATGATAAGAAAAGTTGCAACTAATTAGATAAAAATAACTAATCTGACATCTCCGATAATATTTTTTTTTTTTTAAAAAAGTATAATTTATTGCCACCACTGAGAGTCAAAAATAGAAACAAAGTGCACGTTATTGCCAGATGAATAGTAACACAATTCCAGACAGTAGTTATAGTCCAGACCACAAGTCAGTGGGTTACGTAGGAATATTCATAGGCTGAAATTAATAACACAGTACCTGGTTAATGGAGTGTATAGTAAACACGGGAACAGACCAGATTTACTAGCCGTTTGACCTTTTGAAAAAGCCTTCACGTAGGGAAAAACGCGTTGATGTTTTTGCTATTTGCAGCCAGAATAATCTTTATCATTGTTATTTATACTTTCTGTTAAGTACTCTCTATTTTTTTCCTAATTGTAGGGGGTCTTTTAGGATCTTTGGGAGTTTGGTAATTAGGCCCTGCACACACTTTTCAGATTGCTAGACATTATAATCTTAGATAACCATCATTGTTAACACAAGTGTTACTAGGCTTCTACTAAAATGGTAAGAACTTAAACAAAAAAATAGAATTGAGGGTAAAAACAAAAAGAGTTGAGGGTAAAAACAAATAGAGTATTTAGACTGTAAATTATAAGCATCTTAACACACGCTTTATTGACAAACTTCACATCATTAGATAGTCCCAAGAGATACTACTAGGGGACACCGAAAAGAAGGTGACAAGTACTCTAGAAAGGGGAGGGGGTAAAGGTATGAACTGGGTCCTAGTATGTTGGACCCTATTTATGCCTGCCCTAACAGCTAAGAGTCAGGGAGACATGCAAACCTGTCGGCATGCCGTCAACCCAGCCCTATCTGCATCAACCTCTTCCGAGACATAGCACCCCAGGTATGTTCCTGGTGTCATCTCATAGATGATCGCCTTATAGTTTGGTATGGAGTTGAGACCCCGAGGGTGAATTATTCCTAAATGGAAAATCCATTCTGCCTCACGTCTGAGAAGCATCTTATCTCGGTCTCCTCCTCTATCAAGTTTGGGGACATGATCTATAAGAATAATTCTGATGGAAGCCACCAAATGTGATTTCTCCATACAGTGGCATGCCACTGGTTGGTCTTAATGTCAAAAGCTTTCCTGATGGTTAGCCGATTGTTGGCAATTCTTTCTTTGATAGTTCCTCGTGTTTTACGTAGTAATAAGCACACGAACAGATCAAAAGATAAACAACATTCATTTGCTGCATATTTCCTACATTTTTGCACCCAGGCAGTCGGCCCAGGAGGGTGGATTCACTTTAAGGGGTTTTGCTATATATATATATATATATATATATATATATATATATATATATAGAGAGAGAGAGAGAGAGAGAGAGAGAGAGACATAGAGAATTGCTTCGCTGTGAGACCAAATGGATTTTCAGGTTAAACACTCTCTTAGTCCTCATGGTTTGAATGTACAACTTGATTATTCTATGTTTTATTAATTTCTGTGATGCACTGTTTCACTGCTTAATATATACACTACTTTCTGTTGAGAACCACCCCGCCATACTACTAGGTTTCACCTGAATGACAGCACTCACCATATAAACATGGTTTAAATGTTCAACTTGAGTACTCTTTTGTTTTATTAAGTTTTATGATTTATGTATTGCTGTTTTTGCACTGCTTAATATATACATGACTTCCTGTTGTGAACCACCCACACCATACTACTAGGTTTAGCCTGAGTGATAGTACCCACTTATTAGGGATTGGCAGGCACATATGCCTGGCTGTAGTCGATCTTCTGATATTTGTTTTATATGGCAGATGTGTAGTCGGTTAGATTTTTGTATATATGTCCTTATTAAATATAATGCCTGGTGTGGTGTAACACTGTTCATAATAGGGGGTCTCTCCTGAAATTACTCTACTTGACTTGATGCATGCGGGTAATACAGCCACACTGTGTGGTCTCCCACGAACTCTTGACAGTTATATGGAAGATTGTTGTACTTGTCCAGTGGGGTATGATCATACTTATTTGTTATAAGTTGTTTCTTGGTCCAACATTTCTTGTGGGTGTCTGTAGGTTGTTTTATATGTGGCCCAGTCTGCTACTCTCTTATTTTGGCAAATTATTTGTAGATGCACTAGTTGTGGTATACAAATTTATAGTCTTGGTGTCTTGTGCCAGAAAGTCAGTGTAACGGTTTTCGTTTGTGATCAGCTGTTTTGGCTGCGGAGCAAATAGCGATTGCTCAGTTTCGACTAATTGTTACATGATTCACGCTATATAAGGGTGAACAGGTGGCTCACTCATTAAGTGCACATTTTCTTGTCTGGGAGTATGGATTGATAGCTGACTAAAGGTAAGTGCTGCAGTCTTGCAATTGTATATATATCCAGTGTTTCTCTTTTTTCTGTGTTTATGTTACATAGTGGGTGTTAATTCGTATGGTCTCCTATTGGGGTTTCAAAGTCAGTTCCTAACGCTTGATGATGTATTTATGATTAGTTCCAGCTCTGAAACATTAATGCACTATGGAGAGATTGTACTCCAAAGTCTTGTTTGCAGCTGTTGTGTAATTAACGGTTGTTTAGTTCACTGTAACGGGACCACATTCGGATAGATAAGAATGGTGTTTGTGCATTATTAGTCTGTATCACAGGCATAGTCGTATATTTGTAATGGCTGTGTTTTCTATCATGCTTACATGTTTTTGTTTCATATGGGTCGTGCTCTCAAACATAGAAAGCCAGCGAGATTCGCAGTAAAGTTGATACTAGTTTGGAGTAACATTAGCGGTTGTCATTCTGATTAGTTGTTCAGCTATGGGCTCTGAGCTTAGACACATTGTATATAGAGTCGTAGTAAATGGAATTAGTATCGTTTCTCATTTTCTACAGGTTTGCTCTTCCTGTATTGATGATTGATATCGATGTATGCCACGATCCTTCCTGTATGGTCTCATTTGAGGGTATAGACACATGAGTAATTTATTATTTCTATCTCTGTTTGGTGTTGTTCCACTGTATTTATTAGCCAAGAGCTCTAAAGATATCTATCAACTTGATATTTGGCATGCATTGATATTGTTACATCGGCTAGATTACGAGTTTTGCGTTATGAGGGGTGCGGTGCTAACGAGCAGTTTTGTCTCACCGCTCACTTACCTGCAGAGCTGGTATTACAGGTTTTTACAAACCTGCCGTAAAATGGCAAGAAGTGAGCATAGAGAAAAATTGTGCTCCTTACCACAATCCAATACCGGTGCTGCTTAAGTCAGCGGTGAGCTGGTTTTACGTGCTCGTGCACAATTTCCCCATAGGAATCAACGGGAGAGCCAGCTGAGAAAAAGTCTAACACCCTAACATGAACCCCGAGTCTAAGCACCCCTAATATTACACTTATTAACCCCTAATCTGCCGCCCCCGACATCGCCGACACCTACATTATACTTATTAACCCCTAATCTGTGGCTCCGGACACCGCCAATAGGAATCTAAGGGACGCCATCTTGGATGACGTCACTTAAAGGAACCATCATTCAGTAAGAAGACTTCGTTTGAAGAGAATGCTCTGCGTCGGATGTCTTGAAGATGGAGCCGCTCCGCGTCGGATGGATGAAGATAGAAGATGCTGTCTGGATGAAGACTTCTGCCCGTCTGGAGGACCACTTTGCCCGGCTTGGATGAAGACTTCTCCCACCTTCGTTGAGGACTTCAGCCCAGTTGGATGAAGACTTCTGCCGCTTCCTTGAGGATGGATGTCCGGTCTTCAGAACAGTAAGTCGATCTTCAGGGGGTTAGTGTTAGGTTTTTTTAAGGGTGTATTGGGTGGGTTTTATTTTTTAGATTAGGGTTTGGGCCGCAAAAGAGCTAACTGCCCTTTTAAGGGCAATGCCCATCCAAATGCCCTTTTCAGGGCAATGGGGAGCTTAGGTTTTTTTAGATAGTATTTTATTTGGGGGGTTGGTTGTGTGGGTGGTGGGTTTTACTGTTGGGGGTGTTGTTTGTATTTTCTTTTACAGGTAAAAGAGCTGATTACTTTGGGGCAATGCCCCGCAAAAGGCCCTTTTAAGGGCTATTGATAGTTTAGTTTAGGCTGGGTTTTTTTTTTTTATTTTGGGGGGGCTTTTTTATTTTGATAGGGCTATTATATTAGGTGTAATTAGTTTAAAGATCTTGTAATTTGTTTATTATTTTCTGTAATTTAGTGGTTTTTTTTGTACTTTAGCTAATTTAATTAAATGTATTTAATTGTTGTTAATTTATTTAATTGTAGGGTTAGGTTAGGTGTTATTGTAACTTAGGTTAGGTTTTATTTTACAGGTACTTTTGTCTTTATTTTAGCTAGGTAGTTATTAAATAGTTAATAACTATTTGATAACTATTCTACCTAGTTAAAATAAATACAAACTTGCCTGTAAAATAAAAATATACCCTAAGATAGATACAATGTAACTATTAGTTATATTGTAGCTAGCTTAGGGTTTATTTAATAGGTAAGTATTTAGTTTTAAATAGGAATTATTTAGGTAATAATATTAATTTTTATTTAGATTTATTGTAATTATATTTAAGTTAGGGGTTGTTAGGGTTAGGGTTAGACTTAGGTTTAGGGGTTAATACATTTAGTATAGTGGCGGCGACGTTGGGGGCATCAGATTAGGGGTTAATACATGTAGGTAGGTGGCGGCGATGTTAGGGACGGCAGATTAGGGGTTAATAATATTTAACTAGTGTTTGCGAGGCGGGAGTGCAGCGGTTTAGGGGTTAATATGTTTATTATAGTTGCAGCAATTTCTGGAGCGGCAGATTAGGGGTTAAAAATGTTATTTTAGTGTTTGCAATGCGGGAGGGCCTCGGTTTAGGGGTTAATAGGTAGTTTATGGGTGTTAGTGTACTTTTTAGCACTTTAGTTATGAGTTTTATGCTACAGTGTTGTATCATAAAACTCTTAACTACTGACTTTAAAATGTGTTAGGGATCTTGGAGGTAGAGGGTGTACCGCTCACTTTTTGGCCTCCCAGGACAGACTCGTAATATCAGCGCTATGGAAGTCCCATAGAAAAAAGACTTTACGAAGTTTACGTAAGTCGTTTTGCGGTAAGGCCAAAGAAGTGTGTGGTGCCCCTAAACCTACAAGACTCGTATTAGCAGCGGTAGGGAAAAAGCAGCATTAGGACCTGTTAACGCGGCTTTTTCAGTCTAACGCACAACTCGTAATCTAGCCGTATGTTTCTTGTCACTTGGCGATATCCTATTTTGCTTATTTGCCTATTTGTTTAGCGAGGTTCTACGATTTGGGATTGTCAGTCCTGACACAGCTAGTGACATAGTGTGCATGATTTTCCACTGTGTATGGCAGGTTTTCCATTCCGCCTAATCACCTTACTAACTTGTAATCCTGGTCTCGATATAGCTGTATGACTGTGGTATATGAAATTTGCCTTCAGCGTGGCTGATACAATATAGCAATGAGGTACTAGTTTTGTTTGAAACTTGAACATTGGAAATTTTCCAATATTGATTGGGTGGATTAGTGTGGCCTCTCCGTTTGATAGAGTTACAGTTTATCCAGTAGTGATTTTAAATTGAACTATATTTAGTGTAGTCATGGCGTTGGGTGTGTATTTGTTGTTTGTTACCACTGATTATATTTTGTTAGTGTTTTCCTTTTTTATGTTCTTTTCTAGATAAATTTTGTCTTGAAGAAGGCTCATAAGGAAGCCGAAACGTCGACTTTGATTTTCTACAAATGACATTTTGGTATTGTCAGAAGAAATAAATTTATTGTCTCTACAAAAAATCCTGAGAGTGCCCTTCTTTACATACATATATTTAAATATATATATACTGAGTAATTTTGGACAAGGATAGGAAATGCCTATATTTTCAAAATGGGTCAAGCAACGTCTCTGTGAATTCAGAAGGTTATGGAATGTTAAATTTATGCAATTTTTGTATGATTAGATATTTTTTACCTAATCATTATTATTATTATTATTATTATTATTATCATTATTATTGTTATTATCAGTTATTTGTAGAGCAGAGATTTCACAGTGCTTATTTTCTGCATAAATTGCAAGAAATGTGCATAATGACAGAATATTAATTGTTTTCTTTTTCTGTGTTTTTTTTTTATTACTGTTCATTTTAATGGACTTTAGAAATAGAAATCAAAATTTTTTTTAGTCTCTTAATTTAAACCACAATATTGTTAAAGAAAATAAGTAGAATAAGTAGAGCTTCATCTAACATAATAATGCTGCATCCTATGTCACATAGAAGAGATTTTGCAAGGCTGGCGTTTGTTCAATTTCTTTCTGCTGTTTTATAATCCATTCAATGTTAATAACTTGAAAATGTTCCTACGTTTCCTTAACATATATCAAAGCTCATAAAGAACATTTGCACTTTACAAAGTAGTTGAGACAGTAACGCAGGAGACATGATTTACTAGCGCCATTTATCAAATGTAACACATGCTGCAGTAAAATTACTCTGCAAGGTCACAATCTGACATTTATATCTGTAAGGATAAGTAGATCTACTGGTCACTTTTAGATTAACATACTTTAGGGTTGTTATAGTGTTATATTAAAATAATCTGTTAAAGTGATGGTAAACTATAGCTAATCAAAGTATATGTGTACCTTTTTTTAATGACAATTCCAATGGACATCCAATTAGTGTGTGTCACATGACATTCTTGAAGTTCAGCCCTTTGAAAGCTCTTAAGATGCCTATGTAGAGAGTGGGTGGGACTGCTCTCTATGTCAAAGCCCAGCCAAAAGAGGAAATAAAGGGGGGCGGAGGAATAGAAGACACCAAGGGCTAGATTTATTAAAGCTGAGGTGTACAGGGGCGCGTATTTGCGCCCCTGTACGCCTCAGCTCGCCTGTGGCGGGGCGAAAATACCCGCAGGCATTCGGCATTGTACACGAGCGCAATTTTGCGCTCGCGTGCAATCTCGCCCCCTGCCCGCGCACAGCCAATCACGCGCGGGCAGGAGCTGTCAATCTCCTCAGTCGGACTCGACCGAGGAGATTGAATTTCGCCAGTTTAGAGGTGGCGAAGAGCATTATCAAGCAGCGGTCTGGTGACCGCTGCTTGATAAATCACGGCGAGCAAGTTCTTGTGAGAACTTGCTGCCGTAGGGCTGCCGTAGGGGCTTCATAAATCTAGCCCCAAGTAGGATTATAAATACTTTATTATATATACAAAGTAATACAAAGCAATATATAAACTTGTTCAAATTGCAATCCAATAAACAAATAAAACAAAAAACAATGTGATAGTGCACAAAAGGATATATTAAAGTCCCATATGCAGCAGATTCTGCTGTTGATTCCAGAGAATACCTCAAGGAAAAGGGAAAAAATATATAGAGAGAAGTCCTGCAAATAATTAGCAGATGAAATGAATGGAAAAAAGGGTACTCACTAGTGATGTCGCGAATTGTTCGCCGGCGAATAGTTCCCGGCGAACATAGAATGTTTGCGTTCGCCGCGGCTGGCGAACAACATATGCAATGTTCGATCTGCCCCCTATTCGTCATCATTGAGTAATACTTTGACCCTGTACTTCACAGTCAGCAGGCACATTCCAGCCAATCAGCAGTAGACCCTCCCTCCCAGACCCTCCTACCTCCTGGACAGCATCCATTTTAGATTCATTCGGAAGCTGCATTGTTAGTGAGAGGAGGGACAGTGTAGCTGCTGCTGATTTAGTAGGGAAATCTATAGCTAGGCTAGTGTATTCAGTGTCCACTACAGTCCTGAAGGACTCATCTGATCTCTGCTGTAAGGACAGCACCCCAAAAAGCCCTTTTTAGGGCTGCTTTTTGTTTGTTTTTTCCTGTGTAATCTAATTGCAGTTGCCTGCCTGCCAGCGTGTGTGCCAGGCTCACAGCGTATACTGTGCCCACTTGCCCAGTGCAACCACTCATATCTGGTGTAACAGTAGTGTAAATTTAAAAAAAAAAACTTTTTTGACTGTGAAACATCAGTCTGCTTGTGTAATCTAATTGCAGTTGCCTGCCTGCCAGCGTGTGTGTCAGGCTCACAGCGTATACTGTGCCCACTTGCCCAGTGCCACCACTCATATCTTGTTTAATAGTAGTGTACATTTAAAAAAAACAAAAAACTTTTGACTGTGATACATCAGTCTGCTTTTTTGTGTCAGGCTCACAGCGTATACTGTGCCGACTTGCCCAGTGCCACCACTCATATCTTGTTAAATAGTAGTGTAAGTGTACATTTAAAAAAAAAAAAAAACTTTTTGGACTGTGAAACATCAGTCTGCTTTTTTGTGTCAGGCTCACAGCATATACTGTGCCCACTTGCCCAGTGCCACCACTCATATCTTGTTTAATAGTAGTGTAAGTGTACATTTAAAAAAAAATGACAGGCAGAGGCAGGCCACCCCGCAGGTGCCGTCGTGGTCATGGTGCTGTGATTCCCTTTGGCCCTAGAATAATGCCCAGTGTTCAGAGGCAACGTACCATGAACTCGAAAAGATCTGAGGACATAGTTGACTGGCTAACAAAGGACACCCAATCTTCTACAGCGTCCGCTCGGAACCTTGACGCACTATCCTCCTCCAGCTTAGCTTCGGGCACCTCTCAAGTTACCACTCGCCCGCCTGCCGCCACCACCAACACTAGCACCACAGCCGCTTCACTTGATCTGTCAGAGGAGTTATTTACACATCAGTTTGAAGAAATGAGTGATGCGCAACCATCATTGACAGAGGATGTAGATAGCAGTGATATGTCTCAGTCAGGCAGCATTACAGACATGGACATACGGTGTGTTGATGATGATGTTGTATCCGCTGCTGCTTCCTTTGTTGAGTTGTCAGATACAAGTGAAGCGGTTGATGATGACGATGCATCCGTGGATGTCACTTGGGTGCCCGCTAGAAGAGAAGAAGAACAGGGGGAAAGTTCAGATGGGGAGACAGAGAGGAGGAGGAGACGAGTTGGAAGCAGGGGGAGGTCGTCAAAAGGAGCTAGTGGCACCGTCAGACAGCATGCATCGGCACCCGGGGACAGCCAGACAGCACGCCAATCAATGCATGCTGTTGCCACCACCAGAATGCCGTCATCGCAGAGCTCAGCAGTGTGGCATTTTTTTTGTGTCTGCCTCTGACAACAGAGATGCCATTGGCAACCTGTGCCAAAAGAAACTGAGTCGTGGGAAGTCCAACACCCACCTAGGTACAACTGCTTTGCAAAGGCACATGATCGCACATCACAAACGCCTATGGGATCAACACATGAGTACAAGCAGCACACAAACTCAAAGCCGCCATCTTCCTCCTGGTCCAGCATCTTCAGCCACGTCAACCACTGCTGTCCTCCTTGCCCACTCTCAATCATCCGCCACTCTGTCTCTCACCTTGAGCAGTTCCTGCTCATCACCAGCCCACAGTCAGGTGTCTGTCAAGGACATGTTTGAGCGTAAGAAGCCAATGTCACAAAGTCACCCCCTTGCCCGGCGTCTGACATCTGGCTTGTCTGAACTCTTAGCCCGCCAGCTTTTACCATACAAGCTGGTGGAGTCTGAGGCGTTCAAAAAATTTGTAGCTATTGGGACACAGCAGTGGAAGCTACCCGGGCGAAATTTCTTTGCACAAAAGGCAATCCCCAACCTGTACTCGATTGTGCAAAAGGAAGTAATGGCATGTCTGGCACACAGTGTTGGGGCAAGGGTCCATCTGACCACTGATACCTGGTCTGCAAAGCATGGTCAGGGCAGGTATATCACCTACACTGCGCATTGGGTAAACCTGCTGATGGCTGCCAAGCATGGAATGCGTGGCTCTACAGAGGAGTTGGTGACACAGCCACGACTTGCAGGCAGGCCTGCTGCCACCTCCTCTACTCCTCCTACTCCATCCTCTTCCATAACCTCCTCGGCTGAGTCCTCTTCTGCTGCTGTGTCTTGCTCCACATCAACGGCACCCCCCCAGCTCCCCAGGTACTATTCCACATCCCGGATATGGCAGTGTCACGCCGTCTTGGGTTTGACTTGCCTGAAAGCAGAGAGTCACACTGGACCAGCACTCCTGTCCGCCCTGAACGCACAGGTGGATCAGTGGCTGACTCCGCACCAACTGGAGATCGGCAAAGTTGTTTCTGACAACGGAAGAAATTTGGTGGCGGCATTGAATTTGGGCAAGTTGACACATGTGCCGTGCATGGCACATGTGTGTAATCTGATCGTACAACGCTTTGTGCATAAGTACCCAGGCTTACAGGACGTCCTGAAGCAGGCCAGGAAGGTGTGTGGCCATTTCAGATGTTCCTACAAGGCCATGGCGCACTTTTTTCAGATATCCAGCGGCAAAACATGCCAGTAAGGCGCTTCATTTGCAACAGCCCGACACGTTGGAATTCAACACTCCTAATGTTCGACCGCCTGATCCAACAAGAAAAAGCTGTTAACGACTATTTGTATGACCGTGGTGCTAGGACAGCCTCTGCGGAGCTAGGAATTTTTTTGCCACGTTACTGGACGCTCATGCGCAATGCCTGTAGGCTCATGCGTCCTTTTGAGGAGGTGACAAACCTAGTCAGTTGCACCGAAGGCACCATCAGTGGCATCATACCATTTGTTTTCTTCCTGGATCGTGCCCTGCGAAGAATGCTGGATCAGGCCGTAGATGAGTGTGAAGAGGAAGAGTTGTGGTCACCATCACCACCAGAAACAGCCTTATCAGCATCGCTTGCTGGACCAGCGGCAACGCTGGAAGAGGATTGTGAGGAAGAGGAGTCAGAGGAGGAATGTGGCTTTGAGGAGGAGGAGGAGGAGGAGGAGGAAGACCAACCACAACAGGCATCCCAGGGTGCTCGTTGTCACCTATCTGGTACCCGTGGTGTTGTACGTGGCTGGGGGGGAAGAAGATACCTTCAGTGAGATCACTGAGGACAAGGAACAGGACATGAGTAGCTCGGCATCCAACCTTGTGCAAATGGGGTCTTTCATGCTGTCGTGCCTGTTGAGGGACCCTCGTATAAAAAAGCTGAAGGAGAATGACCTGTACTGGGTGTCCACGCTACTTGACCCCCGGTATAAGCATAAGGTGCCTGAAATGTTTTCTTATTACCACAAGTCGGAAAGGATGCAGCAGTGCCAAAAGAAATTAAAAAGTATGCTTTACACAGTGTATAAGGGTGATGTCACAGCACAACAGGAATCTAACAGGGGAAGAGGTGAAAGTAATCCTCCTCCTCCCACGAACACGCTGGCCAGGACAGGACGCTTTACAGACGTATTGTTGATGGAGGACATGCAGAGCTTTTTAAGTCCTATGCATCGCCACAGCCCTTCGGGGTCCACCTTCAGAGAACGACTCGACCGACAGGTAGCAGACTACCTTGTCTTAACTGCAGATCTCGACACTCTGAGGAGCAATGAACCCCTTGACTACTGGGTGTGCAGGCTTGACCTGTGGCCTGAGCTATCCCAATTTGCAATAGAACTTCTGGCCTGCCCCGCTTCAAGTGTCCTGTCAGAAAGGACCTTCAGTGCAGCAGGAGGTATTGTCACTGAGAAGAGAAGTTGCCTAGGTCAAAAAAGTCTAGATTACCTCACCTTTATTAAGATGAATGAGGGATGGATGCCGAAGGGACTGACATTGGGCGATACATTTGACTAAAAAAGGCCTGATGAGATGAGCTGCCTTGGGCTAAAAATGGTCCACACGCTGCTGTATTTTATCTCTGAATGCCGGATGACTTGCGTGACTTATCCGCCACCAACTAGGGTTCAAGCCACAATGTTTTAGGGCACTTTCTGCCTGGGAAACAAACATCAATTTTTCTGCTCGCTGCTACAGCAGTACCTAATTTTTCAGGCATGAGTACATGCCTAATTTTTCTGGCCTCTGGTGCAGCAGTGTGGCTTCAAAAACCAAACCAATAAAAAGGCACATAACAGGGATTAAACTGATAGGAATAGTACTATTTAACACACCACTCCAATCTGGTGGCACAGTAGATTGCATGCGCAGTGCCCCAAATTTGAAGTAGGAGGACCGACCAAGCATCTTTTGCCATCTCCCAGTTCCTAAAATCCATGCCATATACACGTCCCCTGATAGGTGATGTAACAGGGATTAAACTGATCAGAATAGTACTACTTAACACACCACTCCTATCTGGTGGCACAGTAGATTGCACGCGCAGTGCCCCAAATTTGAAGTAGGAGGACCGACCAAGCATCTTTTGCCATCTCCCAGTTCCTAAAATCCATGCCATATACACGTCCCCTGATAGGTGATGTAACAGGGATTTAACTGATCAGAATTGTACTACTTAACACACCACTCATATCTGGTGGCACAGTAGATTGCACGCGCAGTGCCCCAAATTTGAAGTAGGAGGACCGACCAAGCATCTTTTTCCATCTCCCGGTTCCTAAAATCCATGCCATATACACGTCCCCTGATAGGGGACGTAACAGGGATTAAACTGATCAGAATAGTACTACTTAACACACCACTCCTATCTGGTGGCACAGTAGATTGCACGCGCAGTGCCCCAAATTTGAAGGAGGAGGACCGACCTAGCATCTTTTTCCATCTCCCGGTTCCTAAAATCCATGCCATATACACGTCCCCTGATAGGGGACGTAACAGGTATTAAACTGATCAGAATAGTATAACACACCACTCCTATCTGGTGGCACAGTAGATTGCACGCGCAGTGCCCCAAATTTGAAGTAGGAGGACCGACCAAGCATCTTTTTCCATCTCCCGGTTCCTAAAATCCATGCCATATACACGTCCCCTGATAGGGGACGTAACAGGGATTAAACTGATAGGAATAGTACTACTTAACACATCTTACAATAACGCAGAGAGAGGATTCTGAAGTAGAGGAGTCAGAGGAGGAAGGTGGAAGACCAAACACAGCAGGCATCCCAGGGGGCTTGTTGTCACCTTTCACGGACCCTTGGTGTTGTACGTGGCTGGGTGGAGGAAGAGACCTTCAATGACATCAGTGAGGACAAGGAACGGGACATGGCTACCTTGGTATCCAACCTTGTGCAAATGGGGAGTTTGCGGTTGTGCAAATGGACTGTTTGCGGTTGTTTGCGTGCGTTAAACGGGGAGTTTGGTCTGTCACTGGGAAGCGGGCGTAACCCTTACACTACCTGATCAATACAACATCATACCTGATGTTTTAAAGCATGTTATTCCAAACAATTTAGGAATGTTAGGTGATTTATGCCCTTTATGGATTAAAACCAGACTCTGCATCAACTATGTAATTTTCCGTGGGAGTTTTGCCATGGATCCCCCTCCGGCATGTCACAGTCCAGGTGTTAGTCCCCATGAAACAACTTTTCCATCACTATTGTGGCCAGAAAGCGTCCCTGTGGGTTTTAAAATTTGCCTGCCTATTGAAGTCAATGGCGGTTCGCCCGGTTCGCAAACTTTTGTGGAAGTTCGCGGTCCGTGAACACAAAATTTTATGTTCGCAACATCACTAGTACTCACATACTCTAGAGCTTCAAAATCAAGCTCTAGATTTAAAAGGCACAGGGAGACTCCAATTGGAGATGTAGACATAGATTAAAACTCTGAATGGGTTAAAACTCTGAATGGATTAAGACTCCGAATGGAAACTCAGAAGTGGGTAAAAGTAAACAATTTTATTGTATAATAAAAAGTAAAGTCACCAGGCAACATATGAGAGAGTGTTCCAATGCAAAAACCACCGCAATGATAGACCATGTTCTCACAATATCTGTTAGATGCAGTTTCTCGGTTCAGTAGGACAAACTCAACCTGTTATATGACGTTACCACGTTGCAACATAGGTTTCAGCAATGGCAGCTTGGCTTTTTCGAAAAGGCCAAGCTGTCACTGGGGAAACATATGTTGGAATGTCCTGTAATCCATTCTGAAATTGTGAGCTTTTCAATTCCTGTTAGAAATGGAAATGCAGAACACATTTAGATTCCACACAGCCATTGGCTGAACACTTTAGTGACCTATTTATAACTGTCCGGAATTGGCCACAGCAGAGAAGGTAACCTAAGTTACAGCATGACAGCTCACATTCACCTAGATTACGAGTTTTGCGCTAAACAGGGTGCGAAAATAATGCCATAAAATTTGCGTTATTGCACTCCCCATAGCGCTGCCATTATGAGTTACTGAAAAGCCTTCTTGTGCTGTGCGTTATGGAGCGTTAAGCCAAGTGTTTTGCGATGTGGGGGGGGGCTGCGGTCTAGGGGTTAATAGGTTTATTTAGGTGTTGGCGATGTCGGGGGGTGGCGGATTAGGGGTTAATAACTTTTATTAATGTCGGCAATGTGGGGGAGCAGCAGAATAGGTGTTAATAATTATGTTTAGTGCCGGCAATGTCGGGGAGCGGCGGATTAGGGGTTAATCACTTTATTTAGGTTTTGGGGGTGGCGTATTAGGGGTGTTTAGACTAGGGGTTTATGTTAGGATGGTTTAAATATAACTTTCTTTTCCCCATAGACATCAATGGGGTTGCGTTATGGCGATCTCCATTCCGTGATCGCAGGTGTGACTTTTTTCTAATGCTCTCTCCCCTTTGATGTCTATGGCGGGTTAGCACATGAGAGATTACTTTTAACTTTCAACTTTTAATATGAGCGCAACCTGCTGCACACAAAAGGTTTGCAACTAGTGCCGTTAGCACTCCACTTGTAATCTGGCCCTTAATTTCTAAACATATAGATAACACCTTTACTACCCATTCCCCAGCTTTGCACAACCAACATTGTTATATTAATATACTTTATAAAATCTAAACCACTACAGATCACCTCTTTTCTCAGTGCATTTTCATAGCTTTTCACAGCAAGACACTACTAGTTCATCTGTGCCATATAGATAACATTGTCCGGTGGAGTTATTCATAAGTAAGCACTAATTAGCTAAAATGCAAGTCTGTAAATAGCCCTGAGATAAGGGGGCAGTATGCAGAGGCTTAGATACAAGGTAATCACAGAGGTAAAAAGTATATTAATATAACCATGTTGGGTATGCAAAACTGGGGAATGGGTAGGTATGGGCGAATGTGCTGAAAGTGTGATTAATCTGGTAGAACAAATAGTCCCGTGGACATTCATTTTGGACAATCGAATGTTGATAAGAATGAAAATCTATTAAAATTCAGTAATCGAATGTTACTTTAGTTTTCGAATGTTCATAATGAAATCGAATATCAACATTCGAAATTTCGAAAGTAACATTCAATTTAACAAATACTATTCAGAAGTTCAATAGTTGATGTGGTAGGGAATTTAGTAAATTGATACATAATACATACAAATATACCAATTTGAATGTTTCGATTTCGAATGTTGCTTAATTTGAATAAAGAAAGCATTAGAAATACTATTACATAAATCAAATGTTAGAATGTTTTGCAAAAATTCGAAATTCGAAACAAATGATCAAATGTGTTAAAATTTGTTTAAATTTTCGAATGTTGCAAAACATTCGCCCATCCCTAGGAATGGGTAATAAAGGGATTACCTATCTTTATAAAAATAACATTTATGGTGTAGACTGTCCCTTTATACAATGCAAGTCTGAAAAAATATAAATGTTGCTTTATGAATAGAGGGCCGCCATAAAAGCAACTTTTTGGCCTCCAATACAGAGAAACTCTTGAAGAAAGAAGCAATAATGTGATACCTACCAAGTCTAAGAAGTATCAGTCTGTCTGACATGATTCTGTCTCTGAGGTAGTAAAGCGCAACCCATGTAGCTCCATGCAGGAAATTAACTTGACCAGGCATCGTTACCCCAACTCCAATTTCTTAAAATCACACTTGACTTAGATCTTTCTTTCACTCCCCACATCCAGTCTTTGGCCAATTCTTGCCGTCTCTACCTTAAAAACATCTCCATAAGTCATCACATCCTCACACAAGACACAACTAAGATCTTAATACACTCTGTCATCGTTTCCTGCCTTGACTTTTGCAAGTGTATCCTCTCTGGTCTCCCTAGCTGCCGTCTATCAACTTTACAGTCCATAATGAATGCCTCTGAAAGGCTGATGCACTTTACCTGTTGCTCTTCATCTGCTGCACCTCTCTGCTAATCCCTTCACTGGCTTCCTCTAACCTCCAGAATAAAACACAAAATCCTGACATTCTAGGCCCTCAAAAAACACTGCTCCACACTATATCTCAGACCTTGGCCTCTAGTTATGAAACCGTCTACTTACCTGCATTCGCCGGCCCAATACGCTCGCCTAATCTCACCTACCATCGCCGCCGCGGACCTGAATACGTTCGCCAAAGTTATCAAAAAACTGTCAAGAAGCCGCGCACCAAGTACGGAGCGATGAGCAGCGGACTATTGTTAACTGACAGTCATCGATCTCGCTGCTCATCGACTTCTTCGCAGCTTTTTTTATAGCCTGTCACTAAACACCCACACTAAACTACACTGTTTTACCCCCTAAACCGCCGCACCCTGAGCCCCCCCACAACTAAATAAAGTTATTACCCCCTAAACCGCCGCTCCTGGACCCCGCCGCAACTATAATAAATGTATTAACCCCTAAACCGCCGCTTCCGGATCCCGCCGCCACCTACATTATACCTATTAACCCCTATCCTGCCCCCCACTACACCGCCACAACCTACATTAAACTCATTAACCCCTAAACCGCCGCTCCCAGACCCCGCCGCAATGAAATTAAATGTTTAACCCCTAAACCGCCGCTCCCGGACCCCGCCGCCACCTATATTAAACTTATTAACCCCTAAACCTAAGTCTAACACTAACACCCCCTAACTTTAATATTATTTTAATAAATCTAAATAAAACTTACTATTATTAACTAAATTATTCCTATTTAAAACTAAATACTTACCTGTAAAATAAACCCTAAGATAGCTACAATATAACTAATAGTTACATTGTAGCTAGCTTAGGGTTTATATTTATTTTACAGGCAACTTTGTATTTATTTTAACTAGGTACAATAGCTATTAAATAGTTAATAACTATTTAATAGCTACCTAGCTAAAATACTTACAAAATTACCTGTAAAATAAATCCTAACCTAAGTTCCACTTAAACCTAACACTACACTATCATAAAATAAATTAAATAAATTACCTACAAATAAAATTAAATTAAATAAACTAAACTATAGTACAAAAAACCCCCCACTAAATTACAGAAAATAAAAAAGAATTACAAGAATTTTAAACTAATTACACCTAATCTAAGCCCCCTAATAAAATAATAAAGCCCCCCAAAATAAAAAAATGCCCTACCCTAGTCTAAATTACAAAGTAACCAGCTCTTTTACCAGCCCTTAAAAGGGCTTTTTGCGGGGCATTGCCCCAAAGTAATCAGCTCTTTTACCTGTAAAAAAAATACAACCCCCCCAACATTAAAACCCACCACCCACATACCCCTACTTTAACCCACCCAAACCCCCCTTAAAAAAAAACTAACACTAACCCCCTGAAGATCACCCAAACCCCCCTTAAAAAAAACTAACACTAACCCCCTGAAGATCACCCTACCTGGAGCCGTCTTCACCCAACCGGGCCAAAATCTTCATCCAAGGTGGGCAGAGGAGGTCCTTCATCCGGTAGAAGTCTTCATCCAGGCGGCGTCTTCAATCTTCATCCATCCGGAGCGAAGCCATCTTCAAAGGAGCTGACGCGGAGCCATCCTCTTTAACCGACGACTGAACGACGAATGAAGGTTCCTTTAAGGGACGTCATCCAAGATGGCGTCCTTCGAATTCCGATTGGCTGATAGGATTCTATCAGCCAATCGGAATTAAGATAGGAAAAATCTAATTGGCTGATTGAATCCGATTGGCTAATTTATTTAATTTATTTAATGATAGTGTAGTGTTAGGTTTAATTGTAACTTAGGTTAGGATTTATTTTACAGATAATTTTGTAAGTATTTTAGCTAGGTAGCTATTAAATAGTTATTAACTATTTAATAGCTATTGTACCTAGTTAAAATAAATACAAAGTTGCCTGTAAAATAAATATAAACCCTAAGCTAGCTACAATATAATTATTAGTTATATTGTAGCTATCTTAGGGTTTATTTTACAGGTAAGTATTTAGTTTTAAATAGGATTAATTTAGTTAATACGAGTAATATTTTTTAGATTTATTTAAATAATATTTAAGTTAGGGAGGGTTAGTGTTAGACTTAGGTTTAGGGGTTAATAATTTTAATATAGGTGGCGGCGGTATAGGGGGGGGCAGGATAGGGGTTAATAACTTTAATATAGGTGGCGGCGGGGTCCGGGAGCGGCGGTTTAGGGGTTAAACAATTTATTTAGTTGCGGCGGGGTCCGGGATTGGCAGGATAGGGGTTAATAAGTTTATGTAGGTGGCGGCGGTATAGGGGGTGGCAGATTAGGGGTTAATATGTATAATGTAGGTGGCGGCGGGGTCCGGGAGCGGCAGTTTAGGGGTTAACATGTTTATTATAGTTGCGGCGGGGTCCGGGAGAGGCGGTTTAGGGGTTAACATGTTTATTATAGTTGCGGCGGGGTCCGGGAGCGGCGGTTTATGGGTTAATAAGTTTATTTAGTTGCGGCGGTGTAGGGGGGGCAGATTAGGGGTGTTTAGACTCGGAGTACATGTTAGGGTGTTAGGTGCAGACATCTCCCATAGGAATCAATGGGATATCGGCAGCAGCGAACATAAGCTTTCGCTATGGTCAGACTCCCATTGATTCCTATGGAAATCCAGGTATGCTGGGCTGGAATAGTGGCAAGCGTACCTCCTAGTAGTTTGATAGCTACCAAAAGTAGTCAGATTGTGCCGAACTTGCGTTCTGAACATCTGTAGTGACGTAACCATCGATCTGTGTCGGACTGAGTCCGGCGGATCATAGGTTACGTCACTATATTCTACTATTGTCGGGCAGTAGGGCTTGATAACTATGGCAAATCAGCCTCGCCACAAATACGCTGCGGAATTCCAGTGTATTTGCGGTTGACGGCTTGATAACTAGAGGCCCTTGTCTCCAGATACTCTCCCTCCTGTCCCGTCCCCAGAGAGTTCCATTAGGGCTGCAAAGCCATATGATTTTTCTTCCCTCTTTAATAGGACTGCCAGACTGCAAGTTTCATGCTTGCAAGAAAAGAGAAATAAGATTATTTTTAAGATTAATTAATAATTACATTGTAGCTATCTTAGGGTTTATTTTATAGGTAAGTATTTAGATTTAAATAGGAATATTTTAGTTAATAATATTAATATTAATTAGATCTATTTTAATAAGAATTTAGTTAGGGGTATTAGCGTTAGATAGGGTTATTATACTTTATATATATATTATAATAACGATATTAACTATATTAACCCTAATATAATTAGGGTTAATATAGTTAATATATATAATATAATAACTATATTAACTATATTAACCATAATATAATTAGGGTTAATATAGTTAATATAGCTGGCGGCGGTGTAGGGGGATTAAATTAAGGGTTAATATTTTAAAAATAGATGGCGGCGGGGTAGGGGCTCACTTTAGGGGGTAGGTAAGATAGATGGCGGTGGGGTAGGGGGCTCACTTTAGGGGGTAGGTAAGATAGATGGCGGCGGGGTAGGGGGCTCACTTTAGGGGGTAGGTAAGATAGATGGCGGCGGGGTAGGGGGCTCACTTTAGGGGGTAGGTAAGATAGATGGCGGAGGGGTAGGGGCTCACTTTAGGGGGTAGGTAAGATAGATGGCGGCGGGGTAGGGGGCTCACTTTAGGGGGTAGGTAAGATAGATGGCGGCGGGGTAGGGGCTCACATTAGGGGGTTATAGATTTAATATAGCTGGCGGCGGGGTCCGGGACCAGCGGTTTAGGGGTTAATACATTTATTGTTAGGATAGTGAGGGGGGATAGAGGATAGAGGGTTAGACGCGTCGGGCTATGTTTGGGAGGTGTGTTAGACAGTACGGGGGATTTTATAACTTTAGTCAGGTTTTGTAGGCGCCGGCAGTTTCTAAAGTGGCGTAAGTCACTGGCGACTCCAGAAATTTGTACTTACGCAGATTTCTGGACATCGCTGGTTTGTCAGACTTACGGCACTTTAGCCTCTGACGGCGCCGTATATAGGATAGCTCGAGTTGCGAGCTGAGACTTCGGGCGGTGGGGGTTCCCTCACTTGCGCCGCAAACTACGATCTTTATCGGATTGCACCCCATGTGCTGTTTTACAGTGGAATTGCTACCTGACACCTAAACTCACTTCTATAGTTGAATCAACATTTGAAAGGGCTACTAAAGTCATAATTACATGATAATGATTTACATAAAGCATACAGTTTCAAAAACTTTGCAGTTTACTTTCACTATCATAATGCGCCCAGCCTTTTTATATGCACACTTTGTGATTGCCTGATGGCTGTCACATGATTCAGGGAGCAGAGGAAACGGAAGTAACTTTAAAATATCTCAGAAGAAAAAATCTACTGCTCAAGGGCAGAAAAGAGATAACAGCTTTTCTTCAGCATCACCAGCAAGGACTAATCACATGGCTAAGTAATTAGTGTAGGATGCAAAAGATCCGGGGTAGAGGAGTGGTGTTAGAGCACAAAAAGACAAATGCTTTGTCCTAATGCCAGATCACCATATGAAGAACTAATTATTAGCAGCTTTAGATGACATGCAGTCCTAATGAAAGTGCTTCAAATAACTTCTATGGTCTATACAGAAGTTTTATAAATTGTAGGGAGTAATGATAGAAAGCCTTGATATGCTGCGTTGTGGATCCTGTAGTTTAGGTTAGAAAACTCTGTACTATCATATGAAGTTGTATATTCAGTGATGGTTCTAGAACATATAGGTAAGTGGTGAAAAACATTGAACACAAAGCTTCATTACAAGGGTGTAGGGAGTACAAATGGGGAACCTCAAGTTTTATACAAATTCTATTACTTTATGTTATTCACACCACCCTTAGGCTTTTGCACGTCTCCTTCCTCTGCGTACAGCACTTGACATGTAAAAAGACACTAGTTTATACATTTAGGACAACTAGTACTATTTAGCGTTGGGGTTGCTAAATTATTGAAAGGGATTGAATTGTATTCCCAGTGCCCACTTAGAGCTACTGGGTATATTCTAATCTTTTAGTGTTTGCAATTTAAATCATAGTAACCCACTTCCAGCTGTTGTATCCTAAACTTTGTGCACTTGTGTGTGATGATATAATCCTGGAATGCCTGGACTGATCTTCATGGAACACTGTATCATAACCTACCAATCAAATGACTGTTTACCATTGTTCATCATTTTATCATTCATTATATGCAGGGGTCAACTCCTACAAAAAAAGTGTGGGAACTATCCAAGACTTCCAACCCCCCCTCACTATCCTATATAATAAAAGGCCAAGTGTGTTTGTCCGAAGCTGTCATGCGCAGTAGAAACTGCGTGCGAGGACAAACACACCTGGCCTTCCAACTGACCTGGCATCTGGCGTCAGGGTCAGCGTGTGGTGGAGTGGGCGTGGCCGGGCGGGTGCATTGTGGGTGTGCCCGGACAGATGCGGCGTGGGCGTGGCCGATCGGGTGTGATGTGGGCGTGGCCAGGTGGGTGCGACGTGGGTGGGGCCCGTGCGTGACGTGGGCAGGGCCGACTGCCCAGACAGAGAGGGGTGAGAGAGACAGCACAAAAGAGAGGGGGAGAGAGACAGCACAAAAGAGAGGGGGGAGAGACAGCACAAAAGAGAGGGGGGAGAGACAGCACAAAAGAGAGGGGGAGAGAGACAGCACAAAAGAGGGGGAAGAGACAGCACAAAAGAGAGGGGGGAGAGAGACAGCACACAAGAGATGGGGGAGAGAGACAGCACAAAAGAGAGGGGGAGAGAGACAGCACAAAAGAGAGGGGGGAGAGACAGCACAAAAGAGAGGGGGAGAGAGACAGCACAAAAGAGAGGGGGAGAGAGACAGCACAAAAGAGAGGGGGGAGAGACAGCACAAAAGAGAGGGGGGAGAGACAGCACAAAAGAGAGGGGGAGATACAGCACAAAAGAGAGGAGGGAGAAAGCACAAAAGAGAGGAGAGAGAGAGCACAATAGAGGGGGAGAGAGCACAAAAGAGAGGGGGGAGAGAGCACAAAAGAGAGGGGGGAGAGTGCACAAAAGAGAGAGAGAGAGAGAGAGCACAAAAGAGAGGGGGGAGAGAGCACAAAAGAGAGGGGGAGAGAGCACAAAAGAGAGGGGGAGAGAGCACAAAAGAGAGGGGGATAGGAGAGACAGCAAACGAGAGGAGAGAGAGAGAGCAAATGAGAGGGGGAAGAGAGAGAGCAAACAAGAGGGGGGAAGAGAGAGAGCAAACGAGAGGGGGAGAGAGACAGCAAAAGAGGGGGAGAGAGAGACAGCAAAAGAGGGGGAGAGAGAGCAAAAGATAGGGGGGAGAGAGAGTGTAAAAGAGAGGGGAGAGAGAGAGAGTAAAAGAGAGGGGAGAAAGAGAGAGCAAAAGAGAGGGGAGAAAGAGAGAGCAAAACAGAGGGGAGAAAGAGAGAGCAAAAGAGAGGGGAGAAAGAGAGAGCAAAAGAGAGGGGGTATAGAGAGAGAGCAAGGGGTGGGACCACTGTACTGCAAAAAATGGCCCGTGTACACAGGCTTTAGGAATAGTTAATAATATTTTATATATAGATAGTAAATATGTGCAACAATAAAAATTTTGTTTAGTTTTCATTAGATAAATAAGTAAAAAAAATCTATTATGCACTATTCTATTGTGAAGTTTAGAATAGAAGAATGCATATGAATAAAGAAAGGATCTGAAAAAACAATTTAACTTAAAATAACTAATATGCTGGCGAACTAAAACCGCCACCGCCACCCACATCGCTGACACTAAATAAAGCTATTGACCCCTAAACCGCTGTCCCCCACATGGCCAATACTAACTAAACCTATTAACCCCTAAACCGCCGTTCCCAAATATCGCCAACATTAACTAAACCTATTAACCCCTAAACCGCAGTTCCCCCACATCGCCGACACTAACTGAAACACTAAATAAACCTATTAACCCCTAAACCAGCATTCCCAAACATCGCTAATACTAACTAAACCAATTAACCCCTAAACCGCCGTTCCCAAATATCGCCAACATTAACTAAACCTATTAACCCCTAAACCGCAGTTCCCCCACATCGCCGACACTAACTGAAACACTAAATAAACCTATTAACCCCTAAACCACCATTCACAAACATCACCACCACTAACTAAACCTATTAACCCCTAAACTGCCGGCCCCCACATTGCAACTACCTAAATTCAACTATTAACCCCTAAACACCCCCTAACTTTAACATAATTAAAATAGACCTAAATTAAAGTTACAATTATTAACTAACTACCTAGCTAAAATAAATACAAACTTACATGTGAAATAAAAATAAAACCAAGCTTACACTAATAAAACCTAACATTACTAAAAATAAAAAACCTAACATTACTAAAAATAAAAAAACTTAACATTACTAAAAATAAAAAAACCTAACATTACTAAAAATAAAAAAACCTAACATTACTAAGAAATTAAATTTACAACTACAAAAAATAATAAACACTAAAATTGCAAAAAAAAAAACACAAATACAAAAAATAACAAACAAAATTATCAAAAAAAATAAAAATGATTCCTATTCTAATCCCCCGTTTTAAAATATAAAAAAAAACAAATGCATAATAAACTACCAAGGGCCCTTAAAAGGGCCTTTTGTAGGGCATTGCCCTAAAGTTAACAGCTCTTTTGCAAAAAAATAAAAACAAACATCCCCTAACATAATAAACCCCCACCCCTCAAACCCACAAAATAAAAATAAACCTAATCTACCCATTGCCCCAAAAAGGGCATTTGTATGGGCATTAGGGCATTCAGCTCTTTTTCGGCCCATTAAAAATAAAAAATGCCAAATCTAAAAATAAACACCCCAAAATTAAAAAAAATCCCTTTACAAAAAATAGAGAACGAAATTATCCAAAATAATACAAATTATTCCTATTCTAATACCCCGTTTAAAAAAAAAAAAACACACCCCAAAATAAAAAAACACTAATCTATAATAAACTACCAATAGCCCTTAAAAAGGCCTTTTGTAGGGTATTGCCCTAAAGATAACAGCGCTTTTGCTAAAAAAATTACAACAAACACCCCCTAACATTACAACCCCCCCCCCAAACCCACAAAATAAAAAAAAACCTAACTAAAAAATTCTAATCTACCCATTGCTCTGAAAAGGGCATTTCTATGGGCATTGCCCTTAAAAGGGCATTCAGCTCTTTTACTGCCCTTAAAAGGGCATTCAGCTCTTTTTCGGCCCATTAAAATAAAAAAGCCCTAATTAAAAAAAAAAACAAAAAAAAAAACACCCCTAAAAAACAAAAATAAAAAACCTAACACTAACCCTAAAATCGGTACTCACAGTTGGTGAAGTCCGGCGAAAGATCTTCATCCCAGCTGCGAAACATCTTCATCCAGGCGGCTCCATCTTCATCCATCGCTGGACCAGCATCTTCTTCATCTCTGCGGAGGCGGAGAGGTCGATGCACAGAGGCGGAGGTCCATTGATCCGATGTGGCGGTCCTCTTTATGCGATCGTCTGCCGCACACTGAGGATTCAATGCAAGGCACCCCTTTTATATTGGGGTACCGTTGCATTACTATTGGCTGGAAAATTAAAATCAGCCAATAGAAATGAGAGCTGTTTACATACTATTAGCTGATTTAAACAGCCAATAGGATTTAAGCAGCTCTCATTCCTATTGGCCGATTCAAAGCAGTAGTGTTTACTGAAGTACAAAAGGTAGAAGGCGCCACATAGTGCAGATCAGACGAGCAGGGAATAGGACATGAGAGTAAGCAAACAACCTACTCACGTGATGGAATGCACCAATGTGCAGTGCAGGCAAGCCGAGACCAAAGAGTCGCCCGGCAGACCCCTAGGCAACTGGAACTAGTAAGATCCTTGTCCCACCAGAGGAAATCCAGGGATACAGGATAGTTCCCACAGGGTGTCTCACACACGGGTCAGAGAAAGAAGCCAATGCTCTCCTGGGCACAGTGGCGGATGTATGGAGACCACAGAGTTGGCAACAATGTTGTAAATCCGACAAATGAAAGATAAAAGTGCAGCAGCAAAGTCACAGATGTTTAAAAATGTATTAAAACGTTAAAAACATCAGCAACGCATTTCTCCGTGTCACAGCACGGTTTCATCAGCCTGATGAACTTGTATAAAATCACTTTATGTTGTGTGCACTAATTACCTTTTGCATAAATGATTTGTGAAATTATCTAACTGCAAATTAATATCCATACTACTCTCTGTTTTTAATCATTTACTCATTGTTTTTATTAGTACTTTAAATTAAGTTTTTCTTTATTATATTTATTCACCCCTTGTGGTAAAAATTTTAAATTGAGTTATTTTGGTCTATCTATCTATCTATCTATCTATCTATCTATCTATCTGTCTGTCTGTCTGTCTGTCTGTCTGTCTGTCCGTCTGTCTATCATCATATGTATTTAGTTCAAAATAAAAACAAAATGTATGCTTACATGATAAAAAAAATTAATGGTGGTGAGAGTCCACAAGCCCTTAATCCTGGCATTCAACTCCTGGCGACTAGGATGAGGCAAAGATAGCCAACATTCCACAAGCATTTAACCACTTAATGACTGACATACCCTGTATGTTGCATGGTTATTAAAGGGTTTTACTTTTCTAGAAGTGGAAAAACTGTACTAGTACTACATGCCTCACTGAAGGAGGGGTTAAACACACAGTACTGCAGGGTCGATAGTCATAAAATGACATGCTCTAATAGATTACTTTTAACTGAATATGAGTGTAAGAATAGAAGCTCTATTGATTTAACTTGAGCAGTGTTAGCTCTCAATAGCATTTCTGCGCACCACTTGTAATATAGGCCCATATCGTTGTTAGTATTAAATGAGAGCACGTAAAGTATTTTTTTCTACCAGGAAATCTAGACCTTCCTTGTTATATTTTTTGTATAGAGACTTTTTAAAACTCCAAGTAATTCATTATATTTCATTCTAGAAACATTCTATCTTAGTTCAGCATGACTTTCCTCTCATAAAGTCATGCTGACTGCCACAGATAATCTTGTTATCTAAAATGTATTCATGAAATTCACCCTACAACTATTGATGTCTGAATTATCACTGAAGTATTTTTTATTAAGTTTGGCAAGATACTGACACAGAAAACATTGTGTGACCAATATATGAATATTCAATTTTGTTGAACTTCATAATCTGACTCTGGAGGGATTATTGATTTGTTTTGTTGTCAACAAATAATTCTCCATTCCCTGTTATGCTGGAACTCTTTTTATGTAGTTTATTTGCAGATACAGATATAATGTAGTTTTGCAGTAAATTATGATACATTTTATTAGTCAAACATTCCACATTAAAAGACAAGCTGTCCAGAGACGGCTTGTTTCCTCAGGTCTGATGCAGTATTGATCTACTCGGTAAAGCTTACAAATATTTTATAACATTTTTGCTATATTTTATGATAAAATATAGAATGTATCTTGTTCCTTAGAAACCATTATTTCAATAGTTTCAATTGTGCAGTAACCCCAATAGTTTTAAAGTGATATTAAACCCAAATTGTTTTTTTTTTTTTATGATTGAGCACCTGGGTAGTGCTTGCTGATTGGTGTAGCCAATGTAGCCACCAATTAGCAAGTGCTAACTAGGGTTCTGATCCAAAATGAGCTAGTTCCTTAGCTTAAATTATTGCTTTTTCAAATAAAGATACCAAGAGTGCAAAGAAAAATTAATAATAGAAGTAAATTAGAAAGTTGCTTAAAATTGCCTGCTCTATCTGAATCATGAAATAAATTTGGATTTAATATCCCTTTAAAACCAGTTAATATATTTGATTTGCATAATTAACAAATGCATGATAACAAGACAATGCAATAGCACTTAGCCTGAACTTAAAATGAGTAGCAGATTTTTTTTTCTGACAAATTTCCAAGTTATGTATATTTCCACTCCTTCTGTATCATGTGACAGCCATCATCCAATCACAAATGCATATATGTATATTTTGCATATGCTCAGTAGGAGCTGGTGACTCAAAAAGTGTAACTATAAAAAGACTGTGCACATTTTGTTATTGTAGCAAATTGTAAAGTTGCTTAAAATTGCATGCTTTATCTGAATCACGAAAGTTTAATTTGGACTTGAGTGACTGAGTGTCCCTTTAATTCATAAATTTGGGTCAAGAAAAATACTAAGCAACAACTAACACAGGCTCATTTGGCAATTACCAATACAGCAATATGTAATAATTATGGCTGCTGCAAAATACTCCATTCCTAATGATAAAAAAAGTTACTCACTCCCCCCCAACCCCCCCCCCCCCACCCCCCCTCATAATTACAAGATGTCATGATTACCTTTATTTCTATGGACATTTGACAAATAGCACATTTGAACTAATTTTTTTTCTCCAAAATTAATTCATTAAAGGGATATCAAATCCCTTCTTTTTTTTTCTTTTGTGATTCAGGCAGAGCATACAATTTTCAAAAAGTTTCCAATTTACTTCCATACTCAAATATAATTTGTTGTCTTGGTTTTCTTTGTTGAAGAGATATCTAGGTAGGTAGAGTGCACATTTCTGGAGCACTACATGCCAGGAATCAGTGCTGCCACCTCTTAAAATGTATGAAATTGTTAAAAAAATATATATATATATATATTTTGCACTATTAGGAAAGCACATTTTTGTTTCTTATGTCCCTTTAACTAAACAAACTTATGAAGTCATACCAAATTTGTTTATTTAGTTTCTCTATTTAATAGACAGGGGAATGTAAATGAATCAACAAATTATGGATTAGTTCATTAGTTTTTTTTAGTTAATGAATGATTGTGCAGTCATTAAATGCAATTCATACAAATATAATATATATATATATATATATATACACACACACATTTAGACATGTGTATGTATGTATCTCTATGTTATAGCCCTTTGCATGTCTTGTTAATATGAGTGTAACTGTACTGTTACATGTATTATTTTTTTGTCTTGCATAACAGTTAACCCGATCTCTGAAGTCACAAAGTCGCGCTCAAGGGAACACATTTACTTTCAATATGCATGCTATTTCCATCATGCGCAAAGAGCCGAGAAATACCCCATATCATAATCTAGCCCATAGTTGGTGTCATGAGATGCAGGACATATGCAGGACACAGCAATGATGGTACAACTCTATTTTATTGCAGAGCATAGCAATACACATCTAGTCAGGTTGATTGTACTAAACTAACTGCAAAACAGACACCGGACCTAAGCCCCGCCCACAAACTAGTGACATCACATCCTGCTCTCATCACATCTTACCCTTTTTCAAAGGCGAAGCATACATTTGCATATAACAAATAACAAGATAAACAAACAGAGTATACAACAACATTTTTGTTTTTGAACATTATAAAAACAAATAGGTTAGAAAACATGAACAAATAAATTACATCCTGACTTGGACATCGGGGTAGACTACCCTAGTCCACAGTGACCATGGGATAATTCTGCCCATACTTCCGGTCACTGTTCTAGCTAAAGTCAGTCCCTATATCGGGCCGGAAGTTTCACCACTCTTCCGCTTGATGTAACTTTGCATGAACTGTCCTCTGATACAGAAGATGGTGAACAAGAGTCCGCTGGAGCCAAAGATATATCCCCGTTGTGGTCTTGCTGAGGGGAAGGCACCTCTCTTAGAACAGGGGATCCCACCGGCGGTGGTACTGAGGCATCCAGTTCCAGACTCTCAGGTACAGACTGAAGATGTCTTCGGTTACGGAGTGTAACCGTCCCTCCCTCCGTAAGGACTGTATAAGACCTTGGTTCTGGAGAGCGGCCAACTACCGTAGCAGGCGTCTTCCATTTCTTCTCATCATCCAGTTTAATTCTGACACTTTGGCCCGCTTTCAGTTCCTGTAAGGGCCTGACAGAATGTCTCCTGTCGTAGAAGAAACAATAACCCTTTTTGGCCTCTTCATCCCTCCTAAGGACTTCGTCCTGAGGAACAGGGCCATGCGGCTTGAAGACACCCACTGAGGGTAAAGTGGTGCGAATCTGGCGTCCTAGCATCAGCTGTGCCGGGCTAAACCCGGTGGCTTGAATGGGCGTCGCCCTGTATGACAAGAGGGCTAGTTACGGCTCAGATTGCTTTAGAATGAATTTTGTTGTTTGAACTGCCCTTTCAGCCATTCCGTTGGCCTGCGGATAATGTGGACTTGACGTGGAATGTACAAAATCATACTCCCTGCTGAAAGCACTGAACTCTGTAGAAGCCAACTGCATACCATTATCACTCGCTAGCTCCACTGGAATGCCCCAGCGGGCGAACAAGCTCTTCAGGCGAATGATAACGGCCTGACTTGTGATATCATTCAGGGGTGCAATCTCCAAATACCTGGAATAGTAGTCGATCACAACAAGGAACTTTTTCCCATGCAGTTCGCATAAATCAGCAGCTATTTTCTGCCACGGCCCCGCAGGCAGCGGAGTAGACATCAAGGGCTCCCTTCTCTGAGCAGGCCGGTGTTCCCGGCAAAAGGCACATTTAGACACGTGATTTGCAATGTCGGAGCTGATCCCAGGCCACCACACAGCTGTAGCTGCCCTTTCTCTGCACTTTGTAATGCCTAAGTGGCCATCGTGAATCCTGTTTAACATCTCCTTCCTCATGGTGACAGGAATTACAATGCGGTCTTGGAACAGCACCAACCCCTCCAGCTCCGTGAGCTGCGACCTCTCTGGCTGGTAAGCATTTAAAGACATCCAGGCTGCCCGGCTCTTGAGCCAGCCTTCGTTTATGTACCTTATAACTTCTTGCAGATCTGTGTCCAAATATGTCTCTTTCTTTATCTCTTCCAGTTTCCTTGAAGAAATGGACTTAGAGGCCAGAACTGAATCAACATACACTTTCACATCCGATTCTGTGGAGGATTCTTCAGCAGCAGCCAGCGGGAGCCTGGATAGTGTATCCGCCACAACCAGTTGTTTCCCCGGCACATGCACTGCCTAAACATTGAACCTGAGCAGTCTCATCAAAAGTCTCTGGCATCTCAAGGGTGTTTTGTCAATGTCATAAGAGTTGATTAGAGGGACTAGCGGTTTGTGGTCAGTTTCCAGACTAAATTTCTCCAAACCCACTAGATAGCGCTGGAAGCGCTCACAGGCCCAAACTGCAGCCAGGCACTCTTTCTCAATTTGAGCGTATTTTGACTCCGCAGCCGTCAGTGTGCGGGAACAGTAGGCGATGGGCTGTAGTTTATTTTCGTTCAGCTGCAGGAGTGCAGCCCCCAACCCATAACTGCTTGCATCGGCACTAACCACAGTCTTTTTTGAAGGGTCGTAGAACCCCAGCACTGGGGCAGACCCCAGCAGGGACTTGGCATGCAGGAAAGCTTTTTCTTGTGAAGGTCCCCAGACCCAGGCAACGTCTTTCTTAAGCAACTCTGTGATAGGGTGTAAAACTGTTGATAAATCTGGAAGAAACTTGCCCACGTAATTTACAAGGCCCAATATCTGTCTCAGCTCATGTACATCAGAAGGGCTTTTCATCTGTTCAATAGCACAAATTTTCTCGGGGTCTGGCTTGATGCCATCCCCGTTGATGATATGCCCAAAGTAGCATAATTCAGTTTTCCTAAAATGACATTTTTCTTTATTCAGCTTCAGCCCAGACTCTTTGATAGCCTGTAGCACACAACTCAAACGCTGATCATGCTCCTCCACTGTAGACCCATACACTAGAATGTCGTCCATGACGACCGCTGTGCCCACGTGGTCACTCAGGAGAGAACTCATTTCCCTTTGAAAGATTTCAGGAGCGGAGGATATCCCAAAGGGGAGTCTGCAGAAGCAGAACCGACCTATCGGTGTGATAAAGGTAGTCAGTTTGCGGCACTTTGGATCCAGGGGGATCTGCCAAAAGCTGCTAGAAGCGTCTAATGTGGAAAAGAACTTCGCCCCAGCCAACTTCGGAGCTATATCTTCTAATGTCGGCAGCACAAATCTCTCTCTCTTCACTGCCTCATTCAACCTTTTCAGGTCCACACAGATGCGCACCTTTCCGTTTTTCTTTGCAACTGGAACAATGGGGGCACACCAATCAGTTGCTTCAACAACCTCTTCAATAACCCCCATAGACTTCATGCGCATAAGCTCTTTCTCCACTTGAGGCATGAGCGGGAATGGAATTCTACGAGGAGTAGAAATACTGTATGGGACTGCGTCACTTTTAAGTGCTATACGGACTGGTTTGCAATTCAGTAGGCCCAACTCTCCAAACATATCTTCTGAAATCTCATTCACTCTGGCCACGAGGCCCAAGTCACAGGCTGCTTTTCTGCTCAATAAATTGTTAACACACTGACCTTGAATCACATGCACCCACATGGTGAACTTTCTTTGCTTGTACTCACAGCTGGCAAGAAATTTCCCCGCACAATCAATGCGGCCACCAGGACTATGGACATTTGTAGTAACCTTCGCCAGCTGGGGCTTTCGAGGCAGTTTCATAAATTCAGCAAAAGACAATCTTAAAATCAACTTTGTCTCCCATTACAGTAAAAGTAACTTTCCAATCTTCCTCTGAGCTTGGCCGTTCCATAACGGACCCCACAAAAGACACTTCCTGACCCTCCTGGTCACCGTCCACCTGCATCTCCTTAATGTATTCAGTTCTACACACCACTTCAAAATGGCCCATTCTGTTACATTTTCTGCATCTTTTATCCCTGGCCAGGCATATAACACTCTGATCATGGGCACGGTAGCACCGCGTGCATCTGGCATGTTGCGCCCATCCATTTCTAGGCCTTTCCAGTACTTTAGATCTACCGCTCACACTGTGCCTTTCACTAGCATTTTTCCTAGACTGTTGCACTTCATCCACAATACTCTCAGACCTCAGATCAGCACTTTGCTTTTTCACCAGTTCACTCTGGCGGGCCATCCTAATAGCCCCATCCAATGTTAAATCAGGCTCTAACTGCAGCTTCAGTGAGACTTCAGCATCTGCAATCCCAATAACTATTCTGTCTCTGATTTGCTCTTCTTTAGCAACACCAAACTCACAGAATTCAGCTAGTTCATACAGGCTGCTCACAAATGACTCCACAGATTCTCCCACACGCTGATTACGTTTGTGAAAACAAGCTCTCTCATTAATCACATTTCTTTTGGGCACAAAGTGGGCACTGAGTTTATCCATAACTATATCAAAGTTAAATTCTTCCCCTTCTTGGAAAGTAAAAGCATTGAACACTGGCTCCACATCTTTCCCCATAGAGTATAAAAGAGAATTAACTTGTACTTCACCACTCTCCTTGTTCAGTTTGGAAGCAATCCTGAAGCGCTGAAACCGCTGATGCCATGTGGGCCAAGCTGCAGGCTGAGAGAAGTCAAAAGGCTCAGGTGGGGTAAACTTTGACATTGCAATCGATCAGGAACAGAAGCGCAGTCCAGAACTTCTGACACCATGTCATGAGATGCAGGACATACGCAGGACACAGCAATGATGGTACAACTCTATTTTATTGCAGAGCATAACAATACACATCTAGTCAGGTTGATTGTACTAAACTAACTGCGACACAGACACCGGACCTAAGCCCCGCCCACAAACTAGTGACATCACATCCTGCTCTCATCACAGTTGGTAAATGAGCCATTGTTGTAGTGATGGTCAGAAGCAGATAAGACAACTCATTGGTATCAAGACATAGGTGATAAGACAACTCAATGGTATCAAGTTGTGATAAGACAAGTTAATGGTATAGAGACATATGTGAAATTAGATAGAAACCATAACCTGTATAAGGACTACTTGAGAAACCTTTGGATTTAGCTTTGAATGATGGGGTTATTGATTCCACTAAAGAAAAAAAAAAACCTGCCTAAAGTGCACAAAAATATGAATAATCTACCAGTATGTGAGAGGGAGATACTCAGGTCCAAACCAGAGGGAAGGGAACGCTGGTATGAACCAGAAGGCGGAGAAGGCCTGTTAACAATGAATGACCTTCAAACAAACAAACAAACTCAAGTACTATTTTTCAATAGATTAAGCAGTGTTTCGCAGGATTTTGGCATCAACATAAAGATAAAATATGAAAGCTGTCTACTTACAGTTAAAATGTCCTTATATTTAAATATATTAAAAAAGGATGTTTCACATTTATTATTAATCCCCAGCTAAATAACTGACGCATTTTGAGCCTGTATCAGCAGTTCATCAAAATCTATTATATAGCACTGACACATTTCAATGACAAGAGAATAAGATAAAACTGGAATAAAGAGAGTATTATAGAGACATACTAATTTCTAGCCTCCTAGCCTTTACTAGAGAACATAATTATTTTGTTTACTATATAAAATTTTCAGCGCAGTGATTATTTCTATGAAATTTGGGAGATCATCTGTAGCCCATATTTAAGAAAAGAAGATTTCAGTTTTAACATTACTACTATTTTTCATGGTCAGACTTAACTTTTCCGAGATATTAAACACAGTTTCAATTATATAAAAGCATTAAAATGGTAGATGATAGTTTGCATCGTTGCGTTTTGCCACTTGACTTAATATCAATAGTGGCTTCTTGTGATATATTGTTAATACTTTCTCCTGTTCGTAAAAGTGGCTGAATTTTTTTCTAGCAACTGCTCATTCAAACTGTGAGATTGCACAGGTGTTATTTCTTCTTTTGTTTTGCAATTGTAGCCACCTATTTGTATACCTGAAAGGGTTAATGAGGTTTATAATCAATATTAGCTCTGTTTTTAGATTTTTGAATACACAACCAAGTTATAAGTGCACAGTATTACTGAATTGTGTAAGTATGATTTATCTATTTTTTTTTATTTTATTTAATGGCAAGCTAGATTTTTTATGTTGCATTTTGTAAATTATGTTTAAAAGCTGATTTTTTTTAGTGATAGTAATATGTACAGGTGCTGAAACTTAAAGGGATACTAAACCCAATTTTTCATGAAGTGATACAATTAACTACCAATCACCAAGCACTACCCAGGTGCTGAACCAAAAACGGGCCGGCTCCTAAGCTTACAATCCTTCTTTTTCAAATAAAGATACCAAGAGAACACGGAAAAAATGATAATAGGAGGAAATTAGAAAGTTGCTTAAAATTGCATGCTCTATCTGAATCATGAAAAAAAAATTTGGGTTTAGTATCCCATTATTGTAGTCCCATTAGAAAATACTTTCAAAACCTGTTTTAGGGGGTGCAATGCCGCCTCCTGCAGATTTGCGGAAAATCGGGGGGTGTCAATCAACCTGATTGTACTCGATCGGGTTGAATTGCAGAGATGTCTGTCTGCCTGCTCAGAGCAGGCGGACAGGTTATGGAGTAGCAGTCTTTAGACCGCTGCTTCATAACTGGTGTTAGGCTCGCCAGAAACACGGGCCCTCAAGCTCCATCCAGAGATTGATAAATGGGCCCCTTAGACTGAATGCACACCAAATGACATGGGCAACATGGGCCTTGGGAGCCAGTAACACACACAGAATAGTGATTTTTATTTTTTTAGTTCCTTAAACACTAGTGGCACACACAAAACACAAATTTATTGAGAAGAATTGAATGCTAGTAGATATAGTATCTGCATTCAGATTCTTTGCGAGTATCCAAATGTAGAAGTAGATGGCCACCCACGCTCTTTTCAGAGCTGGATTTATTCTTGTGAAAGATCCAGATGTTAGCGTTGTGGTAATCTTTCACAGGAATAAATCCAGCACCGAAAAGAGCCAAACAGCGCAAGTGGCCACCTGCTTCCGCATTCAGATCCTCACAAAGGATCCAAATGCACGTTTCTAAACGCCAGTAACACTCAGCTGTTAATTGTTAACATTTTTGGATAAAGGACATACTAAGATCAGTGAATTTCTTTTATACTTGTAACAGCAGTGATGTTTTTAACCAATTAGAATCCATTAGCATATAGGACAGGGAGTTTTAACCCTTTTAGATGACAGTAACAAACCAATTAAATTGGTTCCTAGTTTCCATAAATACTAACAGCACAAAAACAAACTATTAAGAGTAGCACTAAGAAACCAAAACAGGAACTCAGTGATTTAATATATAATATATAACATTTTTAATGTTCTTTATTTCATCTAAACATCTTTATCATTATAAAAAAAACACCTTAATAATATTAACACCAGTAAATGCTTGTGCAATCTTAAATGCCGGAAACTGATACTGCTGAGGAAACCCAAAGTCCAGGGAACAGGTTTTCTTTGTGAGAACCTTGTCTGTCGGCAGTATGAAAATTGAGGGCCCATGTGCATTCATAAAAAGGAATGGGAGAGAGGGAGGAGATAATGGAAAAAGGAAATAGAGAGAGATTAGAGAGAGAGAAGAGAGATGGAGAAGTGAGAGACAGATAAGAGAGAAAGCAGATATAGTATAAAGAGATTGGATAAAAAGGAGAGGAAAAAGAGAGTGGAGAGAAAGGGGATAGTGTGAGAGAGGGGGAGAGGCAGATGGAGGGGAGGGACAAACAGAGGAAGACAGTATGACAGAGTGGATAGTAGATAGAGTGACAGAGAGAGAGAGAGAGAGAGAGAGAGAAGAATGAGGGGAGAATAAAGGATACAGTGAGATTTGTTTCCTCTTCTGTCATTATAAAAATGAACAAAGGTTCCTACAAGAGAAAATATTTGCAGCTTCACTGTATCACCTGGCTAGAAGAGCAGAGTTTTTTTCTTTAGGTTTGATAAGACTGCTCTGATTGTTGAACTGGGAACTGACAAAGGTGTATAAGACTGCATTTTTCTGTGAGATTTTGCCTGCGTGATACCTTCTACTCAGAGGCGTAACTAGAAACCACAGGGCCCAGGTGCAAAAATCTAAGAAGGCCCCCCCACCCCCCCAAAAAAGTGAATTTGATACATATCTTTTTTTTTTACATTTAACACAGAAAAAAAATGTGAATCAGATGACATGTCTGTAAAAGGAGGTACCCTGTGCCCACAGTCTGTGAGATGGTCTGACCCCCTATTACTGTATATAGTGACACTGTTTAACCCACCAGTACTGTATATAGTGAGTCAGTGACACAGTCTGTAATCTGACGGTGAGATGGCTGGCCTGACCCTACCCGCCCCAGTACTTTATATAAAGTGACCACAGTAGTCTGTGACATGGTCCAGCCCCCCCGTACTGTATATAGTGGTACTGTATAGTGACACTGTTTACTCCCTCCCCCCATGCTGTAGTAACAAGGTCTGTAATTTGCTGGTTCCACAAACATACACACACACACATACATACACACACAGTTACATACATACACACACAGTTACATACACACACACACACATAAACACCAATGGGTAAAACAGAAACACTAACCCCTGTAGTCAGAGACACTAGTAAAGCATCATGGGCGCGATCCGATATACGGCGTAGTTTTCGGTGCAAGCAGTAATTCTGACATATTCTTGTACTATAACTCACATCCACAATAGTTGTTTCTGAAGGGTACATATAGTAATATTCACTTCTAAGATGTAAATCAATGTATCTCACATCCAATATAAATTGACACATTGGTATATATAGTAGTGATGTTACTGATAGGGTTGACATTATCAGGTGTTTTAAGTCTGCAGGTGAAAGGTTGTGGTGTGTGTGATTGGTTTGACAAAATTGGAAAGAGGCAGCCTTCAAGAAGGTGTTAGAAATGATCATATGAGCCATCCTAGGTTTTGCTTTCAACTAAGAATACCAAGAGAACAAAGCAAGCGTTCTAATTAAATCTGAAAGTAGTTAGAAATAACATGCCATATTTAAAAGAAGAAGATTTTCTTTGGACTTGACTGTCCCTTTATATATTTTGGCATCAGTGCCAAGCTGTGTTAGCATTAGAATAAATTACACTCCAGTGGGTTCTAAAGAGATGAAGGTAATCCAATTTAAAGTAAATTAGCAAGTATATGTCCACAATGTGATAAAATACCTACACGCTCAATCCATTTGATTATGTTGTGGCTTGAAACTATTTCAAATACACAAATAAACCTTAAAAAAACAATATCATAGTATACTGTCTCTTTAACCTTAAGATGCTGCTTAAATGTATGTGTTTGTTAAGGCTTCCAGGGAGTTACGTTGGTTTTTTAGTTAGTGCAAGGGCTCCTGCACCTGCAATTTGTAGCGAGATGAGAATGGAGTAGATTTTCTGAAATCTGCACGCGTAAGTCCTTACGATGTATATTGGATACCAAACTGCGTGTGTTTTGTATGTCAGTCTATGTGCCAAATAACTATGGGCGAAGGCAGAAATATACAAGCATAAGTTGTAAGTTACGCCGTATATAGGATACCAAACCCGCGCAAAATTTGGCGTCGCCGGATTTTGCGGGCGACGATTTTTATCGGATCGTGCCCCATGTCACAATCACATGATTTCAGTGCAGGCAGTGGCAGGTCAACGTTTTTTATTAAAAAATATTTTTTTATTTTTTTTTAAGCTGGGCCCCCACACTCAGGGGCCCAGTCGCAGCTGCGCCCTCTGCAGCCCCTGTAGCTTCGTCCCTGCTTCTACTTGAACCTGAGATCAGCTAGCTGAGGAGCTGCTAATTCCTCCAGACAACTTGCATTGACATCTGAACAAATGTGTTACACAGGCAGGTCAGAATGGGACTTAAAAAATGCATTTTCAGACACAGCAGCCCTTCATGGGCGAAATTATATATGCGGCGCAAGCTTCAGTGCAACTGCTGAAACCTGCACGCTCGTAATTTCACCGCGCACATCGGGGTATCACATATACGGTGCTGGCAGTTCATAAACTTATGGCACTTTAGAAACTGCCGGCACCTAAGAAAATAACAATAAAGTCAAATCTCCTGTAAAAGTCTAACCCGCGGCCCGCCTCCAAAAAACAAACCTGACACGTAAAACCCCTATATCTGCAATCCCCCCACATTGCAACTAATAGTAAATGTATTAACCCCTAAACCAACAACCCCCCACAACACAATATGCCCGATTAAACTATTAACCCCTAATCCGCCATTCACCTACATCGCAATCTACCTAGTAAAAGTATTAACCCCTAAATCACCCAACCCCAAAATCGCAAACTACCTAATAAATGTATTAACCCCTAATCTGCCATTCACCCACATCGCAAAGTCCCTATTAAAACTATTAACCCCTAATTTGCCATTAACCCACATCGCAAAATACCTTTAAAACTATTAACCTCTAATCCGCCATTAACCCACATCACAACAAACCTTATAAATTTATTAACCCCTAATCCACCAAACCCACACAACACAATAATCCTAATAAAACTATTAACCCCTAAACCGCCAAACCCACACAACGTAATAATCCTAATAAAACTGTTAACCCCTAAACCACCAAACCCACAGAACGCAAATAACTAATTAAATTACTAAGCCCCCTAACCTAACACCCCCTAACCTAACACCCCCTAACTTAACCCCAATTACCTAAATTAAAAAATACTCAGTTACAAACAATTAAAATAAAAAAGCTAACAAAAAAATCCTAAAATTAAATTAATCTAAGATTACAAAAAATAAACAATTCTAACATTACATATTGAACAGCCAATAGGATTTTAGTAGCTCTCATCCTATTGGCTGTTTTGAATTTGAAGACTCAAATCAGCCAATAGGAATGCAAGGTACCCCATATTTATGCGTACCTTGAATTCAATCTTTAGTGTGGGGCGGTGATCATCTCCACGCTCCATGGCTCCGCGGTCTCGGGTCTTCCATTCCGCCGTCGCCGGTCTTCAGTTCCGCGGTCACCGGTCTTCAGTTCCATGCTCCGCTCCAGCTTGTTTCTGGAAGAAGACAGAAGATATCGCCTCTGGAAGAAGACTTCACCGCCGGACTTCAGGAACCGTGAGTACCTATCTAGAGGTTAGACTTAGGTTTTTTTAAATTTTTGGGGGGCCTGTTTTTTTAGATTAGGGATTTAATGGGCCTTTGAAAAAAATCTGAATGCCCTTTTAAGGGCAGTAAAAGAGCTAAAGGCCCTTTTAAGGGCAATGCCCATATAAATGCCCCTTTAGGGCCAATGGGTAGTTTATGATTTGTTAGCGTTAAGTTTTTTTATTTTGGGGGGTTAGGTGGGTGGGGGGGTTTACTGTTAGAGGGGAGGGACTTAATAGAGCTGTTTAACTTAGGGAAATGCCCTACAAAAGACCCTTTTAAGAGCTATTGGTAGTTTTGCATTAGATTAGGGTGTGTTTTTATTTTGGGGGGGCATTTTTATTTTCATAGGGATTAAGTTTAATTTTTTTATTTTTGATAATTTGGTTTATTATTTTATGTAATGTTAGAATTTTTTATTTTTTGTAATCTTAGATTAATTTAATTTTAGGTTTTTTTTATTTTTAAGTAATGTTAGCTTTTTTATTTTAATTTTGTAACTTGGTATTTTTTAATTAAGGTAATTGGGGTTAATTTAGGGGGTGTTAGGTTAGGGGGCTTAGTAATTTAATTAGTTATTTTCGTTGTGGGGGTTTGGCGGATTAGAGGTTAATAGATTTATTAGGTTTGTTGCGATGTGGGTTAATGGCGGATTAGGGGTTAATAGGTTAATTAAATTTATTGCATTGGTGGGGGGTGGCGGTTTAGGGGTTAATAGTTTTAATAGGTACTTTGCGATATGGGCGAATGGTGGATTAGGGGTTAATAGTTTATTAAAGTATATTGCATTGTGGGGTGATGGCGGTTTAGGGGTTAATCACAGTCAGGTAGATTACGAGTTTTGCGTTCATCTTTTAACGCTGAAAAATGGCAATTTCAGCATTAAAACAGCAACGAAGCCATTACAAGTCTTGTCGGTATAACTGTGCCGCAAGCCTTTTAGCCTGTAACGCAACGTCAGTCCCGCACTCGTAAAAATTGCATTTTTACATGGGATTCCCATAGCACAGTCATTACAAGTTTTGCGGTGAGGCTAAAAGGCTTGGGTTACACCCTATAACAACAAGATCCATACCGCCACCTGAAAGCAGTAGTTATGAGTTTTACGCAACAAAACTGTAATATAAAACTCTTAACTAAAGTGTTAAAAAGTACACTAACACTCATAAACTACCTATTAACCCCTAAACCGAGGCCCTCCCGCATCGTCACCACTATAATAAAGTTATTAACCCCTAAACCGCTGCCCTCCCACATCGCAAAATATTATTAACCCCTAATCTGCCATCCGCCCACATCGCCCCCACTATACTAAAGTTATTAAGCCCTAAACTGCCGCCACTATAATAAACCTATTAACCCCTAAACCGCAAGCCCCCCACAATGAAATATACTAAATTAAACTATTAACCCCTAAACCGAAAGCCCCCACATCGCAATAAACTAATTTAAACTAGTAACCCCTAAACCTAACGCCCCCCTAACTTTACATTAAAATTACAATTTCCCTATCTTAAATTAAATTAAAACTTACCTGTCAAATTAAAAAAACTAAGTTTAAACTAACAATTAAACTAATATAACTTTTAAACTAAAATTAAACTAACTACCAATTAAATAAAACTAAAATACACATTTAAAAAATCCTAACACTACAATAAAAATTACAAACTATCTAATTACAAAAAACAAAAAATATTAAATTACGAAAAAAAAAAAAATGATCAAAAATAAAAAAGAATTGCACTTAATCTAATAGCCCTATAAAAATAAAAAAGCCCATCCAAAATAAAAAAATCCCCTAGCCTACAATAAACTACCAATAGCCCTTAAAAGGGCCTTTTGTAGGGCATTGCCCTAAAGATATCTGTTCTTTTACCTGTAAGAAAAATACAAAGACCCCCCCAACAGTAAAACCCACCACCCAACCAACCCCCCAAAATAAAAGAACCTAACTCTAACAAAAACCTAAGCTACCCATTGCCCTGAAAAGAGCATTTGTATGGGCATTGACCTTAAAGGGTATTTAGCTCTTTTGCATTGCCCTGAAAAGGGCATTTAGCTCTTTTACGGAAAGCCCAAACCCTAAACTAAAAAAAAACCCATCCAAATTAACTTGAAAAATCCTAACACTAACGCTTGAAGATCCACTTACAGTTGCTGAAGTTCCGCTTGAAGGATCTTCATCCCGGCGGCTTCATCTTCATCCAGGCAGCTCCATCTTCATCCAGTAACGCGGAAAAAAAACTAAATTATAATTTTATGCAAAGTATACACACACACACAAACATCACAGGCTCACTAAACTACACAACATATTCATACATATACACAGGTTATGCATATCACACACATTTATCCACATACACACATATCCACATACAAAGTATTCACACACACACACACACTACACAGCATACATAATCATATGTACACATTAGCCATAGCATACAGCATAGTAACTTCTAAAGATACACACAGGGCACACACAACACACTCACTTTGCTATACAGCACAAACACTATGCACAGCATACACACATAAATAAATACACAGCATACATACAGTATATACACACACTAGACAGCATACATATGTGCATACACACACTACAAAATATACAGATATACATGTATACACACACAAACTATACAGAATACAGATATATGTGCACACACACACATGTACACAGCATACAGATATACGTGCACACACACAGCATACAGATATATTTACACTCACAGCCTACTGATATAAATGTACACAACTACACACACCATAGAGATATACATGTACACACCCACAGTATAACAGATATACATGTACACACCCACAGCATACAGATATACGTGTATATACATACAGCACACAGATATACATGTGCACGCACCAGGATAAGGTAGCACTTTAATGAGATCTCCCACGATAATGAGTTCTCTGGACTCTCACAACAATTCCATAACTGTACATGGAGGTGATGTGACATCACTCTCATGGCAAGTGATTGAGTGTGTTTGGAGCCCCCCGAGAGGTGGGGACAGGACTGATGGCTAATGTTGCGTGTAGCATTCTGGATCTTCAAATTGAAGACGAGGAGACCCCAGGGCTTCAATATCGAGGGGGATTTCATAAATTTCTGGGAAAGATAATAATTGAATCCCTAATCCTATTGAGCAATGCTTGAGCACAAGTAAAAGCACTATGAGACTTGGGACCTAATGTAGATATAAGCAAGGTACACCATTAATCATGCGCATATCACCCATTTGACCTGATGAGATAGTGAATTTATATATAATTTATAATATAATACATTTAATTATCCTAAACAGACAGCTTTTTAGAGGTTTATTTGTATTAATATAACATTCACACAAAACCAATGTTGGTATATAAGCGCTTAATAGTGTACAAGCAAGTCCAAAAAGATTGTTTATAGCATCATTAAGTTGTGTAAATAGAGGTCTGTATACTCAAGATTGGGACTGATATAATTATAGAGACGAGAATGTTCAAAACTATAACCAAGTAAATGAATGTCTTAAGTATATTATACAGTCACCTCTATTTCCACTTAAATGGATGTCAAAAATATTAATTAATTTAAAATTAAATACCAAGCAGGTCAATGTTAAAAATTTAACAAAGGTACTGAAGGAGTTAACTATCAGAATACCTTAGACAAATAGGAACATAGCTACAGGTGTTTAAGGCAGGGTGTAAGGGCAGCCAATCATGTCCATGACTAAGGAACCACCGAAACATGTAGGGCAGATTGGTTCCTAGCCATGATATACCTGCACAATTGTTTTTAAGGCTTGTTGCTTGATTTGTGTGTTTTCTTTTTTGCAAATGGAGGAGAAGCCTTTTAAAGGATTGCTGTGTTCCATTGTTTTTTTATACATGTACAAACCCACACACAGCATACAGATATACATGTACATACACACAGCATACAGATATACATGTACAACATCTTAAGTATCCAGTTTGTTTGCTGATTTCCCTTTGAGAGTGTGCTTGCTGATGCAAATCTATGATTTTGTATCTGTCAAATTCTGTGATCTTTTGCATTTTGAATGGAATGATGCAATTAAAGGTGGTCTTATTAGCAAGCTTCCAATGAATTGCACAAACCTGGTGTAATAGACCTTTTTCACACTAGTCATTTTGACATGAAATAGTAGGAAAAATACAGGTGTTAGCAATGACATTAATTAGAGTTCCATTCCATTTAGTTTTATGACAGCCAGGTTCCTTCAATCGCTCAAGTGTAAGGGGAGGTCACACTAAATACTTGCCACTTTAACATATTTTTTAATGCTGCATACACATATTCTGTATTTTCTTGTTGTATTCTAATAAAGAGACTGGTAAATAATTATATATGATCATTATACTATTGCTAAAACAGCAAATCTAATGGTGGCCTTAGACTTTTACACAGCACTGTGTATATATACAGAATATACATATATATATATATATATATATATATACACTATATATATATATATATATATATATATATATATATATATATATATGTATATACAGTATATATATATATATATATATATATATACAGTATATATATATATATATATATATATATATATATATATATATATATATATATATATATATATATATATATACTCCTTATACGTCTGCACTCACAATTCCCACTGGACATTAACCAGGGTGCAAAGTCAAATTTTCAATAGCAGTACAAGCAGGGACTGCACTCACTGGATTTGGATAAATAAAGTGATGTTTATTTCATGGTAACAATTCAGGGTTCACAGACACCTTCCTCAGACCCAACAGTGAATAATTATTAGTATGGTTACATACTTTTGGCTCAATGTTTGAATTAATTGGGGGTGGGACTTATTAAGATGTACTGTTATCACTATTCACTGACCATTCGCAGACCTCTTCCTCAGACCAAACAGTGAATAGTGATAACAATGCATCTTAAATATACTAAGTCCCACCCCCAATTATTTTTTTAAAAAAGCACCAAAAGTATGTAACCATACTCATCACTATTCACTGTTTGGTCTGAGGAAGGGGTCTGCGTATATATTTATTTATATGTGCAGATACATATTTACACATATACACATGTATATACATATACACACACGTTTTTATATATATATATATATATATATATATATATATACACATACACACACAAACATATTTAGACATACAGTATATGTATATACATTGTAGCCCTTTATAGGCAAACAATTTGCCATACCCCTTTTAACCCTAATAAAACCTTTTATTAATATTTCAATTATATATTTTTATTTAAAAAGTGTATATACTGTATGTGTGTAATATTTTATTTTAATGTGTTTTTGATGTGTTTTGTGCAACTTTCTTTTTAAACCTTACAGTTTATTTCTCAAGGTGCGCTAAATATTATAGCACAGTTTTGGCTTTCAATCAACAACTTTAAAATACAAGCACAAATTAGCATGGTTTGAGCCAAGTCGGCCATGCTAACCCTTAGATAGAACACTACCTTTGTTTTTAGAAAGAACAATGCATTGTTTCATGCTAGGAAATAGTCAACCATATTGGTATAATTTGCTTAACAAATTAAAAGAAATATTTCTTTGTGCACGTTGGAAGTAGCGCATATATTATGAGCTTAAAGTAAGCATGTTCGCTTGAGAGCAATTAAATTTAATGCACGTCGGGTTAGCGCAACATCAGAGCTCTTGTTAAAGGGACAGTCTAGGCCAAAATAAACTTTCATGATTCAGATAGAGCATGTAATTTTAAACAATTTTCCAATTTACTTTTATCACCAATTTTGCTTTGTTCTCTTGGTATTCTTAGTTGAAAGCTTAACCTAGGAGGTTCATATGCTAATTTCTTAGACCTTGAAGCCCACCTCTTTTAGATTGCATTTTAACAGTTTTTCACCACTAGAGGGTGTTAGTTCACGTATTTCATACAGATAACACTGTGCTCGTGCACGAGAAGTTATCTGGGAGCAGGCACTGATTGGCTAGACTGCAAGTCTATCAAAAGAACTGAAAAATTGACAGTTTGCAGAGTCTTAGATACAAGATAATCACAGAGGTTAAAAGTATATTATTATAACTGTGTTGGTTATGCAAAACTGGGAAATGGGTAATAAAGGGATTAGCTATCTTTTAAAACAATAAAAATTCTGCTGTAGACTGTCCCTTTAACTATTACGTGACATGAAAAGTTGCACAAAACACATCATGATTACATTTAAAAGTACTGTTCCACTCACACGGTCTGATAAAAAATGATTAAACAAATATACATTGCATAAAAAAGTTATAAGGGTTTAAATATATGAGGTCTCATGTGTTAGAAAAAAAAAGGGCTATAAAGGGCTTTAACATAGCACTTTGTGGTTTGATTTGTATTATCACTCTCGTTTATTGGAGGATAATTTATTTAGAACGATATCTACCTGCCTCCTTATTGTGAGAATAGTATACACGCATGCGTATTTCGTAATAGGAAGCAGGTAATTCCCTTGCTATCACTAGTATTGATATGTTCATCAATGTTAAATGTATATATGTTTTTTCTTGTTGCTTTGGCTAGTATATACATCGTTGTTCCTCAGTCAGGTACGTTATGCATGGTCTAATTTTCTGATGCCTCTGACCTGTTCGAGTAAAGACCGTAATAAGGTCTTTATGGGCGTGTTATCTGACACGCATATGCACATTTACAATTTGAGGACACCAACAATCTTTAAAAGCTCGGCATGTTACATTGTACATCTATTCACCTGAGGAAACAGTGTATCACTGAGAAACGTGTTGTGATTTTATCGTATCTATGTTGTTTTAATACAGTGCTTTTACAGTAATATCTCTTACTTGTGGTTTATTGGTAATTTGAGGTTTTGAGTTGTGATTATCCCTTGTTCCATCAATCTTGACACCTCTTACTTTGACCATTGTGAGATAAATTTGTATGCTCTTTTTTTAACCATATTTCTTACCTCAAGAGGTCAAGCTATTGGTGATATTCGGTAACTATCTGCAACAGATATCGAGGAATGAGCTTACTGGACGGTTTTCATAAGGTCCAGACTGCGCATATAGCACTTTGTTAGTGCTAGGAGACTTGTGAGTAATTTTTATTACTGTTTGGTAATTAACTTTATTTTGAAGTACTACACTATTTGGGGCACCTTTTCCTTTTTACCTACTAGAATTTATCTGTGGTGTGGACGCCACATTTTTCGGAAACCAGGCAGCCAGGCGATCCCCTCCTGGACTTATTGCATTGCTAGTACTTCCAGACTGTACATATTATATATTCTTTTGGGATTGGAACTCCTAACAATCGGAGATGCATCTACTTCGAACTTTTTAGTTTGCTCGTTTTTCAATTACTCTATGTTTTATATGGAGGAATAGGGGCTCTAAAAGTGCCCTCTCATTGCACAGGATGTGTACTTTGTGATGGTAATCACCATTATCATGGTGATTACCTGAAAATTAGAGTGAAAGTTACCCCACTCATTCAAAAGAGGGGAATCCCCCTTTCATTTTACCCTGTAAAATAAAGGGGATCACTATAAAATGGCGAAAACCTGCAGCACACGTGAACTGATGTTTACCCTGAGTGGGGAGAGGGTTTAATGGAGCCCCTGTTTTCCCCGTTTGTGATAGGGAGACAAGAGGGGAGTCTGCCTTTCAAATGAACTGCAACCTTTCCTTCTTGTACATATGTGGGGGAGATAATGGATCCATGAATCACTTGAACTGTTTCTTGTACAGAATATACTTAAAGAGTAATTACCAGAAAACTAATCAATAGTAGCTACTGATTTAAATGCATATAAAAAATGGTGCTTTGAACAACATTAATTTGGGTAACAATGGCTGTTGTGCAAATGGCTAAACAATTTAAATTATTATACTTTTTGCTAAATTACAATACCAAAAACTATGTTGCTATCATCAAAACAAAAGAGAGGAACAAGCCACGTTTGGAACACAGAGTTAAATACTATAACCTATAAGTATAAAAGTCCACTTAATAAATGGAATTGTTTTAAATGTCATGCTCAGAGTGAATAATCTTTAAGTACTGCTACAGAAAAACTGTTATGTGGCTCAGCATTAGCCCTTAGGGAAATGACTGTTGAGCACTTATGTGTCTTAAAGGCTTTGTCACACATGGTCACTCCTTACAAAGACTTAATAAAACCCTGAAAAAGTAAAATGAGTGCTTAACAGAATGGGGCATTTCAGATAGAACATTACCTTTATTTTTAGAAAGAACAATACATTGTTTAATGCTAGGAAATATTCAACCATATTGGTATAATTTGCTTGACAAATCTAAAGAAATATTTATATTGCTATTATTTTATGTTTATTTATTATAGTGCTGAATAAAGAAGAACATAGACTTTACTTTACGAAGAAAAATTGATAATAGGAGTAAATTAGAAAGTTGTTTAAAATTGCATGCTCTATCTGAATCACAAAAGAAAAAAATTGGCTTCAGTGTCCCTTTAAGGTTGCAGGTTGATTAATGTGAAAAGTTCACAAATAAACAAACAACTCTTTTAAAGGGACAGTCAACACCAGAATTGTTGTTGTTTTAAAAGATAGATAATCCCTTAATTACCAATTCCCCAGTTTTGCACAACCAACACAGTTATAATAATACACGTTTTACCTCTGTAATTACCTTGTATCTAAGCCTCAACAGACTGCCCCTTATTTCACTTATTTTGACAGACTTGCATTTTAGCCAATCAGAGATGACTCCACGGTAAATTCATGTGCATGAGCTCAATGTTATCTATATGAAACACATGAACTAATGCCCTCTAGTTGTAAAAACTATCAAAATGCATTTAGATTAGAGGTGGGCTTCAAGGTCTAAGAAATTAGCATATGAACCTCCTAGGTTTAGCTTTCAACTAAGAATACCAATAGAACAAAGCAAAATTGATGATAAAAGTAAATTGGAAAGTTGTTTCAAATTACATTCTCTATCTGAATCATGAAAGGTTTTTTTGGACTTTACTGTCCCTTTAAGGTTAGATTACGAGTGGCACGATAACTGCTGCGCGCAAGCGAAAAGGGGTATATTGTGGCTCTTTGTGCATTTCAGAAGTAGCGCATATATTATGAGCTTAAAGTAAGCATGTTCACTTTAGAGCAATTGAATTTAATGCACGTCGGGTTAGCACAATATCAGAGCTTTTGTTAACTATTACGTGAGACAAAAAGTTGCACAAAACACATTATGATTACATTTAAAAGTACTGTTCCACTCATAATATAAATATACATTGCATAAAAAAATCTAGTGAGTGATTTTTGTGTTGTTGCAATAAACCTGTTAAGGGATCGCTGTGTTAAAACAGTATTTGAAGCAAAAAAAAAATGAGATTTTGCATATCTTACCCAGAATCCTCTGGTGCATTGGTAACAATGTATGTGGAGTTTTACTGGGGAATCATAAGCGGGGTACTTGAATAGATGTGGTAATTTTCTATGCAAAAATTTATATTGATTTACTTTCGAGACATGGAGGATTTTAATCTCAGATTTTTATCTCCCCCATAATTTTAATGAATTTTGATTTAACCCTGAAATTAGCTTTACCAATGCAACAACCAGAAATCTATATCCTACTGATGAGTTCTAAAAAGAACTAAAAAAATCTTGTCTAGTGAGTGATTTTTGTGTTATTGCAATAATCCTGTTAAGGGATCGCTGTGTTAAAACAATATTTGAAGCAAAAAAAAAATTAGATTTTGCATATTTTACCCAGAATCCTCTGGTGCATTGGTAACAATCTACGTGGAGTTTAACAGGGGAATCGTAAGCGGGGTACTTGCCTAGATGTGCTAATTTTCTAAGCAAAAATTTATATTGATATATATATATATATATATTTCCAAAAAAACATCAGAAGAAACTATCAGCACCAATTTATAAAAAAAGAATAATCAACTTCATTCTGCTATAAAAATATGTGGCAGACTGAAGGTTCACAGGGATAGTGGACTATATTAATAGAAAATACAGAGAATATATTGACCCCTTAGTGGAGTCAATAAGACTATCATAAACCAGCACTGATTATATTGAAACTATAAAATAAACCAGCAGAGAATAGATGTCACATAGGAAACAAACCCAAAACCATGAAAATCAAAATGTATCATTTATTATACGGTACAACAACTTAAAAGGGTATAAATATCACATGTATATTAAGCAGAGACTGGTCAAACAATATGAAAACTTCCCGGGAAGTACACAGAGGCAATAGTTAATAGTTCCTACATCTAGCCAGATGGTAATAAAGATAATACGTATCCAAATGAGGCCATTATAGATGTATCACAACTGGGTAACTTGTAGTTACTATGGAAACTGTACACGATAATCCAATTGTCATATGGAACCTAAACAATTAAGAAATGAGGGAGCTATGTCTTGCGGAGGCCACCCTTGTTAACAGCCACACTCGCAGATAACCCCTTAGGATGAATACGTTAAAGCAGGTAATCATGCAGAGTCCCCCCAAGCCCGGGGATGGATATCACTGATAACAGCACCAGCAGATATTAAGACATCATACCTGTCCCATCTTGAAATGGTATATAGTAAAACTTCACAAGTGTAATGTAGCGTGATTCCAAAAACACTCCACCTCAATAGTGAGTAGCATCGGTACCTGACAGATCCGTAGTTGTTTCGTATGGGGTGCTCAGTTAAACGGGTGCCGATAGCTACAACCACTTTGAACGGAACAATTGCATTACAATATAATGCTTACTAAAATAAGCTGATGATTTCTCCCCATGACGGAGAGATAACGTGGAAAAAAAACACCCATACTCACAAGCTAACCAGAATCACCATAAGACCCCCACTCTAATAACCCCTAAACTGCCGAACAACTCATCACAAAGTCCCCACTATACTATTTACTGCTAAACCGCCACAACCCCCATTGCTAAGTAACCCACTACACTATTAACCCCTAAACCGCCACACCCCAACATAGTAAAGTAACCTTCTACTCTATTAACCCCTAAACCACCACACACCCCACCGCAAAATAACCCACTAACATCTAAAACCCCTAAACTAACATCCCTGTTACCCCAAAACATACTAACCTTACTTTTACTATCGTAAAAAAAACAGAAAAATTAAACAAAAACTAACCTTACCGTTGCAATAAAAAAAAAAAAAAAACTAAAACTAACTTTACAAAAATAAAAAAAGCTTTCATTTTATTGGCTGATTTGAATTTGAAAATCAGCCAATAGGAAGGCAAGGGTACCCCTCTATGAAAGGGGTGCCTCACATTCAAAAGTCTGTGTGCGGCTGGTGATCATATGGAGAGGATCCTTGTTGAAGATCAGAAGAAGGATGAAGACTGCCGTCACAGCTATGAAGATAAGAAGATGGAGCGCCGACGGAATGAAGATTGACCACCTCCATGATGAAGATACAAAGATCGCCACCAGGATGAAGTGGAGCACCGCCGCCTGGATTCATCTTTGGTGAGTACCATTTTTGGGGTTTAGTGTTTGGGGGGTTTAAGATTAGGGGTTTTAGTTTTTCTGGGCAGCAAAAGAGCTTAATGCTCAGCCAAATGTACTTTTCAGGGCATTTTATATAGTAGTTTTTTTAGATAGACTTTTTTTGGGGGGTTAATGTTAGAAGGTTGCAGGGTTTTTTTTTTTTAAGAAAAAGAGCTAAGACACTTTAGGGCAATGCCCTACAAAAGACTCTTTTAAAGTGAATGTAATTAATGAATAAGTGCCCTGTTTTTAAGAATACTGGAGATCCTCCGCCCGCAGCTCCTGCTGTAGTTAACAGATCGATGACAAATCCAGCTTCCTCCAATCGTTGCATGCCCTTTTGGTGTCCAGCTCATGAGGCACGCAACAATTGGTGGAAGCCAGATTCGTCATGGATTCAAAGGTATTTTTAAAAAGAAGCTTCATTGTAAAGTTTAATGATTGAAAGTGCCCCTATTTTTAAGAGTATTTTTAAAAACCGGACAGTAATTCATTAAACTTAATATTCACTTAAAAGGCTATCGGCTAGATTACGAGTTTTGCGGTAAGATGAAAAAGCAGCATTAACAGGTCCTAACGCTGCTTTTTCACTACCGCTGGTACTTCAAGTCTTGCAGGTTTAGGGGCCCCACTCACTTTTTTGGCCTTAACGCAAACTGACTTACGTAAAGTTCGTAAAGTCTTTTTTCTATGGGACTTCCATAGCGCTGGTATTACGAGTCTGTCCTGGGAGGCCAAAAAGTGAGGGGTACACCCTCTACCTCCAAGATTCCTAATGCATTCTAAAGTCAGTAGTTATGAGTTTTACACTACAACGCCGTAGCATAAAACTCATAACTAAAGTGCTAAAAAGTACACTAAGACCCATAAACTACCTATTAACCCCTAAACCAAGGTCCTCCCGCATCGCAAACACTAAAATAGAATTATTAACCCCTAATATGTTGCTCCTGACATCGCTGCCACTAGAATAAACATATTAACCTCTAAACCGCCGCACTCCCGCCTCGCAAACACTAGTTAAATAATATTAGCCCCTAACATCTCCGCCACCTACATTACACTTATTAACCCCTAATCTTCTGCTCTGGACATCGCCGCAACCTACATTATATTTATTAACCCCTAATCTGCTGCCCCCAACATCACCGCCACCTACCTACATTTATTAACCCCTAATCTGTCGTCCCCAACGTCGCCGCCACTATATTAAATTTATTAACCCCTAAATCTAAGTCTAACCCTAACACCCCCTAACTTAGATATAATTTAAATAAATATAAATAAATATTACTATCATTAACTAAATTATTCCTATTTAAAACTAAATACTTACCTATAAAATAAACCCTAAGCTAGCTACAATATAACTTATAGTTACATTGTATCTAGCTTAGGGTTTATTTTTATTTTACAGGCAAGTTTGTATTTATTTTAACTAGGTAGAATAGTTACTAAATAGTTATTAACTATTTAATAACTACCTAGCTAAAATAAATACAAATTTACCTGTAAAATAAAACCTAACCTGCCTTACACTAACACCTAACACTAAACTACAATTAAATCAATTCCCTAAATTAAATACAATTAAATACATTAAATACAATTAGCTAAATCACACAAAAAGCAAACACTAAATTACAGAAAATAAAAAACAAATTACAGACCTTTAAACTAATTACACCTAATCGAATAGCCCTATCAAAATAAAAAAAAAGCCCACCCAAAATAAATAAAAACCCTAGCCTAAACTAAACTAAACTATCAATAGCCCTTAAAAGGGCCTTTTGCAGGGCATTGCCCCAAAGAAATCAGCTCTTTTACCTGTAAAAAAAAAAAAAACAACACCCAACAGTAAAACCCACCACCCACACAACCAACCCCCCAAATAAAAGCCTAACTAAAAAAAAACCTAAGCTCCCCATTGCCCTGAAAAGGGCATTTGGATGGGCATTGCCCTTAAAAGGGCATTTAGCTCTATTGCAGGCCCAAAGCCCTAAAATAAAAAATAAACCCACCCAATACACCCTTACAAAAATCCTAACACTACCCCCAAAGATTCACTTACCTGGAGAAGTCTTCATCCAAGAGGCAAGATGTCCTCAAGGAAGCCGGCAGAAGTGGTCCTCCAGACGGGCAGAAGTGGTCCTCCAGACAGGCAGAAGTGGTCCTCCAGATGGGCAGAAGTCTTCATCCAGACGGCATCTTCTATCTTCATCCTTCCGGCGCGGAGCGGGTCCATTTTCAAGACATCCGACGCGATGCATCCTCTTCTTCCGACGGACTAATGACGAATGAAGGTAACTTTAAATGACATCATCAGGCTTTTATTTGGGGGGTTGGTTGTGTGGGTGGTGGGTTTTACTGTTGGGGGGGTTGTTTATATTTATTTTTAAAGGTAAAAGAGGTGATTTTTTTGGGGCAATGCCCCGCAAAAAGGCCCTTTTAAGGGCTATTGATAGTTTAGTTTAGGCTAGGGGTTTTTTTTTATTTTGGGGGGGCTTTTTATTTTGATAGGGCTATTAGATTAGGTGTAATTAGTTTAAATATCTTGTAATTTGTTTTTTATTTTCTGTAATTTAGTGGGGTTTTTTGTGATTTAGCTAATTTAATTTATTTATTTAATTGTATTTAATTTAGGGTATTGATTAAATTGTAGTGTAGTGTTAGGTGTTAGTGTAACTTAGGTTAGGTTTTATTTTACAGGTAAATTTGTATTTATTTTAGCTAGGTAGTTATTAAATAGTTAATAACTATTTAGTAACTATTCTACCTAGTTAAAATAAATACAAACTTGCCTGTAAAATAAAAATAAACCCTAAGCTTGCTACAATGTAACTATTAGCTATATTGTAGCTAGCTTAGGGTTTATTTTATAGGTAAGTATTTAGTTTTAAATAGGAATAATTTAGTAAATGATAGTCATTTTATTTATATTTATTTAAATTATATTTAAGTTAGGGGGTGTTAGGGTTAGGGTAAGACTTAGGTTTAGGGGTAAATAAATTTAGAATAGTGGCGGCAACGTTGGGGGCGGCAGATTAGGGGTTAATAAGTGTAGGTAGGTTGCGGCGACATTGGGGCATCAGATTAGGGGTTAATAAATATAATGTAGGTGTCGGCGATTTAAGGGCAGCAGATTAGGGGTTAATAAATATAATGTAGGTTGCGACGATGTTCAGAGCGGCAGATTAGGGGTTAATAAGTATAATGCAGGTGTTGGCGATGTTGGGGGCGGCAGATTAGGGGTTAATAAGTGTAAGATTAGGGGTGTTTAGACTCGGGGTTCATGTTAGGGTGTTAGGTGTAAACATAAAATGTGTTTCCCCATAGGAATCAATGGGGCTACGTTACTGAGCTTTACGCTGCTTTATTGCTGGTGTTAGGCTTTTTTTCACCCGCTCTCCCCATTGATGTCTATCTTTTATTTTTGGTAATTGGTTATTTTTTGTAATAGTAGTTTATAATTTTTTTGTAATGAAAGGTTTTTTATTTTTTAAGTAATGTTAGTTTTTTTTTATTGTAAAGGTAAGGTTAGTTTTTTGGGGGTAACTTAGGGAGTATTAGGTTAGGGGGTTTAGATGTTAGTGGGTTACTTTGCGATGGGGTGTGTGGCGGTTTATAGGTTATTAGAGTTGAAGGTTACTTTGCGATGTGAGGGTATGGCAGTTTAGGGTACCGCGATGGGTACGGCCTGTGCACCTACATATGCCAATCTGTTTTTGGGGTACTGGGAGCTCTTTAATGTATTCTCAACTGAACTACAACATCATACTGATCACATTCCGCTATGGATAAGATATATAGACGATGTCTTATTCATATGGCAAGGAACATCTGTGGAATTAGATCAATTCATGAACAAAATAAACATGAATAATAAAAACATCAAATTAACATATTCAGCCGATCAACATAAAATTTCCTTTCTGGATATAACCATATTCAAGAAAAAAGATGGTTATATTAACACCACCATTTACCGAAAAGAAACAGCGACTAACACTCTATTACACAGGTCTAGTGCTCATCCACCATGTACCCTTAAGGCTATCCCCTTCGGGGAATTTCTGCGCCTAAGACGTAACTGTTCCAGCACTGACATATATCTCACGGAAAGCAAAAATTTAATGGACAGACTTATAGCACGAGGCTATAGCAAAAAAGCAGTCAAACGAGCCAAATATAAGGCCCTAAATACCCACAGAGAAAATTTACTCATTCCCAAGGTCAAAAATACTAGTGAGTCTAATCCAAGATTAATCACTACATATAACCCACAAATGTCAGAAATAACTAAAATAATCAACCAACACTGGAAAATTTTGCAAAATGATCCCTCTCTGAAGGAAAACATTGGCGACAGAATTTCAATTGGGTACAAAAGACCCACAAATCTCAGGGATAGACTCGTTTCTAGCCACTATGTAAGAGCCTTCAAGAAAAAGGACACTGATCCAGGGATGTTCCCATGTGGGACTTGCTCAGCATGCCCATACGTAATGAAGTCAAAAACCATTCAAGACAAAGATGGCCAGTTATATAATTTAGCTTCCCACTTCTCCTGTAGAACTATTGCGGTTGTGTATGCTCTTTTTTGCCAATGCAAAATGATCTATGTTGGCATGACAACCCGGGAGATCAGAGTACGTATTCTTGAACATGCTAACAACATAAAAAATGCCAACAAGGATGAAGCCCGTGGCAAAAAGTTAACTTCTGTAGCAAAACACTTCCAAATACATCACAAGTGCTCCACTAGCAATCTGAAATATATGGTCATTCAGAAAGCCTCACTGGGAATACGAGGAGGCAATCTGGAAAAGACATTACTTAAACTCGAATGTAAATGGATTTACCGTTTAAACTCTGTAAAACCTAATGGCATGAATGACTTCAACAATTACTTTGTATACTTATAAATGAATATGGGGTATCACTTTTCATCACTGCTGTATCTTATCACGTTTTCAAAAAATTTTCTGGCTTATTCCAGATTTCACTTATAATGATCTAACAATCATCACACTACCCTAATGTCTAGGTTAAGGGTACTACTCTTCAACTCGCCTATTTAATTCACATAATAGGTACACATGTCACTCTGTACACTTCGTATAAGCTAAATTCATTTAGAGTTATAATCGACTTGTTTACTTATTTACACACGGTACACATGTTACTCTATACATTTTGGATTAGCAGATTTTATCCAGTGAATATATACACATTAGATTAGGTATGTCTCACCTTTGTCTCTCCCTTCCCTTATTATGTAACTTTATATTTTATTATTTTTTCTCACACTCTAGCACTCTTCACACAATTTCTGTTTTATTCTCACGTTTATTTTTGTTTATAATAATTTTTTCACCATGTAATGATAAAGTGATCTGACCTGAACATTATATACAAAATTAGCATTTGTAATACTGAGAACAATAATATCCCTATCTGTATTACTGAGAACAATAATATATATCTTACTCCTATATATCATTCACACAAGCCTACAGCGGACTAAAACAAAATCAAATCTCATAGATCAAAATACAAGCTTAGATCTGTCTATAACTATTCCATGCACTAGATTCATGTGTTAACATATGTTATAAGTGATCAGCCAATAAGATCGTTACTACAGAAGTGAATATAAACAAACACGCCCACTCCAGACATAACACTAATGTTAACGTATATAGCAGTGCACTTGTATACACGGAATAAATGCTATTGAGCACATCCATTAATAATAACCACCGCTGCATACTGTTTAGTAATATCGAATGGGAGATATGATATGCCGATTTTCATTTATATGCATTTATATGCACTATCCCCCGTATCCAGATATGATTATTCCGGACAGCAATTTCACTAAACGTATTCCTTAAGTGCAATGCTTGTTTATATATAAGGGATATATTAGCATGATCTATCTATTTATGTTAAGCGATCTAACCTGTTAAGTTACTGCGGTATACCTCGCATTGACATGTCAGTTAAGCAATGACAGACATCAGCATAACATATGGTGGATTAATCCTCCAATGAGATTTGTTCAATGAACGTCAATGTAAACAACAACGCCCACTTTTGGACGCAGCGTGACGTTTGGAATTCCAATCCTTCTATGCATCCTATCACCAGTTACTTCTGTGACTGACATTTGTATGAGCCAATGAAAATGTAACTTCAATGAGATTTGTTCAATGAACGTCAATGTAAACAACAACGCCCACTTTTGGACGCAGCGTGACGTTTTGAATTCCAATCCTTCTATGCACCCTATCACCAGTTACTTCTGTGACTGACATTTGCATGAGCCAATGAAAATGTAACTTTGGCAATCAAGGGACATCCACTCCAACACCGGAGGAGAGTCTTAATGACTCATAAATAGAGCATTTTGCAGCAGCTCCACACCCCTCTGAGGAAGCGTTTTTTGTGAAACGTACGTCAGGGGTCCTGGGGATAGGCTTTGTCTTTCCCCTTTCTTTTAACTTGCTCACCTGAGTTGATCTGGTAAAAATGCAGCTTTAATAAATTGTTAAAGTTAAAATTTAAATCAGCCCTCGGATTGTAAGGGCTTAGCTTACTACTATAATCCTTTGCTGCTTGATACCAGTGATACTGATTTCAGATTAAAATTTAAAAATCTTAGTTCAACTTAGGTGCAGTGTTTTTAATCCTTAGCTTCTGCTAAGTGTACGTGTGGTTAAACTTTGAATTAATAAACTTTAGTGTGTGAATGATGGAACTTTTTTTTCTAAAATAAAATTACTTAGCTTTGATTTAGTTAGGGCAATAGTGGATATTTCCTTCACAGATTTAAGTTACCTACCTCTACTTGTAAGCCTATTTACAATTATTTATTAGTGATGGCAGTTTAGGGGTTTATAGTCTAGAAGTTTAGTTGGCGGTGTGGAGGTTAAGGGGTTAATAGTGTAGAAGTTAATTTGCGATGTGGGGGTGTGGAGGTTTATGGGTTAGCAGTGAAGTTTCAGGTTGAGTAGAAAGTTTGAGTGATAATTGCGATTGTGTTCAAGCAATCGCATTTACTTTTAACTTGTAATACGAGCGCACATTACCGTTCAACGCTACCCATAGAAAATATGTTGAGCATAAATTACTACGAGTTTGCACAAATGAATTTGCGGTAATTTCAACAGTGCTCCACTTGTAATATGGATTTGAGCGTAAACACTGTGATCTCGCAATTACGTTTACATTCTTCACGCTAATGATAGTGCTCCACTAGTAATCTAGCCAAAAATGTGCTGCTTCCTTTAATAGGGGACAACCTTTTAATAGTACAAGGCTACAAACTGGTAAACTTCCCAACGTTTTGTATTTAGTTACTCTCAAGAGTTCCTTGTAATATACCTGTGATCATTTGGGCTAAATTATGCACAGACTGGCTAATGCTTTTCTAAAGCTGATGCTGATTTAAATGACGCACTGCCAAGTGTTTCTTAACATTAAAATAATGTGCGTTCAACTTTAAAATGTCTTCTGAATAGTAATGCACCCATATTTTGTACTGAAGCAGATCACATCTCCTGTAAATCAATAGGAAAAGACACCAGTTGAAAAGGTCACTGCTACAAACATGATAGCATTGTCATTAGCTGCCTCAGAGGATGTATTTAGTAATTTCATATTCTTCTCATCATAACTGACTGCTGAATCTTGCTTCCGACATTCAGCTGTACGCCACATTTGTCTTCTTTAAAATTTTAAGGCATGCATACTTAGGTACTTTATTTATAGCTCATTGCTGTAAATGGTTCTTTTGACCGTCTAGTGCAAGTAGCCATGTGCAATAATTAGCAATCTGGCGTCTAAAATGATGCCTGTAACATATGTGTTAAAACGTAGAGATTGGTTAAAATGATATTTATGGCAATGCACTTGTAATAATAATTAAAAAAAAATATTCAGGCAATAACATATTATTGTAGCCATCTTTAAATGGTCTTCAAACTGTTCATAAATAATTATTTCGGAAAAATGCAATTTTTGCCATTTAAATGAGGCGACCCCTGAAAAGCCTTAAAATAATAAGTATACTTTAGCAACCCCATAGAGTATCTGTAGAATACTATGATCAACATGTTCTTTGTTAGTTGCAAAAAAATGATATAATTGTTATTGTAACACTGATGCAACTTGTGACCTGTGTGTTTACCATCTCATACTGTTATTACGATGTATATCACGTTTATGTTTTGTAGGTATATGTACATTCTTCAATAATAGTTTATATCTCTATCTAGCTATTTAAGATAGTGAGACTGGAGTATAGAAATAATATGAGCATATTAATTGTTTACAATAGTTTAAAATCAAGAGGCTGGTTGTTGAATACCAAACAGACGGCTAGATTACGAGTTTTGAGTTATAAAGGGTGCGGTACTAACTTGCACTTTATTCTCACCGCTCACTTCCCTACAGCGCTGGTTTTACGGGTTTTTACAAACCCGGCGTTATAAGGCAAGAAGTGAGCGTAGAGCAAAATTGTGCTCCATACCGCACTCCAATATCAGCGCTGCTTAAGTCAGCGGTGAGCTGGTTGTACATGCTCGTGCACGATTTCCCCATAGACATCAATGGGGAGAGCCAACTGAGAAAAAGTCTAACACCTGCAAAAAAGCAGCGTAAAGCTCAGTAACGCAGCCCCATTGATTCCTATGGGGAAACTCATTTTATGTTTATACCTAACACCCTAACATGAACCCCAGGTCTAAACACCCCTAATCTTACACTTATTAACCCCTAATCTGCAACCCCTGACATCACCGACACCTGCATTATACTTAGTAACCCCTAATCTGCCGCTCCGGACATCGCCGCCACCTACATTATACTTATGAACCCCTAATCTGCTGCCCCTAACATCACAGACACCTACATTATATTTATTAACCCCTAATCTGCTGCCCACAACATCGCCAACACCTACATAATGCTATTAACCCCTAATCTGCCACCCCCAACGTCGCCGCCACTATAATAAACATATTAACCCCTAAACCCGCCGGACTCCCGCATCACAAACACTAATTAAATATTATTAACCCCTAATCTGCCGCTCTTAACATCGCTGCCACCTACCTACATTTATTAACCCCTAGTCTGCTGCCCCAACGTCGCTGCCACTATATTATATTTATTAACCCCTAAACCTAAGTCTAACCCTAACCCTAACACCCCCTAACTTAAATATAATTAAAATAAATCTAAATAAAACCTACAAATATTACCTAAATTATTCCTATTTAAAACTAAATACTTACCTGTAAAATAAACCCTAAGCTAGCTACAATATAACTAATAGTTACATTGTAGCTAGCTTAGGGTTTATTTTTATTTTACAGGCAAGTTTGTATTGTATTTCTTTTAACTAGGTTAAATAGTTACTAAATAGTTATTAACTATTTACCAACTACCTAGTTAAAATAAATGCAAATTTACCTGTAAAATAAAACCTAATCTAAGTTACACTAACACCTAACCTAACCCTACAATTAAATAAATTCCCTAAATTAAATTCAATTAATTAAATTCAACAAAATTAGCTAAATTACAACAAAAAAAACCACTAAATTACAGAAAATAAAAAACAAATTACAAGATCTTTAAACTAATTACACCTGATCTAATAGCCCTGTCAAAATAAAAAAGCCCACCCAAAACTAAACTACCAATAGCCCTTAAAAGGACCTTTTGTGGGGCATTGCCCCAAATAAATCAGCTCATTTACCTGTAAAAAAATTGCAAACAACCCCCCCAACAGTAAAACCCACCAGCCACACAACCAACCCCCCAAATAAAACCCTAACTAAAAAAACCTAAACTCCCCATTGCCCTGAAAAGGGCATTTGAATGGGCATTGCCCATAAAAGGGCATTTAGCTCTATTGCGGCCCAAAGCCCTAACCTAAAAATAAAACCCACCCAAAACACCCTTAAAAAATCCTAACACTAACCCCCGAAGATCCACTTACCGGGAGAAGTCTTCATCCAAGCGGCAAGATGTCCTCAACGAAGCCGGCAGAAGTGGTCCTCCAGACGGGCAGAAGTGGTCCTCCAGATGGGCAGAAGTCTTCACCCAGTCTTCAAGACATCCGGCGCGGAGCATCCTCTTCAATCAACGTCTTCTTGCTGAATGAAGGTACCTTTAAATGACATCATCCAAGATGGCGTCCCTTAGATTCCGATTGGCTGATAGGATCAGCCAATCGGAATTAAGGTTAAAAAAATTCTATTGGCTGATTGGATCAGCCAATAGGATTGAACTTCAATCCTATTGGCTGATCCATTCAGCCAATAGGATTGAGCTCGCATTCTATTGACCGATTGGAACATACTTCAAGAAAGTTCTCTTCAGTGAAAAGCACAATTGGGCCAAAAGAAGCTACTCAAAGTTGGTAACCGGAGAATAGAACAAGCCACTGAGCTGTTGTTCATTCCTGGCAGATTGCTTCTCTTTCTGTATGTAAATGTTTAATTCATGTTGAATTTCTCTTTCCTTTGAGAAACAGCAAGTTGCTGAAGATCAGAATCTTAGTTAATCTGTTGCTGTTTGTTTGTAAAAGAAATTTTTTCTCTCTCCATCAGATTCATATCAGTAATTTTTATGAAGCCCTGCAATTTAGTCATACACTCAGGCTTCGTAGCAAGCCATTATGCCTCCCACCATGGGGCTTTTTTATTTATATCCTAATTTCTAGAAATTGAACAACGGATCACCCAGACCCCACAAAGAAATGCCAAAACCCAATAGACAAAAATACCCCTGGAGAGCTTCAGAGTGCTCAGTGTTGTCAAGGCTAGGAGATTCCCCACGACTGCTCTCAGAGGGAAGACAGGATGGGAGTCTAGGTGGTGTACGGGAGCACTGAGATCCCGTCCCATTTCGTTTCACTATACCACACTTCTAAATGACTGTACACCAGGTGTGCCATGGCAGATACGTGCTTGGTGTCGTGAGCTCAACATCTCTATTCCTGAAGACGACCTTGCCTATGCAATTACTCTCACTAAAAAGACGCTTCACTGCGTCACAGTCTTTGAGACATATATGAAAGGGGTGTTGAAGTGGTATAGAGTCCCAACCCGATTGGCAGCGATGTTCCCGTCCTCCACCAGAGAGTGCTGGAGACAGTGTAATGGTGAGTGCTCTGACATCCATGTATGGTGGAGCTGTCCGAAGATCACCTCCCTATGGAATGAGGTTGAATTATTTCTCAGCTCCATGAATCTCGATGTCCACCTGACGCCTGGGATGGCCTTGCTCCATATTCTTCTGAGGTCTTTCTCCTTGAATACCAAGAAGTTCCTAATTTACGTCCTGGCAGCGACTAAACTGTGCATAGCTCGGGCTTGGAAACAAACAGAGCCTCCAAATCTAAATGAGATCTGTGATGTGATAAATCATTTTGCTACGATGGAGAGATATGTCGCCGGCGAAAATGGTACCCTGGACTCTTACTGGGAGACGTGGTCTGACTGGTTTGAGCTCCGATGAGTGAGACCCTTCAGTAGCGCGATCTACCCCTGAAATGGGAGGAGAGAGTTCATGCTGTCTCCTCCCCCGTTCCGTTCCCTTCCCTTCTTCCCCTCCCCCCCCCCCGCCTTTTCCTTTTTTTTTTTTTTTTTTTTCTTTTTTCTTTTTCTCTTTCTCTCTATCTCTCTCTCTCTTTTTCCTCTGCCTCCTTCTTTCTTCTTTGTATCTCTTTCTTTACTCCCTATCTGAGGGAGATGTGTATAATCCCTATTTATTCAGTTGTCTGACAAATTTGTACGTGGGCCCTGTTGGCTCACTTCTATTCACCCCTCTTCTAGGGCCAAATAATGCCCGATACCTGTTTTTTTTCTTTGTTTCAATATTGACTACTATGAGAATGTACACTTATGACACACCTATTTTACTATTTCTGATTATTCCAATATGTGCAATGTATATTTCTGTTAACCAAACATAATGTTATACTATGTTATATGATATGTTCTGATGTAATGCTACTCTAATATTACTGTACGGTGAATTTCTATTCAATAAAGAAAAAAATATTTAATAAAAAAAAAAAAAAAAATACCCCTGGACTGCTCCCATTGCCAACAGTCCACCTCTGCACCTGGGTCAACCAGATTATAGTCTGAGCCTCCAGGCCCCTACATCTGAAGGATTCAATTTTAGGTGATATGCAGTCAGAGGTTTTAGGATCCATCTCGTCTTCTGCTTTTTGATTCAGTGTATACTCTCACTTTCTTCCTTCTCATTCTCTTCCTTTGAGGTTAATTGTTCTCTCTGAGCTGTTATATAGCATTCCTTCATATAATCCACACAACTACTAAATCACTTTGCTGCCTATCTCCCCTACTTTCATACCTCTCACACCTCCTCACATTCTAGGTGATTTCACTATCCCTGTTAACAATGCCACTGTCCCTGGAATGTAAAGACTTTTCCAGCTCAGTTAATCTTTTGTCATGAGATAATTCTCAACCTCATCAAGGTTTGGTGGTCATTCACTGGAAGTTTCCGTCACACTACTTGTCTCATATTTTATCAACTCCTCATGTTTTCTTTATACCACAGAACTGTAACCTTTGTAGACATCTTAGTAGCTTTTAAACTCTGTAAGATCTGTTTCTTCACTATCTCATCACTATCCCATTTTGAAAAGTCCATTTACATTTTTAACACTAAAATGAAAACAGCATTTGGTTGTTTGGCTCCTCCCCCCACAAAGGCTTACTAAAGCAGACATGTTGCTTGCAGAAGGTTTTTAACACTAGTTACCCACCAGGTCTGTCTCAAGATATTGTGCTGCCTGGGTACAAGATAAAATAATGCCCCCCCACCCCCTCCAGCTCTCTGTCCATTACAGTCTAAACTTTACCATAGCCAGCAGTCCCAAAGAATAAAGTTCAGCAGATTGAAATTTCATGCAAGAGCATGCTGATACAAATGTGATGAACCCCATTTTGAGAGTATGTTCTCTTAAAATCTCTGATAAACAGAAAATGCTTTCCCTGTGTGCCACCTCTTTTAAATGCTGCCTGGGTCCCTTGGCCCCACCTGGTCTAATTGTAGAGACAGCTATGCTGCCAGCTATGGAAGAAAACTACCACCTTAGAAAAACTATTTTGTCCTCCATTTACAAGCATTTATATATTTATAATGCCTTGCTTAGTCCATTCCACTTGTCAATACCACAAGACAACCAATCACTTGTAAAACAAAACTGACACTATTTACACAAATATAAACTACACCATAGCAATAAGAACCATCCCTTGCAACTGCTCACAAATACCATTTACTAAAGCACATATGCTTGAACAAGATCATATCTTTCTAAAGAAGCACTTCATTAACTAGCGGTACAACATGCCAATAGTCTCAGAATGATGTTTTATAAGAGTTCTCAACAATCTTTAAGACCTTTAAAAATCATAATCTTCATGTTTGACAAATTATTGTACCTCCAAGTTCTTGGATATTGCCAGGTTAAATTCAATAGCTGTCACTTCTAAATTTACTCTGTATGTTATACATTAGAAAAACAATATACGTTTGCTTCCTTTTTTAAAATATTTTGCACAACTAATCAACAATAACTTTCTTAGTCTAAATATAAATGAAAAGGGATTCTTAAAGGATTGCTCACATATTTCTGTTTTTTACAAACCACATTGATTTCTCTAGAGATACAGAAAGAGACTTTAACTAATTTACTATTGATCACTCTACAGCTACTTGTCTGAGAACAATAATTGCAGTGAATGCAATGAAATAAACATTCCATCAGAGGACAAAGAGAATGCGGCTGCTGAGGTTAGAGTAAGACACAGCAATCTAGGACAAGATGTCCCGAGCAGTTAATTGGATCAGGAGGTCTAAATTATATTGTCAGGATTGCTTAAGGGACAATTTGTGAAACTTTAACCATAACATTCCTAATTTGTTCTAATTTATCATTTTAACTCAATGTTCTGAAATTCATCAATTATTGTTAACCATGGCAGCTATGAATTGTACACATGTCCTAAATGGCATTAGAATTTCAGTACCCACAAATGGGTTCTTGTATTAATGTTTGAGACTCACCATTCACAGCAGTGCATAACACCTAATACTAATCATCATGTTTTATATACAAAGTCAATACAGCATTAATTTAACTGCTGATGACACAAGATACAAACCACCCAATTAGGTACATTCATTTTAATTGAATTAGACTACATTATGGCACCTGTCAGAATAGTGTGATATAATTTAATGGATAGTAAAAAAAAAAAAGGGACAGTAAAAGTCAAACAAACTTTTTTAATCAACTTTCTAATTTACTTCTATTATATCCTTTGTTAAGAGTAAAGCTAGGTAGGCTGGTAAGAGTTCAGGAGCAAGCACATATCTTAAGCAGTCTATAACAGCAGTGTTTGTATCTTTTTATAACATTGCTAAAACCAACAACTTTTAAAATTATTGGGTGTAACATATGCCTGCCTGATATTACTGTCCCTTTAAGACTGCCTTCCCTGCTACTGACAATCATACTGTTTGGAGAGTATCTATCTGCATTCAACTTACCTGCCTAATTAATTAATCATTCATGCACCTGATTTCCTCAGCCTATTTTTAAACCATCTCGACCTAATGTACATTGCATTAGCTTTAAAGTTTTGTTCCAGAACAAAGGTCTTTGACTGTTCCAGCATATTCAAACTACAGCCTTTCCTTTTAGCTATGCTTCAAATCATCTAATTGCAAGTATCCATATAAATCCATTTTGTTTCCTGGACACTGCTACTTAACAAAATCTGAACTTATTCTAAATTACAAGTATGCATTTGGTTATAATCACTCTCTAATTACTACAACAGCATCTTACTCAGAACTTTATAACTATTCTCTGCTACAAGCTGTCATAGCTGAAATATCCTCCTCCAAATATGTTAATATATTCAGAACTCTGCATCTATGTGTTCAGTTAAACCACTTTCCTGTGATTCTCCAATATATGCACAAACAGTATGTAATGCCTTAAACTTACCACTTGTCTATCACCTGTGCTGCTCTGCTTATTACTGACATAAAGCCCTATATATATTATGTACTATGAACCTGCAACAAACCTTTGCATCTATGAGTCAATCTTCTACCAGTTTACTCTAAAACCTGAACATCTTACATTGCTATATTTTTCACTCATGAATCCTGCAGCTACTCCTATTAACTATAAGTCACAGTATCAATTTATGTGTCCATTGAAGCCAGAACATATTGTATACATATGTTTCACTCTCCTTAAATTCTACAATAACTTCCTGCAACTATGAATCACAGAATATCATCTATCCACGTCCAGGATACTCTTCCCTGGGTCAGGGGTCGGTGTCTCCAATTCCCTACCACTGCCCGGAGGGTCTGTGTCCTGACTGCATATACAACGGAACATGACATGGGGAGACGAAAAGTAATATTGAAATCCTCCACTATACAGAAAATGTAGAGAAAAGAACTCATTGTGTAGCCCATTAACAAATCTGAACAAGTCAGACAACTTGTTTTTCCCACAAAAAACCTCTGGATACATTGCTACCAAAGCAACAAAATATTCTGGGTAACATATGCAAATGAGGTTCACAATGTCCCACTTTTTTGCTTAAATCTTCTTTTAGGCAGATTAACTTTTTTCGCCTCCCCATAATTTTAAAAGTTCTTGGTTTTCCCTAGGAAATCAACTTCACCCAACATCAAATTAAAGCTACTCTCAGCTGGTGAGAGACAAATACCTCGGAATAGCTGTCCTGGGATGGTTCTGAATTGCTGCATTTACCCTGGCTAAACTGAAAAGCTCTGTTTGCAGCAGTTCTATAGCTTAAAGGGAATCTGCCTAAAAGTAGATTAAACCAAAAAGGTGGGACATTGTGAACAACATTTACATATCTTACCCAGAATCCTTTGTTGCATTGGAAGCAAGGTATCCAGAATTGTTAATGGGCTACACAATGAGTTATTTTCTAGAACATTGCTATTAACAATGTTGCCGTCACTGCTGCCAGATGGCTAAAGATGTATACCAAGAGAAATTAGCAAAATTAATAACAGAAGTTAATTAGAAAGTTGTTTAAATGTAATGCTCTGTCCAGTACATTTAGAATTAGGCAACTGCTATATATGAGATTATTTATTTTAGATCTTTTTCCTTATTTGGTATAAAATTAATTATTGAGCCTGTGAACTCTGCTGACAGATGCACTCCTAATTAGTTAAATGTGCAGTTATATCTCCCCTTTAAATGGTTATAGTATTCTGCAGGTCTAGGCTTGGTGCTTTATTGAGCAGTAATTCTGCTATTCTTTGATCACATCTTGTCCTGTTGTTGTTGCATTGTTTAATCAGTTGTTCTATCAATTCAGTATTATTCAGATTATTTAAATTAGGTTTATAATTAATATAATAAAATATTCTGCAATCGTGTTATGTAAAGCTATAGGGTTAACTTTTTTCCATCAGTTTCTATTGCTTTTACTTATCTAGCCTTGTTTTTGTACCTTTAGCAGATTAGCCAGGAAGTAGGAACCTACTAGTCTTACTCCCATGTCTATAATACCTACACATTTTCCAGTTTTGCTAAAATAATATTATGTATTTATTTTATTAAATACATAATTAAATACATACGGCTAGATTACGAGTTTTGCGTTATGAGTGAAAAAGCAGCGTTAAGGCTCGTTTTCACTACCGCTGGTATTATGAGTCTTGCAGGTTTAGGGGCACCGCACACTTTTTTGGACGTAACGCAACGTAATTACTGCAGCTTTAAAAAAGTCCTTTTTCAATGGGACTTCCATAGTGGTGGTATTACGAGTCTGCCTGGGAGGCCAAAAAGTGAGTGGTACACCCTATACCACCAAGATTCATACCATAAACTGAAAGTCAGTAGTTATGAGTTTTGTTCTACAAAGCTGTAGCATAAAACTCATAACTAAAGTGCTAAAAAGTACACTAACACCCATAAACTACCTATTAACCACTAAATCTAGGCCCTCCTGCATCGCAAACACTAAAATAAAATTATTAACCCCTAATCTGCCGCTCCGGACATCGTCACCACTTTAATAAACATATTAACCCCTAAACTCCCGCACTGCCGCCTCCTTGTATGACATCACTTAAAGGAACCTTCATTCTTCGTTAGACGTCAAGAGAAGAGGATGCTCCATGCTGGATGTCTAGAATATGTACCCGCTCTGCGCCGGATGGATGAAGTTAAAAGATGCTGTCTGGATGAAGTTGGATGAAGACTTCTGCCTCTTCGTTGAGGACTTCTGACGGCTTCGTTGAGGATGGATGTCGGGTCTTCAAAAACTGTGAGTGGATCTTCGGGGGTTAGTGTTAGGTTTTTTTAAGGGTTTATTTGGTGGGTTTTATTTTTAAATTAGGGCTTTTGGGCGGAAAAGGAGCTAAATGCCCTTTTAAGGGAAATGCCCATCCAAATGCCCTTTTCAGGGCAATGGGGAGCTTAAGTTTTTTTAGTTAGGATTTTATTTGGGGGGTTGGTTGTGTGGGTGGTGGGTTTTACTGTTGGGGGGTTGTTTGTATTTTTTTTACAGGTAAAAGAGCTGATTTCTTTGGGGCAATGCCCCGCAAAAGGCCCTTTTAAGGGCTATTGATAGTTTAGTTTAGGCTAGGGTTTTTTTTTATTTTGGGGGGGCTTTTTTATTTTGATAGGGCTATTAGATTAGGTGTAATTAGTTTAAATATGTGATCATTTCTTTTTCTATTTTGTGTAATTTATTGTTTTTTTTTTGTAATTTAGGTAATTGTATTCAATTAATGTAATTTATTTAATTGTAGTGTAAGGTTAGGTGTTAGTGTAAGGCAGGTTAGGTTTTATTTTACAGGTACATTTGTATTTATTTTAGCTAGGTAGTTAGTAAATAGTTAATAACTATTCAGTAACTATTCTACATAGTTAAAATAAATACAAACTTGCCTGTAAAATAAAAATAAACCCTAAGCTAGCTACAATGTAACTATTAGTTATTTTGTAGCTAGCTTAGGGTTTATTTTACAGGTAAGTATTTTGTTTTAAATAGGAATTATTTAGGTAATGATAGTAGGTTTTATTTAGATTTATTTTAATTATATTTAAGTTAGGGGGTGTTAGGGTTAGACTTAGGTTAAGGGTTAGTAAATTTAGTATAGTGGCGGCGACGTTGGGGGCGGCAGATTAGGGGTTAATAAATGTAGGTAGGTGACGGCGATGTTAGGGGCGGCAGATTAGGGGTTAATAATATTTAACTAGTGTTTGCGATGCGGTTGTGCGGAGGTTTAGGGGTTAATATGTTTATTATAGTGGTGGCGATGTCCGGAGCAGCAGATTAGGGGTTAATAATTATAATATAGGTGTCGGCGATGTCGGGGGCGGCAGATTAGGGGTTAATAAGTGTAATATTAGGGGTGTTTAGACTCAGGGGTTCATGTTAGGGTGTTAGGTGTAGACATACATTTTGTTTCCCCATAGGAATCAATGGGGCTGCGTTACGGAGCTTTACACTCAGGTGTTAGGCTTTTTTTCAGCCGGCTCTCCCCATTGATGTCTATGGGGAACTCGTGCACGAGCACATAAAAACAGCTTACCGCAGCTTTCATCAGCGCTGGTATTGGAGTGCGGTATGGAGCTCAATTTTGCTTTATGCTCACTTCTTGCCTGCCAACGCCGGGTTTTTGTAAACCTGTAATACCAGTGCTGTAGGGCAGTGAGCGGTGACGCAAAACTCGTAATCTAGCCAATACTTTCTTAATTATTTATTGTAACTGCCTGTTAATTGGTGTTTTAACTATATATCTCATGCTGTTTTTCAATTTGATCATTGTCACATATGCTATACATTCTCCTCTCAGGACAGCAATGGAGGCCTGCCAGATTAATTCAAGGTGGGGTGTTGTCTTTTTAATACATTTAGGGCTAGATTACAAGAGGAGCATTAAATTATCGCACGCAATATGCCCGTTTGCAAGTGGAATAATTAACCAGCCATTACAAGTGGCTGGTTATTGCTACCGCTAGCTCACAGTAGCAATGAGCGCTCCAAAAATTAACCAGAGATTAGATCTCTGGTTAATTTTCTAAAAGTGTGTGTTCCCATAGACTGCAATGTAAATATATATATATATATATATATATATATATATATATATATATATATATATATATATAATTATATACATATATATTTATGTGTTAAAGTGAATGTAAAATTTAAGGGGGATAGTTATTAAGCTGTCTACTTTACCTGCCTTCGCCGGTTTAATATGCCCGCCTAAGCTCGCCTACCATTGCCGCCGCGGACCTGCAAAATTTTGCCTAAGTTATCAAAAAAGCTGTCAAAAAGCCACGCACCAAGTACGGGGCGATGAGCAGCGGATTGTGAGAGTTATCACTCATCCGATCTCGCTGCTCTTCGGCTTTTTGACAGCTTTATTGATACCCCTGTCAGTAAGCACCCACACTAACTACACTGTTCTACCCCCTATACCGGCGCCCCCGGAGCCCCCGCAACTCAATAAAGTTATTAACCCTTAAACCGCCGCTCCTAGACCCCGCCACAACTCTTATAAATGTATTAACCCCTAAACCGCTGCTCCCGGACACCGCCGCCACCTACATTATACCTAGTAACCCCTATCCTGCCCCCCTATATCGCCACCACCTATAATAAAGTTATTAACCCCTATCCTGCGGATCCCGGACCTCGCCGCAACTAAATAAATAGTTTAAACCCTAAACCGCCGCTCCCGGACCCCGCCGCAACCTATATTAAACTTATTAACCCCTAATCTGCCCCCCTACACCATCGCCACCTATAATAAATTTATTAACCCCTATCCTGCCCCCCCTACACCGCCGCCACTGTAATAAAATTATTAACCCCTATCCTGCCCCCCCTACACCGCCGCCACTGTAATAAAATTATTAACCCCTAAACCTAAGTCTAACACTAACCCTAACACCCCCTAACTTAAATATTAATTAAATAAATGTAAATAATATTTCTCTTATTAACTAAGATAATCCTATTTAAAACTAAATACATACCTTTAAAATAAACCCTAATATAGCTACAATATTAATAATAATTATATTGTAGCTATCTTAGGATTTATTTTTATTTTAAAGGCAACTTTCAATTTATTTTAACTAGGTACAATAGCTATTAAATAGTTATTAACTATTTAATAGCTACCTAGTTAAAATAAAGAGAAATTAACCTGTAAAATAAAAACTAACCTAAGTTACAATTACACCTAACACTACACTATACTTTAATAAAGTATTCCTATTTAAAACTAAATACTTACCTGTAAAATAAACCCTAAGATAGCTACAATATAATTAATAATTACATTGTAGCTATTTTAGGATTTATATTTATTTTACAGGTAACTTTGTATTTATTTTAGCTAGTTAGAATAGTTATTAAATAGTTATTAACTATTTAATAACTACCTAGCTAAAAGAAATACAAAATTACCTGTAAAATAAATCCTAAGCTAAGTTACAATTAAACCTAACACTACACTGTCATTAAATTAATTAAATAAATTACCTACAAATAACTACAATTAAATACAATTAAATAAACTAACTAAAGTACAAAAAATAAAAAAGCTAAGTTACAAAAAATAAAAAAAATAAGTTACAAACATTTAAAAAATATTACAACAATTTTAAGCTACTTACACCTAATCTAAGCCCCCTAATAAAATAGCAAAGCCCCCCAAAATAAAAAAATGCCCTACCCTATTCTAAATTAAAAAGTTACCAGCTCTTTTACCTTACCAGCCCTTAAAAGGGCCTTTTGCGGGGCATGCCCCAAAGAATTCTGCTCTTTTGCCTGTAAAAGAAAAATACAACACCCCCAACATTAAAACCCACCACCCGCATACCCCTAATCTAACCCAAACCCCCCTTAAATAAACCTAACACTACCCCCCTGAAGATCATCCTACCTTGAGTCGTCTTCAGCCAGCCGACCACCGATGGAACCGAAGAGGAGATCCAGAGCGGCAGAAGTCATCATCGAAGGGGCACTGAAGAAGTCTTCCATCCGATGAAGTCATCATCCAGGCGGCGCTGAAGAAGTCTTCCATCCGGGCGATGTCATCTTCCAAGCGGCGTCTTCAATCTTCTTTCTTCCGGATCCATCTTCATCCCGCTGACGCAGAACATCCTTCTTCGCCGACGGCCAACGACTGAATGAAGGTTCCTTTAAGGGACGTCATCCAAGATGGTATCCCTTCAATTCCGATTGGCTGATAGGATTCTATCAGCCAATCAGAATTAAGGTAGGAAAAATCTGATTGGCTGATTGAATCAGCCAATCAGATTGAAGTTCAATCCAATTGGCTGATCCAATCAGCCAATCAGATTGAGCTTGCATTCTATTGGCTGATTGGAACAGCTTTTTTTTATTTTTTGTAACTTAGCTTTTTTTATTTTTTGTACTTTAGTTAGTTTATTTAATTGTATTTAATTGTAGTTATTTGTAGGTAATTTATTTAATTAATTGAATTATAGTGTAGTGTTAGGTTTAATTGTAACTTAGCTTAGGATTTATTTTACAGGTAATTTTGTATTTCTTTTAGCTAGGTAGTTATTAAATAGTTAATAACTATTTAATAACTATTCTAACTAGCTAAAATAAATACAAAGTTACCTGTAAAATAAATATAAATCCTAAAATAGCTACAATGTAATTATTAATTATATTGTAGCTATCTTAGGGTTTATTTACAGGTAAGTATTTAGTTTTAAATAGGAATCATTTATTAAAGTATAGTGTAATGTTAGGTGTAATTGTAACTTAGGTTAGTTTTTATTTTACAGGTTAATTTCTCTTTATTTTAGCTAGGCAGCTATGAAATAGTTAATAACTATTTAATAGCTATTGTACCTAGTTAAAATAAATTGAAAGATGCCTGTAAAATAAAAATAAATCCTAAAATAGCTACACTATAATTATTATTTATATTGTAGCTATATTAGGGTTTATTTTAAAGGTATTTAGTTTTAAATAGGATTAATTTAGTTAATAAGAGAAATATTATTTAGATTTATTTAATTAATATTTAAGTTAGGGGGGTGTTAGGGTTAGTGTTAGACTTAGGTTTAGGGGTTAATAATTTTATTACAGTGGCGCCGGTGTAGGGGGGGCAGATTAGGGGTTAATAAGTTTAATATAGGTTGCGGCGAGGTCCAGGAGCGGCAGTTTAGGTGTTAAACTATTTATTTAGTTGCGGTGAGGTCCGGGATCCACAGGATAGGGGTTAATAACTTTATTATAGGTGGCGACGGTATAGGGGGGGCAGGATAGGGGTTAATAGGTATAATGTAGGTGGCGGTGGGCTCCGGGAGTGGCGGTTTAGGGGTTAACATATTTACTATAGTTGCGGCGGGCTCCGGGAGCGGCGGTTTAGGGGGTAAGACATTTATTTAGTTGCAGCGGTGTAGGGGGGACAGATTAGGGGTGTTTAGACTCGGGGTACATGTTAGGGTGTTAGATGTAGACAGCTCCCATAGAAATCAATGGGATGTCTGGCAGCAGCGAACATGAACTTTCGCTATGGTCAGACTCCCATTGATTTCTATGGGATCCGCTGCCTCCAGGGCGTCGGTTTGAAAACCAGGTACGCTGGGCCGGAAAAGTGCCGAGCGCACCTGCTAGTTTTTTGATAACTAGCAAAAGTAGTCAGATTGTGCCGCACTTGTGTGTGGAACATCTGTAGTGACGTAAGAATCGATCTGTGTCGGACTGAGTCCAGCGGATCGAAGCTTACGTCACTAAATTCTACTTTTGCCGGTATCTAGGGCTTGATAACTAAGGCGAATCAGCCTCGCCACAAATACGCTGCGGAATTCCAACGTATTTGAGGTTGACGGCTTGATAACTAGGGGCCTAATGATAAAGTGCCCAGTTTTTAAAAATATTTTTAAAAACAGGGGCACTTTCATTCAATAAACTTTACATTTAAACGTTTTTGTTTTTTTTAAATACTTACCTTTTTCCTTATGACAGCAGACCGGCGATCTTCCTCCCGCAGCTCCTGCTGTACTAAGCACAGCAATAACTAACCCAGCTTCCTCCAATAATTGCGTGCACCCCAAGGCATCCAGCTTGTGAAACCACGCAATGATTGGAGGAAGCCGGATTCGTCATCAATATGCTAAGTACAAAAGGAGCTGCAGGCGGAGGATCGACGGTCTGCTGTCATAAGTAAAAAGGTATTTTAAAAAAAACACTTAAATGTAAAGTTTAATAAATGAAATAAGGCATTGAAGTCCACCTCCGCATCTTTTTTTCTTTGGCTCTCTTCCACGTGCCCTGGTCTTTATGTGGTCGCCACTGTATACTGAGATTCCAGAAGCACGGAACCCCTATAGGGGTACCACTTAATCCCAATTGGCTGATTTTAAATGATTCAATCGGTATTAGCTGATTTAATCAGCCAATAGAAAGAATGTTTTTAAATGTAATTCTACTTGTATTCTAGGAACCTTTTACTCAGGTCACACAGGACCAACAGACACAGAGACCTGTTTTTACAGAATATAAACTTGGTACCCGGTAATATATAATAGCAATTTAATATTGTAATAGTAGCTATAGTTAAAATGTATTTAACCCCTTAGTGACCAGACCATTTTTTAATTTTCTTACCATTAAGGACCAGGGCTATTTTTACATTTCTGCTGTGTTTGTGTTTAGCTGTAATTTTCCTCTTACTCATTTACTGCACATATTATATACCGTTTTTATCGCCATTAAATGGACTTTCTAAAGATACCATTATTTTCATCATATCCTATAATTCACTATAAAAAAAAAGATAAAATATGATGAAAAATTTTGGTAAAAAAAAACAATTTTTCTAAATTTGACCCTCAAAATCTGTTACACATCTACAACCACCAGAAAACACCCATGCTAAATAGTTTCTAAATTTTGTCTTGTGTTTAGAAATACCCAATGTTTACATGTTCTTTGCTTTTTTTGCAAGTTATAGGGGAATAAGTAGCACTTTGCTATTAAGTAGCACTTTGCTATTTTCAAACCATTTTTTTTCCTCAAAATTAGCTACATTGTAACATTGATATCTGTCAGGATATCTGTCAGGAATCCCTGAATAACCCTTCACATGCATATATTTTTTTTTTAGTAGATAACCCAAAGTATTGACCTAGGTCTATTTTGGTATATTTCATGCCACCATTTCACCGACAAATGCGATCAAATAAAAATGATCATTAACGTTTTCACAAACTTTAGGTTTCTCACTGAAATTATTTACAGCTTGTGCAATTATGGCACAAATGGTTGTAAATGCTTCTCTGGGATCCCCTTTGTTCAGAAATAGCAGACATATATGACTTTGGCATTTCTTTTTTGGTAATTAGAAGGCCGCTAAATGCCACTGCGCACCACACTTGGAATATTTCATGCCACAATTTCACCACCAAATAAATGTGTGAATGCTTCTCTGGGATCCCCTTTGTTCAGAAATAGCAGACATATATGGCTTTGGAATTGCTTTTTGGTTATTAGAAGGCCGCTAAATGCTGCTGAGTACCACACTTGTATTATGCCCAACAGTTAAGGGGTTAATGAGATAGCTTTTAGGGTTAATTTTAGCTTTAGTGTAGAGATCATCCTCCTACCTGACACATCCCACCCCCTGATCCCTCCCTGACCCCCCTCAAACAGCTCTCTTCCCTCTCCCACCTCACAATTGTCATCACCATCTTAAGTACTAGCAGAAAGTCTGCCAGTACTAAAATAAAAGGCTTTTTTTTTCTATATATATATATATTTTTTTTATAAATGTTCTGCAGTGGTGGATCCCCCCTTAGTCCCCAACCTCCCTGATCCCCCCCAAACAGCTCTCTAACCCACCCCTCTACCTATTTGCCACCATCTTTGGTACTGGCAGCTGTCTGCCTTTTTATAAAAAAAAATAATAAAAAAACATTTTCTGTAGTCTAGCTGCCCCCCCTCAATACTCTTCCTCCCTCCCAGATCCCTTTCCCAACATTGCTATTTTCCCAAAAACACTCTTGCCCCCTCCCTCACCATCTCACTGTACTACTTAATGTAGCGCGGGTGCCATTGCTCCCTTGCGTGCACTACAGGAACAGGATCCACACTCGCCGGAACTTCACCAGCAAGGCCGCCCACCCGCCTCCCCCGTATCCCTCCCACGCCACCAACGATGGGCACCATCACTGGCTGATGCAGAGAGGGCCACAGAGTGACTCACTCTGCATCGGTTTGCTGAAAAAAGGGTATTGCACGATGTATTGCAGTGGATCTTGTAGGATGTGCCTGGCACGTCCTTGGTCGTTAAAGGGATAAAGCAGTACTAATATATGCTCTTCGCTTGTGGCATAGGTTAACTTCATTGCCTGTCCTCTGAATTTATTTGGAGATATCAGAATTTGCAGAACATCATATATTCTTAAGATCTCTCATTGAGCTCTCCCTCTTCTCAGCCTTCCTAAGTTACTCTTAAACCATAGGGCATACTCCATTTTAGCTGTGGTGACCAGACATCACTTTATTTACCGCAAACATATGAAGGACTCTCTTTGACTTACAAGACATTTCTAAAACTGCTGATGGGGTACTAAATGAAGGCTTGCCTGCCTGAATGAAAAACCTACATGAAAATGTCCCTTACATCAACTCTTATAATTCATATATTGTTGTTTAGCAGAACTGTTCTTTTTTAAAGGTAGCAGGGCCTGGTGTGTTGTTTTATTTTTGCCTTGTTTAAGTACTATTTCAATTGTCTCGTTTTTGTAGTTCTCTGCACTCCTCCATTACCTACTCCTTATCCTGGTCATTGTTACATGTCCTAGTAGGCTTTGCTGTAGTCCACCGTAGAAAACACTTATGCATATGCGTAATTTTCAGTGCAAACCTGTAATTGCAATTTTGTTCAGAATATTAATAATGAAATATTTTTATATATATATGACCTTAGGGTTGGGAATTCACCTTTCATAAATATTGAACTCATGTTTTGTATCAAACACTTAGCATACCCCCTAGGATAGTCCAGAGCAGACTCAGTTTCCTCTACGAGACCCATAGAGATCTAGATGAAATCAAAATTGGAGGGTCATTAATGATACTATCCTATATATGGTTAGAATAGACTTACAGGAAAGGATTAACTTAGTACATAATTAGACTACAGCAGTACCATGAAGGGACTACTTTTCCTTGCACACGGCCCCTTATGACGGGGTATTAATGCATAACTCAGTCCCTACCCCCTAAGTCGCGGACCTGATAGGAGACACCCTTTCCTTCTTTGCGCTCACTTAGTTTAAAGACTCTAAAGTACTCGCAAGTTTAGCATCTTAACTAACCCCGCTCCTCCCTTTCTCCTTCTTCCTTTCACTTTGAGCGGCTCTTGTCCGCTGTATTTCCTTTCTTCTAAACCCACAAAAAGCTAACCTCCTCTGGCATTATTCCTCTTAGATTAGATAACATACTGAATACCCTTTATAGCAAAGAGGAAACCACCTTTTCTTCTTATATAACATAAAAGTAAAATGAGAAACAAATTGAGTAACTTAGGGCACATTGGTTTAATCCGATATCAAAGACATCAGCATCATCATTACATGACATTCATTATACATATCATGACTCAACTATTTCTAGAAGGTACAATGCATATTTGTCTAATTTTTTCTCTTTTATAAATGACTATAACTGCCCGAGGTTATGTTTTATATATTACAAGTCCATGTTTATCAATATACTTATCCCTGCGTGGATATCCAAGTTGCTTATAAAACTGGGAAAATCCCTGAATTATTGTAGCTAAGAGTAAATTTGAAATTTCATGTTTTAACCTGTATTGTGAATCCCAACTTGATATTTTACAACGTGACTTTCCTAGGAAATTAATTTATTCATTGAAACTAAAGGTCTGTTAGCAATATTGTTGAAGTATTTAAATTAATATAAAATATCTAATTTGAGCTATATTGTTAATGCTGGAGAGCTAATGAATCATTATAAAGCTTCTAATTGCTATATTTGATTTATTGACAATTGTGCTAGGTATAACAATCAGTCATTAAATTTGATTGTATCATTTTAGTGTATTATTATAACAAAATCCCTATAAATTTTTGGTTCATACTAAATAGCTGAATTCCGCTAATTATCCATTTGTGTTATTAATTAGTATGGATGTTTTATTCGGAATTGTTCTAGTAAATCTTAACTGTGATATTTGACATTTCATTTCTTTTGGGTCAACATTTATTTTTTAAATAATATTCGGCTAGATTATGAGTTTTGCGTTATGAGTGAAAAAGCAGTGTTATGGCTCTTTTTCACTACCGCTGCTATTACGAGTCTTGTAGATATAGCTGTACCGCACACTTTTCTGGCCGTAACGCAATGTAACTACCGCAGCTTTCAAAAAGTCCTTTTTCAATGGGACTTCCATAGCGCCGGTATTACGAGTTTGCCTGGGAGGCCAAAAAGTGAGCGGTACAGCCCATAACTACAAGATCCGTACCGTAAACTGAAAGTTAGTAGTTATCAGTTTTACGCTACAAATCTGTAACATAAAACTCATAACTAAAGTGCTAAAAAGTACACTAACACCCATAAACTACCTATAAACCCCTAAACCGAGGCCATCCCGCATTGCAAACACTAAAATAAAATGATTAACCCCTAATCTGCCCCTCCCGACATCGCCGCCACTATAATAAACATTTTAACCTCTAAACCGCCATACTCCTGCATCGCAAACACTAGTTAAATATTATTAACCCCTAATCTGCTGTCCCTAACATCGCGGCAACCTACATTACTGTTATTAACCCCTAATCTGCTGCCCCCAATATCGCTGCCACTATACTAAAGTTATTAACCCCTAAACCTAACCTAAGTCTAATCCTAACACCCACTAACTTTAATGTAATTAAAATAAATCTAAATAAAAATTACTATCATTAACTAAATAATTCCTATTTAAAACTAAATACTTACCTGTAAAATAAACCCTAAGCTAGCTACAATATAACTAACAGTTACATTGTATCTATCTTAGGTTTTATTTTTATTTTACAGGTAAGTTTGTATTTATTTTAATTAGGTAGATTAGTTAGTAAATAGTTATTAACTATTTACTAACTACCTAGCTAAAATAAATACAAATTTACCTGTAAAATAAAACCTAACCTGTCTTACACTAACACCTAACCTTACACTACAATTAAATAAATTACATTAATTAAATACAATTAGCTAAATTACAAAAAAAACAAAAAACACTAAATTACACAAAATAAAAAAGAAATTATCAAATATTTAAACTAATTACACCTAATCTAATAGCCCTATCAAAATAAAAAAGTGAAGTAAAACCCACCACTCACACAACCAACCCCCCAAATAAAAACCTATCTAAAAAACCTAAGCTCCCCATTAGTATGGGCATTGCCCTTAAAAGGGTATTTAGCTCTTTTTCAGCCCAAACCCTAATCTAACATTTAAACCCACCCAATAAACCCTTAAAAAACCTAACACTAACCCCAGAAGATCCACTTACAGTTTTTGAAGACCTGACATCCATCCTCAACGAAGCGGCAGAAGTCCTCAGCGAAGCCGGCAGAAGTCTTCATCCAAGCGGACCGAAGTCTTCATCCAAGCGGGCAGAAGTCTTCATCCAGATGGCATCTTCTATCTTCATCCATCCAGCGTGGAGCGGCTCCATCTTCAAGACATCCGGCATGGAGCATCCTATTGCATCAACAACTCTTCCAGAATGAAGGTTCCTTTAAGGGAAGTCATCCGAAATGGCGTCCATTGAATTCCAATTGGCTGATCGGATTCTATCAGCCAATCAGAATTAAAGGTGAAAAAATCCTATTGGCTGATGCAATCAGCCAATAGGATTGAGCTTCAATCCTATTGGCTGATTCGATCAGCCAATAGGATTGAGCTTGCATTCTATTGGCTGATTTAAACATACAGATGTCTTTTTCAGGGCAATGGGGAGCTTAGGTTTTTTAGATAGGTTTTTATTTGGGGGGTTGGTTGTGTTTTGTAAAGCCACAAGGACAAGGCAGCATCAGCGTACTCGAGAGGAAAATGGAACTTGATACACAACCTCCTTGGTCCACAATCATTATCAGGGTAAGCACAGGATTCCTCACCCTAGATACTCTGGCATTTATAAAGGGGTAGACAATAAGTACTCTAAACCACTATTAGCCAACCTAAACAGCAGTGCATAGGCCATTGAGAATGGCTATAACCAGGGGCATTCCTACCAGCTATAAACGTTTAAGGGAAAATTGAACCCCTACCTATAATACAGGGAGTGCAGAATTATTAGGCAAATTAGTATTTTGACCACATCATCCTCTTTATGCATGTTGTCTTACTCCAAGCTGTATAGGCTCGAAAGCCTACTACCAATTAAGCATATTAGGTGATGTGCATCTCTGTAATGAGAAGGGGTGTGGTCTAATGACATCAACACCCTATATCAGGTGTGCATAATTATTAGGCAACTTCCTTTCCTTTGGCAAAATGGGTCAAAAGAAGGACTTGACAGGCTCAGAAAAGTCAAAAATAGTGAGATATCTTGCAGAGGGATGCAGCACTCTTAAAATTGCAAAGCTTCTGAAGCGTGATCATCGAACAATCAAGCGTTTCATTCAAAATAGTCAACAGGGTCGCAAGAAGCGTGTGGAAAAACCAAGGCGCAAAATAACTGCCCATGAACTGAGAAAAGTCAAGCGTGCAGCTGCCAAGATGCCACTTGCCACCAGTTTGGCCATATTTCAGAGCTGCAACATCACTGGAGTGCCCAAAAGCACAAGGTGTGCAATACTCAGAGACATGACCAAGGTAAGAAAGGCTGAAAGACGACCACCACTGAACAAGACACACAAGCTGAAACGTCAAGACTGGGCCAAGAAATATCTCAAGACTGATTTTTCTAAGGTTTTATGGACTGATGAAATGAGAGTGAATCTTGATGGGCCAGATGGATGGGCCCGTGGCTGGATTGGTAAAGGGCAGAGAGCTCCAGTCTGACTCAGACGCCAGCAAGGTGGAGGTGGATTACTGGTTTGGGCTGGTATCATCAAAGATGAGCTTGTGGGGCCTTTTCGGGTTGAGGATGGAGTCAAGCTCAACTCCCAGTCCTACTGCCAGTTTCTGGAAGACACCTTCTTCAAGCAGTGGTACAGGAAGAAGTCTGCATCCTTCAAGAAAAACATGATTTTCATGCAGGACAATGCTCCATCACACGCGTCCAAGTACTCCACAGCGTGGCTGGCAAGAAAGGGTATAAAAGAAGAAAATCTTATGACATGGCCTCCTTGTTCACCTGATCTGAACCCCATTGAGAACCTGTGGTCCATCATCAAATGTGAGATTTACAATGAGGGAAAACAGTACACCTCTGTGAACAGTGTCTGGGAGGCTGTGGTTGCTGCTGCACGCAATGTTGATGGTGAACAGATCAAAACACTGACAGAATCCATGGATGGCAGGCTTTTGAGTGTCCTTGCAAAGAAAGGTGGGTATATTGGTCACTGATTTGTTTTTGTTTTGTTTTTGAATGTCAGAAATGTATATTTGTGAATGTTGAGATGTTATATTGGTTTCACTGGTAAAAATAAATAATTGAAATGGGTAAATATTTGTTTTTTGTTAAGTTGCCTAATAATTATGCACAGTAATAGTCACCTGCACACACAGATATCCCCCTAAAATAGCTAAAACTAAAAACAAACTAAAAACTACTTCCAAAAATATTCAGCTTTGATATTAATGAGTTTTTTGGGTTTATTGAGAACATGGTTGTTGTTCAATAATAAAATTAATCCTCAAAAATACAACTTGCCTAATAATTCTGCACTCCCTGTACCTATAACCTCTACAAATCCTTAGTAGAGGATAAGTAACGCAGTTCCGTTTACACTGGACATTATATATATATATATATATATATATATATAATAATAATAAACTCAAGACAAGAACTATTGTATATACCACTTTATAACAAGCACACCAGCATTCACATAAACTGAGAAACCTAAACAACAAGTTCCTAAGCATGGCTACAAAAAAGGGATTAAGCCTATAAAAGGTGCACGCACTCCTTCAAGCAAAGGACAGATGTTGAGCTCTTTTTTCAGCTCACCAGAACAGAAGCTGCAGAATCCTACAAACATAACAAATACTCCTCCTCCAAAATCATCCCCTCTCAGAATCCTGTTGAGGTGTCCATGGAAGAACAAACACAAATCCCTACACATATATTATCTTCACTAGCATCTACACAAGACCTTGCTAAATAGTTAGGACCTGTATACGAGAAGAACTTCAAGAACTCAAGCAAGATATGCACACCTTAGGGCTTAGGGTAGAAACCCTAGAAGATCAAGGAGATATTATACGAGAAGATCTAACAACTATGCAAGGAACCATCGATCAACACTCAGAATTAATATACTCTTTACAAGATAAACTAGAGGACCTATAGAATAGGGGAAGGAGAAAGAACATTAGGATCCGTGGGGCTCCTGAGTCTCTACTGCCAAAGGACTTTCCAGTATACCTTTATACTCTCTTCTCAAACCTGCTAGATTATCCAAATGCAGCACATAGAGCCCTTAGGCCAAAACATCCTGATAGAGCCCCTCCAAGGGATATTATAATCAAAATTAAAAATGTTCAAGAAAAAACAAACATCATGGCCGCCACCAGAAAGAAATAACCAATACGATCCAGAGGAGTCATTCTGCAATTTTATGCTGATCTTTCTACTAGAACATTACAGAGAAGAAAAAAACTGTCTCCCCTAACTACACTTCTCAGGAATTAGAAAATTCCATACAGATGGGGATTTCCTTTCCAGCTACTTGTTATCAAGGATAACAGAAGAATATTCTGCTCCGGTCCCTCAGAGGTGGACCAATTCTGCAAGATGCTGGACATTGACCCTCCTGCTATAACTGCTTTGCAACCTGCGTCTGAGCAGAAAGAACTAGAGACTGTAGGAGGGAAAGGAAAGGAACATGGGAGATAGTCTCCTCACATAAAAAGGGGAAACTATCACCTACTTCTCCAATCAAGCCTAAAGAAAGAAGAAGGGACACTATACCAAACCCAGTATCCTCTGAGGAAGATTCAGCCTCTGACTCAGAGAATCCCTAAGTACAGGTACCCTCTCCTTACAACAAAGACTAAACTTCTAATAGAACTAGGGTTTACCCTAGCCAAATGTCTTAACTTTTCCCGATATAAGCTACAATCTTCAGGTTGGCTTAATCTAATTAAAAGATAGCTGTGTATCCCTAAGATTGTTGGGACAACGTCTTTGATGCCATTGTTATGATGTGCCCCAGATTTTGACTCACCCTTAAGAAGGTCACCCAAGTCATTACCCATTCCCTTTTCTCCCATACCCTTTACCCCTTTCACTTCACAGGGAAAATGTTGGCACACCGTGCACTTATGTTTATGTTCTATGTTATTCTAGTTACTTGTTATTTAAGATTGTTTATTGACAGTTGTTATATGAAGTTTGTGATACTTAATAACTTGCCTCACTTGTATAATTATATAAGCTATGACCGCAGACACCATACTGATGTTACACACTACAGTTTACACCAGATATGTATTAATGCTATCAATAAATTTAGATGACACTCATGCTTGATAATCTTACCAGACACCACTTCACAGTATGTTGACCACTATGACAAATAACCTTTGTATTATCTCCCAAAATGTTAAGTGATTTAACTCCCCTCAAAAGTGCTCTATGTCACTCCTAGATATGCATAAACGACGAGCAGATATTCTGTTCTTGCAAGAAACACATTTCTAGAAGCACAAGGAACCCAAATACTTTGGCCCACACTTCACACAGCACTACTATAATTCATTTTCCCAAAAAAAGAGGTGTGAGTATCCTACTAAATAAAAACACAGCCTTTTGGCACATTCAAACATCTAAAGAAAAATATAACATATTCCTGGGCATCTTCGGCCTCATGTATGGCACACTTGTAACACTCAGAAACATATACGCACCAAATGTTAAACATATATCTTTCTTTCGAGCAATATTCCAAAAGATTGTAGACTTCTCTAAAGGAATCATAATATTGGGAGTGGACTTTAATTTTCCAATTCAGACAATGTTAGACAGCTCTAATCCCAATGCAAGAGTTTCCAAAAAAACGGCACATCTTCTCTGGAAGATGTTAAGAGAACATAACCTTCATGACACTTGGCGATATTTTAATGAGGATAAACAGGATTATACCTTTTTCTCCGCTCCATTAAAACATAAAGTCAACTTGATTATTTCTTTACCAATCAGGTAGGACTAACATATCTTTCAAACTCCCTAATCAAGACAACCCCATGGTCAGATCACTCAGCTATGATATTACAGTTAAAATGGCCAAACACTAAAACTACCGAATTCAACTGGAAATTTAATGACTCCCTTTTAGATACCAAGGAATTACGTGAGAAACTGACTATGTCACTAACAGAGTTTTTTTAAATTAACAATACCACGAATATAGGTGATTTTACCCTATGGGAAACACATAAATCTTATATAAGGGGAGAATTTATTAAGCACAAGTCCCAAAAGCAAAGACAATCGCAACAACATTACTTCAACCTCACCAGACAACTTTCCAATCTAGAATTTCAACATAGAAAGAAACCTTCCGACCCAGATATTTTAAAATTAAAAAAACAGGATATAAACTCCTTATGACATAAAGGCTTCCCAATATTACCAATGTAGCTTTATGACTACCAACTATTAATAAGATATGCCACTGCTACATACCTAAAAAGAAAATAACTAATGTATCTTACTATATTGGATACACTCACTATAATATAACAAGGACAATTTTATGAAAATGATGTCTATAAATGAATATGCATCTATATATTCTATTGATATATACATATACAGTATATCTTAAAGAATAAATCCAGGTCCCATTTTAACATCAATCTTATTATGATTGTGGGATTTAAACATATAAAATTATTAAATATTAGTGCATTTAATACTAACCACCCAAATATATCATAAATAAGTTTTCACTTTACTTAGTCACTGTTATTGTGACTCAATCCTGCCACCTAATGGTCACTCTAAATTATACCACTACATTAGGTTAGTCTAAGAACATTTTAGCTCTTCAGGGGGCAATATGCTTATTCTATGAGAATTGTTATTTCCACTCTTAATAATTTCATTGGCTGATTAACAAAGGAGGGGGGCTAAGTTCAGTAGACTAAAGGCTCAGAGACTTCAGTACTGAAGGGCTGGGTGGCTTTGGGGGGGTTCTTGATGCCTGCTGTGGACTACACTTCCAGTTTTGACACTGAAATCTTTTTGGCTAACACATTCTCATATTCCAGCTGACTTGCTAACACAGAAGAATACTTTGGGCCATCCTGCTGCCTGCTTACCTGGCTAACCAAAGGAACCTTTTGCTTGGAGAGTACACTACACAGACACCCACAGAGAGATCACACACCTGGCTTACCCATATAGAGGTTTATCCCCATATTGCGAACCAGGGCTGGTAATGTTTAAGTGTATATCTGCTATCTTTTATGCTTATTATAAGATAAATGTTAGTGGTTGTTGGGATTTGCTTATACATTTTTTTAAATATAACAACATATTTCATTTCTATTTTTTGTTTTATAAGAAATTAATTATTATTTAATATAAGACCTTGGAATTAATATACGTATTTGTGTACTGGGAGACTCCTGAATTATCCTAGAGGCAAAATGTTTATTTTAAAGTTTCCACGTTCTCTTTTAACCTCTTAAGGACATTTGACGGAATTTTTCCGTCATAAAACAATTGAGCAAACTGAAAGCTGTGTCCTTAAAGGGTTAAAGGGACAGTCTACACCAGAATTGTTATTGTTTTAAAATATAGCTAATCCCTTTTTTGCCCATTCCCCAGTTTTGCATAACCAACACAGTTATATTTATATATTTTTTACCTCTGTGATTATCTTATATCTAAGCCTCTGCAAACTGCCCCTTTATTTCAGTTCTTTTTACAAACTTGCAGTTTAGCCAATCAGTGATAGCTCCCAGGTAACTTCATGTGCATGAGCACAGTGTTATCTATATGAAAAACATGAACTAAAACCCTGTAGTGGTGAAAAACCTGTTAAAATGCATTTTTAAGAGGCGGCCTTCAAGGTCTAAGAAATTAGCATATGAACCTTCTAGGTTAAGCTTTCAACTGAGAATACCAAGAGAACAAAGCAAAATTGGTGATAAAAGTAAATTGAAAAATTGTTTAATATTACATGCCCTAACTGAATCATGAAAGTTTGTTTTGGACTAGACTGTCCCTTTAAAGTGTGTTAAAGATTGGTATTTTTTTCAGCTAGTAAAATATAGTGTGTTTCATAAATACTGCTGACTTGGTTTATAAGTTTCATAAAGCATTTTCGTTGTACATTCAAATTTTAGCCATAGTATATTCACTGATAAATATAAAAAATAAATAAAACTTTTATCTGCTATATTGATTATAGGCAATTAGCCTAGATCTTATAACCAGACATTCTAGTCATTTTTGGTTAATGTCATTGAGTTATTAAATTATCATAGCAAAGCTATTCTAATTGTCGTTTGGCCCATATTCGCCAAGTAAACATTTCTACGTAGCTATATTGTGCATTTGGTTAATTCTATTGGTTGATTTTGAATTATTCTAGAACCCTTTAAATTGAAGTATTAGAATTTCGATTCAATTGGTTAAAGCATGGGGCCCGATCCGATATGCAGCGTCGCCCGCAAAAGCCGGCGACGCCAAATATTGGGCTGGTTTGGTATCCTATATAAGGCGTAACATAAAAGTTACACTCGTATATTTCACCCTTCGGCCGTAGTTTTTTGGCCCATAGACTGATATACCAAACCCACGCAGTTTGGTATCCAATATACAGCGTAAGGACTTACGTGGCAAAAATGGAGAAATCTTACTCCATTTTCACCTCGCCACAAAATGCAGGCGTAATAAGCCTTACGCTGAGTATTGGAGCCCCGTAACTCCCTAAACTGCCTGCAAAATAAAATCTAACACCTAACGCATGCGCAATGTCTATCTACCTGTCAACCGCAATCCCCCACCGCAATACCTAATAAAGTCTTGTAACCCCTAAACCGCCACTCCCGGACCCCGCCACCACCTACATTAAATGTATTACCCCCTAATCTGACCCCCTACATCGCCGCCACCTATATTAAATATATTAACCCCTAATCTGATCCCCCTACACCGCCACCACCTATATTATATGTATTACCCCCTAATCTGACCCCCCTACACCGCCACCACCTACATTAAATTTATTAACCCCTAATCTGATCCCCCTACACCGCAGCTACCAATATTATATGTATTACCCCTTAATCTGACCCCCCTACACCACCGCCACCTACATTAAATGTATTACCCCCTAATCTGAGCCCCCTACACCGCCACCACCTATATTAAATTTATTAACCACTAAACCTAAGTCTAACCCTAACACCCCCTAACTTAATTATTATTTAAATAAATCTAAATAATATTAATATTATTAACTAAATTATTCCTATTTAAAACTAAATACTTACCATAAACCCTAAGATAGCTACAATATAATTATATTGTAGCTATTTGTCATGTCTCCAGGTAAATAAAAAATAGATTTGTAGCTTTTTCCAATATTTAACAAATATAGCTTTGAATAAGTTAAACACATGGAATATAGCAAACTTAATATTAGTAATTGAAAATGATTTGTATAATAAAAAAATAATACAGAGTGGGAAATCTGAGGAGAAAGAATCTTTAAGTAAAACTCACTCAGAATAAGATTTGTCTTACAAGAGACAGGCTGTATTAAAGGCAAAAAATAATACACTCTGGCCTAGATTTAGAGTTCGGCGGTAAAAGGGCTGTTAACGCTCCGCGGGTTTTTTTCTGGCCGCACCATAAAATTAACTCTGGTATCGAGAGTTAAAACAAATGCTGCGTTAGGCTCCAAAAAAGGAGCGTAGAGCATTTTTACCGCAAATGCAACTCTCGATACCAGAGTTGCTTACGGACGCGGCCGGCCTCAAAAACGTGCTCGTGCACGATTCTCCCATAGGAAACAATGGGGCTGTTTGAGCTGAAAAAAAACCTAACACCTGCAAAAAAGCAGCGTTCAGCTCCTAACGCAGCCCCATTGTTTCCTATGGGGAAACACTTCCTACGTCTGCACCTAACACCCTAACATGTACCCCGAGTCTAAACACCCCTAACCTTACACTTATTAACCCCTAATCTGCCGACCCTGCTATCGCTGACCCCTGCATTACACTTTTAACCCCTAATCTGCCGCTCCGTAAACCGCCGCCACCTACGTTATCCCTATGTACCCCTAATCTGCTGCCCTAACATCGCCGACCCCTATGTTATATTTATTAACCCCTAATCTGCCCCCCACAACGTCGCCGACACCTACCTACACTTATTAACCCCTAATCTGCCGAGCGGACCTGAGCGCTACTATAATAAATGTATTAACCCCTAATCCGCCTCACTAACCCTATCATAAATAGTATTAACCCCTAATCTGCCCTCCCTAACATCGCCGACACCTACCTTCAATTATTAACCCCTAATCTGCCGACCGGAGCTCACCGCTATTCTAATAAATGTATTAACCCCTAAAGCTAAGTCTAACCCTAACACTAACACCCCCCTAAGTTAAATATAATTTACATCTAACGAAATAAATTAACTCTTATTAAATAACTTATTCCTATTTAAAGCTAAATACTTACCTGTAAAATAAATCCTAATATAGCTACAATATAAATTACATTTATATTATAGCTATTTTAGGATTAATATTTATTTTACAGGCAACTTTGTAATTATTTTAACCAGGTACAATAGCTATTAAATAGTTAAGAACTATTTAATAGTTACCTAGTTAAAATAATTACAAATTTACCTGTAAAATAAATCCTAACCTAAGTTATAATTAAACCTAACACTACCCTATCAATAAAATAATTAAATAAACTACCTACAATTACCTACAATTAACCTAACACTACACTATCAATAAATTAATTAAACACAATTGCTACAAATAAATACAATTAAATAAACTATCTAAAGTACAAAAAATAAAAAAGAACTAAGTTACAGAAAATAAAAAAATATTTACAAACATAAGAAAAATATTACAACAATTTTAAACTAATTACACCTACTCTAAGCCCCCTAATAAAATAACAAAGACCCCCAAAATAAAAAATTCCCTACCCTATTCTAAAATACAAAAATTACAAGCTCTTTTACCTTACCAGCCCTGAACAGGGCCCTTTGCGGGGCATGCCCCAAGAAGTTCAGCTCTTTTGCCTGTAAAAGAAAACATACAATACCCCCCCCCCCAACATTACAACCCACCACCCACATACCCCTAATCTAACCCAAACCCCCCTTAAATAAACCTAACACTAATCCCCTGAAGATCTTCCTACCTTGTCTTCACCATACCAGGTTCACCGATCCGTCCTGGCTCCAAGATCTTCATCCAACCCAAGCGGGGGTTGGCGATCCATAATCCGGTGCTGAAGAGGTCCAGAAGAGGCTCCAAAGTCTTCATCCTATCCGGCAAGAAGAGGACATCCGGACCGGCAAACATCTTCTCCAAGCCGCATCTTCTATCTTCTTCCATCCGGTGCGGAGCGGGTCCATCTTGAAGCAGGCGACGCGGATCCATCCTCTTCTTCCGATGTCTCCCGACGAATGACGGTTCCTTTAAGGGACGTCATCCAAGATGGCGTCCCTCGAATTCCGATTGGCTGATAGGATTCTATCAGCCAATCGGAATTAAGGTAGGAATTTTCTGATTGGCTGATGGAATCAGCCAATCAGAATCTAGTTCAATCCGATTGGCCGATCCAATCAGCCAATCAGATTGAGCTCGCATTCTATTGGCTGATTTTGTCTCTAAACAGGAGACAAAATGGTGAACAAAAAGATAGAAAAATTATGTATCCGCTATATATGAGATGTAAACTTGAATTAACAAAATTTACTTTGTAAGTTACAAGATGATCTTACTTGAGGCAAAAACAGTTTATGAGCTGAGGGAGATTGTACCTGAGCGGAGACTGAAATGTATCGAAGACACAGCTGGGAAGCAGCGTTATTGATTAGGCAGCGTACACTGAACAGGTCAGACAGGAGGAGGCTGCAAGATGCGAGTGCTGTACGGCTCCAGTGATACAGCGTGTGAGAGGTGTAGAGACACAGATGGAGGTCGGTGTGAGATGACGTCACAGATTCAGGCTATAGGTTACGGCAAGGGATTAATACCTTGGAGAAGTAAGTTTTGGAAGATATAATCACTTGAGATACACTTTGAAAGTGAAGACTTGATCCAACGTAGATGATTCTCAAAAATTAGTTAAAGGCTTAAAAGAGTAGAAGCGGAGGAACAGGAAGTTCTTCAGAAACACAACTTCAATAATCAAGCATTAAACAGGTGTATCTGATATCCTTTTATAGGTGAATAGTAAAGGTGGACAAAGGGATTTAAGGTGGAATCATGACAGATCCCCCGTCTCAAGGCGGACCTCCTGGGAGCAGAGAACGAGGTTTGGAAGGGATGTGAAGATGAAATTCACGTAATAGCTCTGGAGCGTGAATATCACGTAAAGGAATCCAAGAGTCCTCTTCAGGACCATATCCCAACCAACGGACCAGATATTCAACTCGTCTCCAACGGTTGCGGGAATCCAAGATCTTTTCCACCTCGAATTCAGACTGATCTGCACACAAATCCGCATCAGAGGAATCATTCCCGGGTAGTGAGTCTAATGTACCAGAATAAGGTTTTAAGAGAGACACATGGAAGGAAGGATGAATCCGTAGATGAGCTGGTAATTGGAGAACGACTGCATTAGGATTCAGGATTTTCTTAATTTTGAAGGGACCTATAAATTGGGTTGCCAATTTTTTGCAGGGAACTTTCAGTTTTATATTTTTCGTGGATAACCATACACGATCTCCAGGCTTATATGATGGGGGAGGTATATGTTTCTTGTCAAAATAAAACTTTTGTTTATCTTTTGCAGTCTCCAGATGTTTTTTCAATAAAGGTATGGAGTTTTTCAGTTCAGTAATATATTCAACAGCATAGGGAGAAGATGAGGTGATGTTAGAAGTGGGTATTGTTCTCGGATGATAACCATAAGAAGCAAAAAATGGTGTCATTTTAGTAGAAGTATTAATCGAATTATTATAAGCGAATTCCGCCATTGGTAGCCAGTCTGACCAATCATCTTGAACTTGAGATATATAACACCGAAGATACTGCTCTAATGTTTGATTTAGTCGTTCTGTCAAACCATTAGACTGTGGATGAAAAGCTGTTGTGAATCTGGGGGTGATCTTCAATAGACGACACAATTCCCTCCAGAATCTGGAGGTGAACTGAGTTCCCCTATCTGTAACTATTGAAAGTGGTAGACCATGTAATTTTACGATATGGTTAATGAAACAGGTAGCAGTGGTTGTTGCAGAGGGTATCTTCTTAAGTGGAATGAAATGTCCCATACGGGTAAGGTGATCAACGACTACGAGGATACAGGTATAATTCTTCGAAGGTGGTAACTCTACAATGAAATCCATTGATATCATATGCCAAGGAGTGTCAGGTATTGGCAGAGGAGTCAACAAACCGAATGGTTTATGCGAAGGTCGTTTGGTTCGGGAACAAACTTGGCAGCCAGTGATATGGCTACAAATATCTTCATCTTTCATTTTCGGCCACCAATATTCTCTATTCAACAATTCATGGGTTTTAGTAATACCCGGATGTCCTGATAATGGAAGATTATGGAAATGATGAAGTAATTGTTTTCTTAATGTTGGTGGTACATACAGAAGTTTGTGATAATGATATAAACCAGTCTTTGAATCTTTAGTACAGATTGAAGGGATTGTGGAATCTTTGAGTTGAGCATGTAGTAGATCAGAATGGAATGAGGTAATAGAGGCTAAGAATCTGTGAGTGGGTATGATATTTTGTGCCTCTTCCTTTTCAGGTACATTCTGAAAAGTTCTGGATAGAGAGTCTGCTTGAGTGTTTTTTGATCCTGGACGGTAGTGGATGAGATAGTTAAAGCGATCTAGAAAAAGGGACCATCGGACCTGACGTGAAGATAAAGTTTTGTTTTTCTTTAGGTACTGTAGATTCTTGTGATCTGTTAGTACTAAAAAAGGTTTGGATGTACCTTCCAGAATATGCCTCCAATGTTCCATGGCAACTTTTATTGCCAAAAGTTCTAGATCACCCACAGAGTAATTCCTTTCTGCTGGAGTCAAGAGTCGGGAATAAAAGGCAACAGGATGGTTAACTTGTGATCCAATGCGTCGTTGAGACAAAATTGCCCCAACACCAACATTTGAGGCATCAACTTCTAAGGTAAAATCTGCATCTGGATCAGGAAGCTGTAAGATGGGAGCTGAAGTAAAACATTTTTTCAGATGTTCGAAAGCTTCTTGTGCTTCAGTAGTCCAACAAAATTTAATTTTTCCTGTCAATTTAGTTAAGGGTTGAACTATGGAAGAATACCCCTGAATAAATCTTCTGTAAAAATTGGAAAAACCAAGAAACTTTTGGAGAGATTTTAAATTGGTAGGAACAGGCCAATCCAAAACAACCTTTATTTTGTCAGGATCCATTTCGATGCCAGTTGGGGAGATGATATAACCCAGAAATTTGATTGTCTTTACATGGAATTGACATTTCTCTAATTTAGCATAAAGATGATGCTCTCTTAACCTCATTAAAACCCATCGTACGTGTTTGATGTGATCAGTTATGTTCTTAGAATAAATTAAAATGTCATCTAGATATATCACTACGCAGATATCTAATAGATCCTTGAATATCTCATTTATAAAAAACTGAAAAGTTGCTGGAGCATTTGTCAAGCCAAAAGGCATGACATTGTACTGATATAAGCCATAACGAGTTTTAAAAGCTGTTTTCCACTCATCCCCTTTCCTTATGCGTATGAGATTATACGCACCTTTCAAATCTAGTTTGGTAAAGATTTGAGCATCAGTTAATCTTTCTAGGAGTTCAGGGATGAGTGGAAGTGGGTAGCGATTTTTTACTGTAATTTCATTTAAACCCCTGTAATCTATAATAGGACGTATAGTACCATCTTTATTGGTCACAAAAAACATTCCAGCTGCTGCTGGAGAAGTGGAAGTGGATATAAACCCTTTTCTTAAATTTTCGTCGAGATATTCTCTAAGGTATTGCAATTCTTTATTAGACATAGGATATATTTTACCAAAAGGTATGGTGGTATTAGGTTTAGTGTCTATAGGACAATCGAATGGCCTATGTGGTGGTAGATTTTCTGCCTCTTTAAGATTAAACACATCCGAAAACTCAAGGTATTCTGAGGGTAATTGAGGTTGTATGTGGTTTATAGAGATTGTAGGGTAACAAGTATTGGTACAGTACTGAGATGTATATTGTATATTATTGGTTACCCAATCAATACTTGGATTATGCAGCTGTAACCAGGGGTATCCTAAAATGATAGGATGGATAGAGTTAGGTAGTATATCGAATGTGATATATTCAGTATGTCCATTACCTGTAGTAGTGAGTAGTGGAATAGTGTGGTGTGTTATTGGACCTTTTAAATGAGTGGAACCATCAATAACTTTTACAAGAATAGGGAATTGCTTTAACACTCTGGGTATTTTATTTTTTGTAACATAAGTTTGATCCATGAACATGCCAAACGCCCCTGAATCGATCATGGCCTCATTCAGCAGAAGATGTTGATCCCACTGCAAAGACAATGAAATGGTTAAGTGTGATATCATTTTAGAATTAATTTGAGGGTTAACTATCAATATCTTACCCCTCTTCTGGCGTATTAGAGTTGGACAAGTGGATACTGTGTCGTCTTTGTTTCCACAGTACATACAAAGATTTAAACTTCTTCTTCTTTGTTTTTCTTCGTATGTTAGAGGACCCTTAATTGTGCCAATTTCCATAGGTACAGAACTTGAAGATGGTTGTTGTACATGTGGTTGATGGTACTTCTTTGGATATGGTTCAGGTGTTACCTTTTCAGCACGGCGTTCCCAGAATCTCCTATCCATTGAAATAGAGATCTTTATGAGAGACTCAAGCGTGTCTGGGAACTCAATACGAGATAACTCATCTTTCAAATGTTCTGATAGTCCCAGACTGATTGCGTAGAGAGACTGAGTTCCACTGAGACTCCGTAGCCCACAGTTGAAACTCAGCGACGTAGTCCTCAACTGACCGTTTGCCCTGCTTAAGTGTTCTCAAGTTATTTTCAGCAGTGAGTTGGGTGTTGCGGTCTTCATACAATAAAGCCATTGCGTTAAAGAAATCTTCAAGTGAACCTAAAATGGGATCATTAGCCTCAAAAAATTTGTCAGCCCATAATCTGGGTTCCCCACTTAAATATGAGATCACAGTACATACTTTTACTCTATCAGAATAATATGTTTAATATGTTTTAGGTTTCATAGAGAACATGAGTAAGCATGCATTGCGAAATTCACGGAAGCGAGTGCGTACACCAGCAAACACACTTGGTGGGTTAATCTTTGGTTCAGGGTGTTCAGCTGCCTTTTGTGTAATAAAGTCATTCATAATACTTTTCAAAGTGTTATTTTCATTTTTTAACTCTGTTAAACCCTGAGCTAATATCTCCACCTTTTGATTTAAACTGGTTATTTCATTTGCCATTGCTGCAGGATCCATATTTCAGAGTAACTTTATATATTTTTAAGGCTTGATTATTCTGTCATGTCTCCAGGTAAATAAAAAATAGATTTGTAGCTTTTTCCAATATTTAACAAATATAGCTTTGAATAAGTTAAACACATGGAATAAAGCAAACTTAATATTAGTAATTGAAAATGATTTGTATAATAAAAAAATAATACAGAGTGGGAAATCTGAGGAGAAAGAATCTTTAAGTAAAACTCACTCAGAATAAGATTTGTCTTACAAGAGACAGGCTGTATTAAAGGCAAAAAATAATACACTCTGTGCGCACAAGAGTTAAACAGGAGACAAAATGGTGAACAAAAAGATAGAAAAATTATGTATCCGCTATATATGAGATGTAAACTTGAATTAACAAAATTTACTTTGTAAGTTACAAGATGATCTTACTTGAGGCAAAAACAGTTTATGAGCTGAGGGAGATTGTACCTGAGCGGAGACTGAAATGTATCGAAGACACAGCTGGGAAGCAGCGTTATTGATTAGGCAGCGTACACTGAACAGGTCAGACAGGAGGAGGGCTGCAAGATGCGAGTGCTGTACGGCTCCAGTGATACAGCGTGTGAGAGGTGTAGAGACACAGATGGAGGTCGGTGTGAGATGACGTCACAGATTCAGGCTATAGGTTACGGCAAGGGATTAATACCTTGGAGAAGTAAGTTTTGGAAGATATAATCACTTGAGATACACTTTGAAAGTGAAGACTTGATCCAACGCAGATGATTCTCAAAAATTAGTTAAAGGCTTGAAAGAGTAGAAGCGGAGGAACAGGAAGTTCTTCAGAAACACAACTTCAATAATCAAGCATTAAACAGGTGTATCTGATATCCTTTTATAGGTGAATAGTAAAGGTGGACAAAGGGATTTAAGGTGGAATCATGACACTATTTTAGGGTTTATATTTATTTTACAGGTAACTTTGTATTTATTTTAACTAGGTACAATAGCTATTAAATAGTTAATAACTATTTAATAGCTACCTAGTTAAAATAATTACAAAATTACCTGTAAAATAAATCCTAACCTAAGTTACCATTACACCTAACACTACACTATCAATAAATTAATTAAATAAACTACAATTATCTAAACTAAAATACAATTAAATAAACTAAACTATATTACAAAAAAACAAACACTAAAATACAAAAAATAAAAAAAGATTACAAGAATTTTAAGCTAATTACACCTAATCTAAGCCCCCTAATAAAATAAAAAAGCCCCCCAAAATAATAAAATTTCCCTACCCTAAACTAAATTACAAAAGTAATCAGCTCTATTACCAGCCCTTAAAAGGGCCTTTTGCGGGGCATTGCCTCAAAGTAATCAGCTATTTTACCTGTAAAAAAAACAACACCCCCCCATTACAACCCACAATCCACACACCCCTATTCTGAAACCCACCCGATCCCCCCTTAAAAAAACCTAAGTCTAACCCCCAAGTGGTCCTTACCTGTCCTGAAGACCGGCGGAGAAGGTCCTGTTCCAGGCGGTGAAGTCTTCTTCCAAGCGGCGACCTTGTCTTCTTCCAGGAACCAGCCGGAGCGGAGCGGAGGAGTTGAAGACCGATGACCGCGGAGCTGAAGACCGTCCACTCTGGAACTGAAGACCAGCGATGCTGGAACTGAAGATCGGCGATGCTGGAACTGAAGACCGCGGAGCCATGGAGCGTGGAGGATCCTCTTTATACGATCTCAGCCGTACACTGAATAGGAATTCAAGGTACGCAATTAAAAATGGCGTCCCTTGAATTCCTATTGGCTGATTTGAGCCTTCAAATTCAAATCAGCCAATTGGATGAAAGCTACTGTAATTCTATTGGCTGATTTGAATAGCCAATAGAATAAGAGCTACTGACAGAAGAAGACAAGGTTGCCGCTTGGAAGAAGACTTCACCGCCTGGAACAGGACCTTCTCCGCCGGTCTTCAGGACAGGTAAGGACCACTTGGGGGTTAGACTTAGGTTTTTTGTGTGTGGGTGTGTGGGTGGTGGGTTGTAATGGGGGGGTTGTTCCTTATTTTACAGGTAAAAGAGCTGATTACTTTGGGGCAATGCCCCACAAAAGGCCCTTTTAAGGGCTGGTAATAGAGCTGATTACTTTTGTAATTTATTTTAGGGTAGGGAAATTTTATTATTTTGGGGGGCTTTTTTATTTTATTAGGGGGCTTAGATTAGGTGTAATTATCTTAAAATTCTTGTAATCTTTTTTTATTTTTTGTATTTTAGTGTTTGTTTTTTTTGTAATTTAGTTTAGTGTATTTAATTGTATTTTAGTTGAGATAATTGTAGTTTATTTAATTAATTTATTGATAGTGTAGTGTTATGTGTAATGGTAACTTAGGTTAGGATTTATTTTACAGGTAATTTTGTAATTATTTTAGCTAGGTAGTTATTAAATAGTTATTAACTATTTAATAGCTATTGTACCTAGTTAAAATAAATACAAAGTTACCTGTAAAAGAAATATAAACCCTAAAATAGCTACAATGTAATTATTAATTATATTGTAGCTATCTTAGGGTTTATTTTATAGGTAAGTATTTAGTTTTAAATAGGAATAATTTAGTTAATAATATTAATATTATTTAAATTTATCTAAATAATAATTAAGTTAGGGGGTGTTAGGGTTAGACTTAGGTTTAGGTGTTAATATATTTAATATAGGTGGCGGCAGTATAGGGGGATCATATTAGGGGTTAATAAATTTAATATAGGTGGCGGCGGTGTAGGGGGATCATATTAGAGGTTAATAAATTTAATTTAGGTGGCGGCGGTGTAGAGGGATCATATTAGGGGTTAATACATTTAATATAGGTGGCGGCGGTGTAGGGGTATCATATTAGGGGGGAATACATTTAATGTCGCTGGCAGCGGTGTAGGGGGATCAAATTAGGGGGGAATACATTTAATGTAGCTGGCGGCGGTGTAGGGGGATCAGATTAGGGGGGAATACATTTAATGTAGCTGGCGGCAGTGTAGGGGGATCAGATTTTGCTGCCCAAAGCCCTAACCTAAAAAAAACCCCCACCCAATACACCCTTAAAAAAACTAACACTAACCCCCGAAGATCCACTTACCTGGAGAAGTCTTCATTGAAGCGGAAAGATGTCCTCAACGAAGCCGGCAGACGTGGTCCTCCAGACGGGCAGAAGTCTTCACCCAGGCGGCATCTTCTATCTTCATCCTTCCGATGCAGAGCGGCTCCATCTTCAAGACATCCAGCGCGGAGCATTCTCTTCAATCAACGTCTTCTTGCTGAATGAAGGTACCTTTAAATGACGTCATCCAAGATGGCGTCCCTTAGATTCCGATTGGCTGATAGAATTCTATCAGCCAATCGTAATTAAGGTTTAAAAAATCCTTTTGGCTGATCCAAAGGTGTAAACATAAAATGTGTTTCCCCATAGGAATCGATGGGGCTGCGTTACTGAGTTTTACGCTGCTTTTTTGCAGGTGTTAGACTTTTTCTCAGCCGGCTCTCCCCATTGATGTCTATGGGGAAATCATGCATGAGCATGTATAACAAGCTCACCGCTCACTTAAGCAGCGCTGGTATTGGAGTGCAGTGTGGAGCTCAATTTTGCTCTACGCTCACTTCTTGCCTGTTAACGCCGGGTTGATAAAATCCCGTAATACCAGCGCTGCAGGTAAGTGAGCGGTGAGAATAAACTGCAAGTTAGCACCGCACCCCTCATAACGCAAAACTCGTAATCTAGCCGTTAGTTATTATTATTAATTAGGATTAAATATTAAAATGTAATAATCATTTTATTATTATTAATATTAATAGACATCCCTAATGGAGTCGAGCACAAATTATCACTCCGGCTTGTGCATTAACTTCACTAGACGGAGGTTTTTTGCACGCATCAGGTGGCGTGTGTATTACAAGTTGAAAGGAAAAAGTTTTTGCACAAGTGCTAACCCAACCCACACAAAAAGCAGAACTTATAATATCACAAACGTGTTAACGTATTACCCCAATGGAGAATGAAAAGTGAAAAAAAATTAACAACCTTACTCAGGGGCAGACTGACAAGTCAGGCAAATCGGCCCTGGCCCGAGGGCCACGTGACTCGTGTGAAAATTATCAAATGTATGATGACAAGTCCTGTGTCTGACTGAATGAAACAAAGACTGGATTGAGGACTTTGGAGCTGTGCCATGGAGCCTGTTACAGTAAGGGGCAGCCGGCCCTGCAATACTAAACTAAACTAAACTAAACTTTATTACAAAAAAACAAACACTAAAATACAAAAAATAAAAAAAGATTACAAGAATTTTAAGCTAATTACACCTAATCTAAGCCCCCTAATAAAATAAAAAAGCCCCCCAAAATAATAAAATTTCCCTACCCTAAACTAAATTACAAAAGTAATCAGCTCTATTACCAGCCCTTAAAAGGGCCTTTTGTGGGGCATTGCCTCAAAGTAATCAGCTATTTTACCTGTAAAAAAAAGAACACCCCCCCCATTACAACCCACAATCCACACACCCCTATTCTAAAACCCACCCGATCCCCCCTTAAAAAAACCTAAGTCTAACCCCCAAGTGGTCCTTACCTGTCCTGAAGACCGGCGGAGAAGGTCCTGTTCCAGGCGGTGAAGTCTTCTTCCAAGCGGCGACCTTGTCTTCTTCCAGGAACCAGCCGGTGCGGAGCGGAGGAGTTGAAGACCGATGACCGCGGAGCTGAAGACCGTCCACTCTGGAACTGAAGACCAGCGATGCTGGAACTGAAGATCGGCGATGCTGGAACTGAAGACCGCGGAGCCATGGAGCGTGGAGGATCCTCTTTATACGATCTCAGCCGTACACTGAATAGGAATTCAAGGTACGCAATTAAAAATGGCGTCCCTTGAATTCCTATTGGCTGATTTGAGCCTTCAAATTCAAATCAGCCAATCGGATGAAAGCTACTGTAATTCTATTGGCTGATTTGAATAGCCAATAGAATAAGAGCTACTGACAGAAGAAGACGAGGTTGCCGCTTGGAAGAAGACTTCACCGCCTGGAACAGGACCTTCTCCGCCGGTCTTCAGGACAGGTAAGGACCACTTGGGGGTTAGACTTAGGTTTTTTGTGTGTGGGTGGTGGGTTGTAATGGGGGGGTTGTTCCTTATTTTACAGGTAAAAGAGCTGATTACTTTGGGGCAATGCCCCACAAAAGGCCCTTTTAAGGGCTGGTAATAGAGCTGATTACTTTTGTAATTTATTTTAGGGTAGGGAAATTTTATTATTTTGGGGGGCTTTTTTATTTTATTAGGGGGCTTAGATTAGGTGTAATTATCTTAAAATTCTTGTAATCTTTTTTTATTTTTTGTATTTTAGTGTTTGTTTTTTTTGTAATTTAGTTTAGTGTATTTAATTGTATTTTAGTTGAGATAATTGTAGTTTATTTAATTAATTTATTGATAGTGTAGTGTTATGTGTAATGGTAACTTAGGTTAGGATTTATTTTACAGGTAATTTTGTAATTATTTTAGCTAGGTAGTTATTAAATAGTTATTAACTATTTAATAGCTATTGTACCTAGTTAAAATAAATACAAAGTTACCTGTAAAAGAAATATAAACCCTAAAATAGCTACAATGTAATTATTAATTATATTGTAGCTATCTTAGGGTTTATTTTATAGGTAAGTATTTAGTTTTAAATAGGAATAATTTAGTTAATAATATTAATATTATTTAAATTTATCTAAATAATAATTAAGTTAGGGGGTGTTAGGGTTAGACTTAGGTTTAGGTGTTAATATATTTAATATAGGTGGCGGTAGTATAGGGGGATCATATTAGGGGTTAATAAATTTAATATAGGTGGCGGCGGTGTAGGGGGATCATATTAGAGGTTAATAAATTGAATTTAGGTGGCGGCGGTGTAGAGGGATCATATTAGGGGTTAATACATTTAATATAGGTGGCGGCGGTGTAGGGGTATCATATTAGGGGGGAATACATTTAATGTCGCTGGCAGCGGTGTAGGGGGATCAGATTAGGAGGGAATACATTTAATGTAGCTGGCGGCGGTGTAGGGGGATCAGATTAGGGGGGAATACATTTAATGTAGCTGGCGGCAGTGTAGGGGGATCAGATTAGGGGGGAATACATTTAATGTAGGTGGCGGCGGGGTCCGGGAGCAGCGGTTTAGGGGTTAATATATTTATTATTAGGAGTGAGAGGGGTATACGTGTCGGGATGATGTTTGGGAGGCGTGTTAGACAGTTACGGGAGATTTCATATTTAGTCAGTTTTTGTAGGCACAGGCAGTTTATAAAGTGCCATAAGTCACCGGCGACTCCAGAAATTTGTACTTACGCTTATTTCTGGACATCGCTAGTTTGTCCGACTTACGGCACTTTAGCAACTGTCGGCGCCTTATATGTGATAGCTCGATGTGCAAGGTCAAACTATGGGCAGCCCAGGTTTCCACGCTTGCGCCGAATATATCCGTATATCGGATCGCGCCCATGGTCTGCAAGTATAATATCATATTGTATTTTCCAGTGCAACAGAAAATTGGTTTAAGATTAAGAACATATAATAAAAAATGTGCAATCTATTTGAAATTCATTATTGTTCTTGTATATTGACTTTTATTTATTGACTTTTCGCTTTATTGCATCTTGTTAATGTTTTAATAAATCTGTTATATATTTTATGATAATTGAGCTCTCGTTACTGCCTAAATATATTCGCTGTCTTCATAATACTACACCTGTTAGAACTTACGGCTAGATTACGAGTTATGCGTTAAGGTAAAAAAGCAGCGTTATCAGGTCCTAACTCTGCTTTTTTACGCCCGCTGGAATTACGAGTCTTGCAGGTTTAGGGGCACCACACACTTTTTTGGCCTTAACGCAAATCAACTTACGTAAATTTCGCAAAGGCCTTTTTCAATGGGACTTGCATGGCGCCGGTATTACGAGTTTGTCCTGGGAGGTCAAAAAATGAGCAGTACACCCTCTACCACCAAGATTCCTAACGCATTTTAAAGTCAGTAGTTATGAGTTTTACGCTACAAAGCTGTAGCATAAAACTCATAATTAAAGTGCTAAAAAGTACACTAACACCCATAAACTACCTATTAACCCCTAAACCGAGGCCCTCCCGCATCGCAAACACTAAAACAAAACTATTAACCACTAATCTGCCGCTCCGGACATCGCTGCCACTAGAATAAACATATTAACCCCTGAACCACCGTACTCCCACCTCGCAAACACTAGTTAAATATTATTAACCCCTAATCTGCTGCCCCTAACATCGTCACCACCTACATTATACTTATTAACTCTTAATCTGCCACTCCGGACATCGCCGCCAACCACATTATACCTATTAACCCCTAATCTGCTGCCCCCACATCCCCGCCACCTACCTACATTTATTAACCCCTAATCTGCCATCCCCAATGTCGCCGCCACTATTCTAAATTTATTAACCATAACCCTAACACCCCCTAACTTAAATATAATTTAAATAAATCTAAATAAAATTACTATAATTAACTTAATTATTCCTATTTAAAACTAAATACTTACCTATAAAATAAACCCTAAGCTAGCTACAATATAACTAATAGTTACATTGTAGCTAGCTTAGGGTTTATTTTTATTTTACAGGCAAGTTTGTATTTATTTTAACTAGGTAGAATAGTTGCTAAATAGTTATTAACTATTTACTAACTACCTAGCTAAAATAAATACAAATTTACCTGTAAAATAAAACCTAACCTAAGTTACAATAACACCTAACACTACACTACACTACAAATAAATAACTTACATAAATTAAATACAATTAAATAAATTAAATACTATTAGCTAAATTACAAAAAAACAAACACTAAATTACAGAAAATAAAAAACAAATTACAAGATATTTAAACTAATTACACCTAATCTAAGAGCCCTATCAAAATAAAAAAGCCCCCCCCCCCCCAAATAAAAAAAACCCTAGTCTAAACTAAACTATCAATAGCCCTTAAAAGGGCCTTTTGCGGGGCATTGCCCCAAATAAATCAGCTCTTTTACCTGAAAAAGAAATACAAACAACCCCCTCAACAGTAAAACCCACCACCCACACAACCAACCCCACAAATAAAACCCTAACTAAAAAACCTAAGCTCCCCATTGCCCTGAAAAGGGCATTTGGATGGGCATTGCCCTTAAAAGGGCATTTAGCTCTATTGCTGCCCAAAGCCCTAACCTAAAAAAAAACCCCACCCAATACACCCTTAAAAAAAACTAACACTAACCCCTGAAGATCCACTTACCTGGAGAAGTCTTCATTGAAGCGGAAAGATGTCCTCAACGAAGCCGGCAGAAGTGGTCCTCCAGACGGGCAGAAGTCTTCACCCAGACGGCATCTTCTATCTTCATCCTTCCGACGCAGAGCGGCTCCATCTTCAAGACATCCGGCGCGGAGCATCCTCTTCAATCAACGTCTACTTGCTGAATGAAGGTACCTTTAAATGACGTCATCCAAGATGGCGTCCCTTAGATTCCGATTGGCTGATAGAATTCTATCAGCCAATCGGAATTAAGGTTTAAAAAATCCTTTTGGCTGATCCAAAGGTGTAAACATAAAATGTGTTTCCCCATAGGAATCGATGGGGCTGCGTTACTGAGTTTTACGCTGCTTTTTTGCAGGTGTTAGACTTTTTCTCAGCCGGCTCTACCCATTGATGTCTATGGGGAAATCATGCATGAGCATGTATAACAAGCTCACCGCTCACTTAAGCAGCGCTGGTATTGGAGTGCAGTGTGGAGCTCAATTTTGCTCTACGCTCACTTCTTGCCTGTTAACGCCGGGTTGATAAAATCCCGTAATACCAGCGCTGCAGGTAAGTGAGCGGTGAGAATAAGCTGCAAGTTAGCACCGCACCCCTCATAACGCAAAACTCGTAATCTAGCCGTTAGTTATTATTATTAATTAGGATTAAATATTAAAATGTAATAATCATTTTATTATTATTAATATTAATAGACATCCCTAATGGAGTCGAGCACAAATTATCACTCCGGCTTGTGCATTAACTTCACTAGACGGAGGTTTTTTGCACGCATCAGGTGGCGTGTGTATTACAAGTTGAAAGGAAAAAGTTTTTGCACAAGTGCTAACCCAACCCACACAAAAAGCAGAACTTATAATATCACAAACGTGTTAACGTATTACCCCAATGGAGTATGAAAAGTGAGAAAAAATTAACAACCTTACTCAGGGACAGACTGACAAGTCAGGCAAATCGGCCCTGGCCCGAGGGCCACGTGACTCGTGTGAAAATTATCAAATGTATGATGACAAGTCCTGTGTCTGACTGAATGAAACAAAGACTGGATTGAGGACTTTGGAGCTGTGCCATGGAGCCTGTTACAGTAAGGGGCAGCTGGCCCTGCAATATGTGGACCTGCCGGTCACAGGTGTTAATCCGGGCAGAATCTGGTCCACATACTATCACACTCCGTCTCCCACCTGCCCTGGCTCTGTCTGGCTGCTCAGCTCTGCACCCACACGCCATGTGCACACAATTTTAACTAACTGCGCATTAGGCTTAGGTGGCAGGAGCTGCAGCAGACTATGTGTGGGCACGTGATAGCGTAAAGGAGCCAAGGAGGAGGAAAGGAGTCATGAGTCAGGACGGCTGAGAGGCAACATCGGACAACGATAAGTAAGGTTAAGGTAAGTGACTGTGTTTTATCACAAACTAAAGACAAGCATCACACGCCCCTTAGAGCCACCCCAGGCTACTCATACAGTACATAGAGAGACTAAAAAGGGTTGTCTTGTAATGAAACTCTCATACAGGGCTCAGGCCAGGGTTGACTGTCCTTTGCTGCAACACTTGACACTAGAACACTATGCCAATAGTGATGTCCAGTTCATGAATAGTGATGTCCCGAACTGTTCGCCCGTGAACGGTTCACAGCGAACATAGCTTGTTCGCGTTCGCGTTTGTGGGCGAACGCATGGCAATGTTCGATCCGCCCCATGTGTCATCATTGAGGAAACTTTGACCCTTTATGTCACAGCCGTCTGACACATTAGAGCCAATCAACATCAGACACTCCCTCACAGACCCTCCCAGCTACTCGGAATCCGCCATTTTAGACTCATAACGACCTTGCTTTCTTAATGAGAGGACGTGTTGTGTTTTTGCTCCTGACATTAATAGGAAAAACATAGCTAGGCTAGTGTATTTACAGTCCAGAAGGACTCCACTCATCTCTGCTGCAAGCACAGCACCCCAAAAAGCCCTTTCTAGGGCTATATTTCGTACCATTTTTTTTTTCCGTTTTTTTTTTATTAGCATTTGCCTGGCTTTCAGGCTGTGTGTTTAAGGCTCACAGCATATGCTGCTGTGATTACTGCCACCACTGATATCTCCCTAACAACATTAGTTTAAATTTAACTATCCAAAAAATTTAATTATTTTGCTAGTGTAATTTTTTTTCATTTTCTATCAGGCCTGTGTCACACAGCATATACTCGTGTTCATTGCTCTGTGCCAGCCATCAGCCATGTTATCTGTTTATAACATTATTTTACTCACTCAGCATTAATATACCTCATTTTTTTCAGTCTTTTGGTTAATTGGTCTGTGCCAGGCATCCACCCAGCACTCATATCTTCTTCACCTTAATTTAAATTTAAAAAAATACATTTTTAAATTTGTTTGATAGTGTAATCTAATATAATTTTCTATCAGGCCTGTGTGTTTTGCTGACATACAGAGCCTACTGTGTTTACTTGCTGCCCTCCCTAGTCTATGTGCCACGACCTTAATTTCCCCCCCAAAAAAATAATTTAAATCATTTTTCTAGTGTAATCTAATAGTATTTTCTATCAGGCGTGTGTGTATCTGACTTATAGAGCCTACTGTTTTTAATAGCTGCCCTTCCAAGGCTATCAGCCACGACTCATATGTATGTGCTTAACCTTTTTCTTTAAATTGCCAAAAAAAAGTCTTTAAATCATTATGCTAGTGTAATCTAATTTTATTTTCTATCAGGCCTGTGTCTAACTGTCTATCTGACTTACAAAGCATACTGTTGTTAATTGCTCCCCTACGTAGCAGCCAGCCAGTGCGACCACCCATATGTGCATTGCACTTCTTAACATTATTTTAATATTAAAATCTAAAATTTTAAAATATTTTGCTAGTGTAATCTATCTTAATTTTCTATCAGGCCTGTGTTTTTGTCACTTACACAGCATACTGTGTTAAATTGCTGCCCTACCTACCATCCACGACTCATATCTGCCATCCTGTGTGCCAGGCCCAACTAGCCAATTAGTGGCACCAATCATAATTCTTGTAACAGTATATAAAAAAATAAAAATCATAATTTTTTGGACTGCAAATATTCAGTCTCCTAGTGTCCTTGAATTGCATTTACCTCCTGCCTGCCAGCCTTTTGTGCCAGGCTGTCTTGCCAACTATTTACACCAATCCTAATTGTTGTCACAGTATAGTTACTAATTAAAATGAAAAAATATTTGATTGTTGATCTTAATCCTCAGTTTGCTCGTGCCCTAGAATTGCACTTTTCAACTGCCTTCCAAGCCTGTGTGCCAGGCCTACTTGAAAAATATTTACACCAATCATATTTGTTGTCACAGTATTCTTATTAATTAAAAATTTAAATTTTGGGTAATATTTGTGGTGAATCCTCAGTTTGCTGGTGCCAGTGAATTGTACTTTCTTCCTGCCTTGCAGCCTGCTGTGTGCCAGGCCCACCTAGCCAATTATTGCCAGCAATCCTATTTCTTTTAACAGTATTGCAAAAATTGTCAATCATCACTGTTTTGACTGTCAGTATTCAGTCTCCTAGTGTCCTTGAATTGCATTTACCTCCTGCCTGCCAGCCTTTTGTGCCAGGCCGTCTTGCCAACTAATTACACCAATCCTAATTGTTGTCACAGTATAGTTACTAATTAATTATTATTATATTTTGTATGGGTAATCATCCAGGCCGTATAGACCTCACCAAATAGGGGGAGTTACAGAGATTAAAGTGCTAAGAATGGTAGTACTTAAAACACAACCTAGTTAAAATAGGTACCAGACCGCATGTCTTATTATTATATTTTTTCAGGGTAATCAGGCAGGCCATATAGAACACCCCCGATAGGGGGGGGGGAACAGGGATTAAAGTGCTAAGAAAAGTACTAATTAACACAAGCTAGTTGGGTCCAAGAACGCATGTTTAATTATTAGACTTTATTAGGGTAATTATATATCTAACAAATCTATCTATTTCTCTTCTATCGATTCTATCTAACTATCAATCTATGTATATCTATCTATCCTATCTATCAATCTATCTTCTGTCCGGGATGTTTTGAGACAGCCACTTTGGGAATGTTAGTTGATTTAGGCCCATTATGGCTTAAAAGCAGACTCTGCATAAACTATGTAATTTTCCATGGGAGTTTTGCCAGGGATCCCCCTCCAGCATGCGACAGTCCAGGTGTTAGTACCCTTGAAACAACTTTTCCATCACTATTGTGGCTAGAAAGAGTCCTTGTAGGTTTTAAAGTTCGCCTCCCTATTGAATTCAATGGCGGTTCGCGCGGTTCGCGAACAATACCGGAAGTTCGAGTCCGCCATTCTCCAACCCGAAAATTTTAGGTTTGCGACATCACTATTCATGAACGAATCGTTCATTTGAACTGGTTCTTTTCAGTGAACTGTATGAATCAGTTCACCAGACTGAACTGATTAATTTGTAAACAGTTCACTTCCTGACTCTGCAGCAGCACTGTTAATACGATCCTAGAGTGAGTTCTGCTTCTGCCAACTCCTCCTTTGCAATGAATCACACAGCAGAATCAGACATCCTCACTCTAGGATCATATTACCAGTACTGTTGTATCAGTGTACTGAATCAGTGTGCTGTTAACTAACTCATTTGCAATTAATCTTTTACTCCTTTGCAATGAATCGTTCAGTTAACAGTTCACTGATTCTAAAATCAGGTCACAGCAGTTTCAATAGACTTACTGTCTTCAATGTGAGGAGAGGGCTTGAGGTGGTCTTTAGGGGGTACACACTGAATATTTTTTCTAGCTATAACATAAAATTAAACATTTGTAAGGTTACAGTGTGGGATTATTACATTGCCAATTATATAGTATATGCTGCCAAAAGGAACTGTAATGCCTTGTAGTCAGTCACATTTGGGGAATAAGGGGTTATAATTAAATTAAAGATAAGATTCCACCTGCTGCTTGGTTTGGCATTCCCCCCCCCCCTCCCCCTCACACAAAAGATTGAGTTGGGTATGCGCTATACAATAAACAGGACCAGATTGAGCATATTTTATATACATTACACATCTAATCGCACTTTTGTACAGCCCAGCATGCTCATTATATGTATAGATAGGGCAGCATGTTAATTACCACATGTGGTTACATAATACTGCAGGTTTTGTTTATTATCAATGTATACATATATAAATATATATATATATATATGTGTGTGTGTGTGTTCAATGCATACTTATATTTGTCCGACTTGTAGTCACAGGAGTCCAGGATTCGGACTGTCAACTCACAGAGTCAGTGACTCATGACTCATGAATCGGAGCGTCTGTAAAACCAGGGAATCTGTGACTCTGCCCCACACGCATCACATCTTCAGTAAGTGAACTGATGAATCGGTTCATGAACTGGTTCAGTTAAATGAACCATTCAAAATGAACCGATTCATCTAGAAGAACCGAACTTCCCATCACTATATGCCAAGCATATCACAACAGCTAAATGCATTGCTCACACTCACACAAATTCAAGCAGACCTGCTCTGATTTCCTTTTCAAGTATGACACTCCTCGGATGGTCCTGGTCCGGGATAAGAAAATTGGGCTGACATTCAGAGTCATCCAGCTGGGTGCCCTGTGCTACATAATAGGGTAAGGCAGACTTCTGTATCCAGTTATAAAAGTTGGCAGCAAATGCTCCCTACAGAAACTGTTAGCAGCGAGCACTTTATCAGTATGTTCTAATGCTTTTGAAATGGTTAAAATTTTCATTGACTTTAATAAATAAAATATGTATAGAAGTATTGATAAACTTTCCAACTGCATACAAATAGACCCACTTTCAGTTAATATTTTTTAATAGATTCTGGTACTTTTTTTCAGAGTGTGAACATGCTCAATTATGATCATAATATATCAATGTAAACAAAAGAAATAGAACATGTTTGCATATGCATTCTATTTCTTTAATGGATATTAATTATTTTCCAATTGCATTGCATATTATAAATCATATGAACATATGAGGAAACAAATGCGCATATGTGTATACAATAAATGGTAGGTGCAATAAATTAGAAGCTTCAAGCTAATAAACTTGCTTACATGCAAAAATTTTATATCATATATTACATATGGCATGTTTGTTTGGTAACACTGAAAATCAGACACTTGTGCACACATCCCACACATGTTGTACGCCACACATATATAGTGTGTGTATAGATATATATAGATAGATAGATATATTCTGACATTGTTTACTTATCTGTAAAATTCACACTGCATCACAATTAATACAGTGTAATGTGTATTTCATAATAAATTACACACAAGGTATAAATTGTATACTAGTACTATATGCATTATAAACAAATTGGAGCCGACTGCTGCCGGAGTGGGGCCAGGGGCTGTACTAGTCTACTTCCTTTTATATATATATATATATATATATATATATATATATATATATATACGTACATAAGTCATATACACACACACACACATATATATATATATACATACATTCATATACACATATATGTGTGCGTGTGTATGAATGTGTGTATACATATTATATATACATTCATACACACACACACATATATATATATATATATATAACAAAAAATATTTTTAGGGGCAGTGGTTACTGTGAAAAAGCACACGGGCGCCACTGGAAAGCGCTAAATATATAAATACAGTAGTGAAGCTGCTGTATAGGTGCAGAAAAAGCCCAACAGGGTGAACCCTCAACCCTGTTAGTCTATGTAGTTGTATATTAAAACAAGTTTATTGCACACTGAACAGCGCTAAACCTTAATCCAAATAGAAATACTCAGTATAATCATATTTAAAATTATAGAATAAACCTTAAACAATATTACTAAAAACTGTGCAAAGCAAAAATACAATATTACAGAAAAAATAATTGAAATGCTAAATAATGGACCCCAATGTGATTACAATGCAATAAGTACGGTGTAATATAAACACAAACGCCTAGATTTAGAGTTCCGCGGTAGCCGTCAAAAGCAGCGTTAAGGGGTGCTAACGCTGCTTTTGGCCGCCCGCTGGTATTTAGAGTCAGGCAGGAAAGGGTGTACCGCTCACTTTCAAGCCGCAACTTTTCCATACCGCAGATCCCCTTTCAATGGGATCTTCCTAACGCCGGTATTTAGAGTCTTGGCTGAAGTGAGCAGTAGACCCTCTACCGACAAGACTCTAGCCACAGAAAAAAGTCAGTAGTTAAGAGCTTTCTGGGCTAACGCCGGTTTATAAAGCTCTTAACTACTGTGCTCTAAAGTACACTAACACCCATAAACTACCTATGTACCCCTAAACCGAGGTCCCCCCACATCGCCGCCACTATAATAAATATTTTTAACCCCTAATCTGCCGACCGCACACCGCCGCCACCTACACTATCCCTATGAACCCCTAATCTGCTGCCCCTAACACGCCGACACCTACATAACATTTATTAACCCCTAATCTGCCCCCCCAACGTCGCCGCTACCTACCTACACTTATTAACCCCTAATCTGCCGACCGGACCTCGCCGCTACTCTAATAAATGTATTTACCCCTAAAGCTAAGTCTAACCCTAACCCTAACACCCCCCTAAATTAAATATAATTTTAATCTAACAAAATAAATTAAATATTATTAACTAAAGTATTCCTATTTAAAGCTAAATATCTGTAAAATAAACCCTAATATAGCTGCAATATAACGAATAATTATATTGTAGCTATTTTAGGATTTATATTTATTTTACAGGCAACTTTGTATATATTTTAACTAGGTACAATAGCTATTAAATAGTTATTTACTATTTAATAGCTACCTAGTTAAAATAATTACCAAATTACCTGTAAAATAAATCCTAACCTAAGTTACAATTAAACCTAACACTACACTAGCAATAAATTAATTAAATAAATTACCTACAATTACCTACAATTAAATAAACTAAACTAAATTACAAAAAAAAACCCACTAAATTACAAAAAAAATAAAAAAAGATTACAAGAATTTTAAGCTAATTACACCTACTCTAAGCCCCCTAATACAATAACAAAGCCCCCCAAATTAAAAAAAATTGCTATTCTAATCTAAATTAGAAAACTTAACAGCTCTATTAACAGCCCTTAAAAGGGCTTTTTGCGGGGCATGCCCCAAAGTATTCAGCTCTTTTGCCTGTAAAAAAAAACACAATACCACCCCCCAACATTAAAACCCACCACCCACATACCCCTACTCTAACCCAAACCCCCTTAAATAAACCTAACACTACCCCCTGAAGATCTCCCTACCTTGAGTCGTGTTCACCCAGCCGGGCACCAATGGACCAAAAGAGGACATCCGGAGCGGCAGAAGTCTTCATCCTATCCGGGCAGAAGAGGACATCCGGACAGGCAGACATCTTCATCCAAGCGGCATCTTCTATCTTCATCCATCCGGAGCGGAGCGGAGCCATCATCTTCCAGCCGACGCGGATCCATCCTTCTTCCCCAACGCCTACTCGCCGAATGAAGGTTTCTTTAAATGACGTCATCCAAGATGGCGTCCCTCGAATTCCGATTGGCTGATAGGATTCTATCAGCCAATCGGAATTAAGGAAGGAAAAATCTGATTGAACTTGAATCTGATTTTTCCTACCTTAATTCCGATTGGCTGATAGAATTCTATCAGCCAATGGAATTCGAGGGACGCCATCTTGGATGACGTCATTTAAAGGAACCTTCATTCGGCGAGTAGGCGTCGGGGAAGAAGGATGGATCAGCGTCGGCTGGAAGAAGATGGCTCCACTCCGGATGGATGAAGATAGAAGATGCCGTTTGGAAGAAGATGTCTGCCGGTCCGGATGTCCTCTTCTGCCCGGATAGGATGAAGACTTCTGCCGCTCAGGATGTCCTCTTTTGGTCCATCAGTGCCCGGCTGGGTGAACACGACTCAAGGTAGGGAGATCTTCAGGGGGGTAGTGTTAGGTTTATTTAAGGGGGGTTTGGGTTAGAGTAGGGGTATGTGGGTGGTGGGTTTTAATGTTGGGGGTTGTATTGTGTTTTTTTTTACAGGCAAAAGAGCTGATTACTTTGGGGCATGCCCCGCAAAAAGACTTTTAAGGGCTGGTAATAGAGCTGTTAACTTTTTTAATTTAGATTAGGGTAGTGATTTTTTTTATTTTGGGGGGCTTTGTTATTTTATTAGGGGGCTTAGAGCAGGTGTAATTAGCTTAAAATTCTTGTAATCTTTTTTTATTTTTTGTAATTTAGCGTTTGCTTTTTTTTGTATATTTTTAGTGATAGCGGGGGCAGCAGATTAGGGGTTAATAAGTGTAAGGTTAGGGGTGTTTAGACTCGGGGTTCATGTTAGGGTGTTAGGTGCAGACTTAGAAAGTGTTTCCCCATAGGAAACAATGGGGCTGCGTTAGGAGCTGAACGCTGCTTTTTTGCAGGTGTTAGGGTTTTTTTCAGCCCAAACTGCCCCATTGTTTCCTATGGGGGAATCGTGCACGAGCACGTTTTAGCTAGCCGCTACCGTAAGCAATGCTGGTATTGAGAGTTGAAGTAGCGGAAAATATGCCTGTACGCTCCCTTTTTGGAGCCTAACGCAGCCCTTCAGAGAACTCTAAATACCAGCGTTGTTTAGAAGCAGCGCTAGAAAAAAAAGACGCGTAGTTAACGCACCCCTTTGGCCGCAAAACTCTAAATCTAGGCGAGAGAGTACAATCGTAATTTAAACAATGTCACTGATAATATATTAACAAAATAATGTTCCAAATCATATGAGCACTTTATCAATATAGTGAACTGGAAACATGAAGATAACTCAGTATAAGAGCAATTGGTCACAGTTCATTCGATATCCACAGTATATCTAAAGGATGTGTTACAATAGAGAATCCCTTAGTTTTCTACTTACTTCAAAGTACCTCAATCATATGAGGTAAGTATGGGGCATGTAGTATATATCCTGCCGGGACCGTTCAGAAGTAGAGGTCGTCTCTGTCCCACTTGCTTGTAATCTTATATGAGGTCCAGGACTCTCTTTTTGATGCTAGTATATCCGGGGTCTTCACCGCTCAAAGGACGTTTTTGTTATCATAGGTGTATAAACCGTTACTTCAGAAATGTTATGTAGTCAAAAAGTACAGCAAATTGCATGGATGTAAGTGGATTGTTTACAGGCAGCTTGTAACAACCAACCTACCTGTCTGGAAACACTCACTACATAACATTTCTGAAGTAATGTTATATTAGGTTTTAGGTTATATCACTCTGCTATGGGTTACACCTAATATACAGTACATAATACTAGTCTAATACACAGCATATCCCACTTTAGTAAAGTAGTGGGAGCTGCCTTGTCAACCAGTTGTCAGTCTGTCCCTAGAGATCAGTTGTTTTGGGGGGGGGGGGGGTTTCAGAAACAATGAAAATGCTTGAATTAAAAGTTTATATATAAATATCTAGATCTGTGCATGATCGAAAAATTTGTTTCGTTTCGGTTCGGATTGATTCGGATTTTTTCGAATTTCGGTTCGGATCGATTCGAATTCGGCAAAATTTGAATGAATTCATTTCGGATTTATTCGGATTTGAATAAATTCGGCTGAATTCGGTTCGATTATTTTCGGTTCCAAAATTTGGAATTTCGGTATGTGTTAGGTGGGTTATGCTGTGTATTAGACTAGTATTATGTACTGTATATTAGGTGTAACCCATAGTAGAGTGATATAACCTAAAACCTAATATACTGTACAATACTAGTGTAATACACGGCCATCCGAATCTACCGAATAAAGTCAGTAGTTAAGAGCTTTATGGGCTAACGCTGGAAAATAAAGCTCTTAACTACAGTGCTACAAAGTACACTAACACCCAAAAACTACCTATGAACCCGGCTGAATTCGGTTCGATTCTTTTCGGTTCCGAAATTCGGAATTTCGGTATGTGTTAGGTGGGATATGCTGTGTATTAGACTAGTATTATGTACTGTATATTAGGTGTAACCCATAGCAGAGTGATATAACCTAAAACCTAATATACTGTACAATACTAGTGTAATACACGGCCATCCGAATCTACCGAATAAAGTCAGTAGTTAAGATCTTTATGGGCTAACGCCGGAAAATAAAGCTCTTAACTACAGTGCTACAAAGTACACTAAAACCCATAAACTACCTATGAACCCCTAAACCGAGGCCCCCCACATCGCAAACACTGTAATAAAATGATTTAACCCCTAATCTGCCGACCGGACACCGCCGCCACCTACATTATAGCTATGAACCCCTAATCTGCTGTCCCTAACATCGCCGACACCTACATTATAGTTATTAACCCCTAATCTGCCCCCCCCAACGTCGCCGCAACCTAACTACGAGTATTAACCCCTAATCTGCCGACCGGACATCGCCGCCACTATAATAAATGTATTAACCCCTAAACCGCCGTACTCCCGCCTCGCAAACACTATAATAAATTTTATTAACCCCTAATCTGCCCCCCCAATGTCACCGCAACCTAACTACAAGTATTAACCCCTAATCTGACGACCAGACCTCGCCGCCACTATAATAAATGTATTAAGCCCTAAACCACCGCACTCCCGCCTAGCAAACACTATAATAAATTTTATTAACCCCTAATCTGCCCCCCCAACATCGCCGCAACCTAACTACAAGTATTAACCCCTAATCTGCCGACCGGACATCGCCGCCACGATAATAAATGTATTAACCCCTATAACTAATAGTTACATTATAGCTATTTTAGGATTTATATTTATTTTACAGGTAACTTTGTATTTATTTTAACTAGGTACAATAGTTATTAAATAGTTATTAACTATTTAATAACTAACTAGCTAAAATAAATACAAATTTACCTGTAAAATAAATCCTAACCTAAGTTACAATTACACCTAACACTACACTATCATTAAATTAATTAAATAAATTAAAATTCTTGTAATATTTTTTTAAATAGGATTAAACTAATTACACCTAATCTGCTCCGATCAGCCAATAGAATGCGAGGTCAATCTGATTGGCTGATTGGATCAGCCAATCAGATTGAACTTCAATCTGATTGGCTGATTGAATCAGCCAATCAGATTTTTTCTACCTTAATCCCGATTGGCTGATAGAATCCTATCAGCCAATCGGAATTCAAGGGACGCCATCTTGGATGACGTCACTTAAAGGTACCATCATTTAGTCGTTGGATCAAGAAAGAAGAGGATGCTCCGCGTCGGATGTCTTCAGGATGCTGCCGCTCTCCTCCGGATGGATGAAGATAGAAGATGCCGCCTGGATGAAGACTTCTGATGCATGGAAGACCTCTTCTTGCCCCGCTTGGATGAAGACTTCTGCCGGTCTGGATGTCCTCTTCTGCCCCATCGGATGAAGACTTTGGCCCGGCTGGGTGAAGACGACTCAAGGTAGGGAGATCTTCATGGGGGTAGTGTTAGGTTTATTTAAGGGGGGTTTGGGTGGGTTAGAGTAGGGGTATGTGGGTGGTGGGTTTTAATGCTGGGGGGGTTGTATTTTTTTTTACAGGCAAAAGAGCTGATTACTTTGGGGCATGCCCCGCAAAAAGCCCTTTTAAGGGCTGGTAAAAGAGCTGATAGTTTGCAATGTATTAGGGGGCTTAGATTAGGTCTAATTAGTTTAAAATTCTTGTAATATTTTTTTATTTTTTGTAATTTAGTGTCTGTTTGTTTTTGTACTTTAGTTTAGTTTATTTAATTGTATTTAATTGTAGGTACTTGTAGTTAATTTATTTAATTTATTTAATGATAGTGTAGTGTTAGGTTTAATTTTAACTTAGGTTAGGATTTATTTTACAGGTAATTTTGTAATTATTTTAACTAGGTAGCTATTAAATAGTTATTAACTATTTACCAGCTATTGTACCTAGTTAAAATAAATACAAAGTTGCCTGTAAAATAAATATAAATCCTAAAAAAGCTACAATATAATTATTAGTTATATTGTAGCTATATTAGGGTTTATTTTACAGGTAAGTATTTAGTTTTAAATAGGATTAATTTATTTAATTAATTTAATGATAGTGTAGTGTTAGGTGTAATTGTAACTTAGGTTAGGATTTATTTTACAGGTAAATTTGTATTTATTTTAGCTAGGTAGTTATTAAATAGTTAATAACTATTTAATAACTATTGTACCTAGTTAAAATAAATACAAAGTTGCCTGTAAAATAAATATAAATCCTAAAATAGCTACAATGTAACTATTAGTTATATTGCAGCTATATTAGGGTTTATTTTACAGGTAAGTATTTAGTTTTAAATAGGATTAATGTATTTAATTATAGTAAATTTATTTCGTTTTATTTAAATTATATTTAACTTAGGGGGGTGTTAGGGTTAGGGTTAGACTTAGGTTTAGGGGTTAATAACTTTATTATAGTAGCGGCGACATTGGGGGTGGGAGATTAGGGGTTAATAATTGTAGGTAGGTGGCGGCGATGTTAGGGAGGGCAGATTAGGGGTTAATACAATTTATTATAGTGTTTGCGAGGCGGGAGTGCGGTGGTTTAGGGGTTAATACATTTATTATCGTGGCGGCGATGTCCGGTCGGCATACTAGGGGTTAATACTTGTAGCTAGGTTGCAGCAACGTTGGGGGGGGGCATATTAGGGGTTAATGAAATGTATTATAGTGTTTGCGAGGCGGGAGTACGGAGGTTTAGGGGTTAATACATTTATTATAGTGGCGGCAATGTCCGGTCGGCAGATTAGGGGTTAATACTTGTTGTTAGGTTGCGGCGACGTTGGGGGGGCAGATTAGGAGTTAATAAATATAATATAGGTGTCGGCGATGTTAGGGACAGCAGATTAGGGGTTCATAGCTATAATGTAGGTGGCAGTGGTGTCCGGTCGGCAGATTAGGGGTTAATACTTGTAGTTAGGTTGCGGCAATGTTGGGGGGGGGCAATAATGTAGGTGTCGGCGTTGTTGGGGGCAGCAGATTAGGGGTTCATAGGGATAATGTAGGTGGTGGCGGTGTCCGGAGCGGCAGATTAGGGGTTAATAGTATAATGCAGGTGTCAGCAATAGCGGGGGCGGCAGATAAGGGGTTAATAAGTGTTAGATTAGGGATGTTTAGACTCGGGTTCATGTTAGGGTGTTAGGTGTAGACTTAGTGTTTCCCCATAGGAAACAATGGGGCTGCGTTAAGAGCTGAACGCTGATTTTTTGCAGGTGTTTTTTTTCAGCCGAAACTGCCCCATTGTTTCCTATGGGGGAATGCCGAATTTACCAAGCTAATTCGGATTTATTCGGTAGATTCGGCAGTTAATTCAGATTCATTCGGTAGATTCGGCAGTATGTTAATTCGCAAATTAGAATCTACGAATTTACTGAATTTTCCGAATTTCCGAATCAATCCGAAACGAATCGCACATTTCTATAAATATCACAGGACATAAAAAATGATTGAAGGGTACATGAATATCAGAGACAAGCACCTTTAGATGAATACTTCCAAGTTAAGTATCCCCCATTTAGATTAATACTTTTAGTTTTCATGTAAAAGGGGGGAAGGCAAGGTGTAAATGTAATAAAAATATATATTATACTTGTTACTTGGGTTGGTATTTGGGAATAATCTTTATTTTAAATATATATACCTGACCCGGAAGCATTTTATTTTGTGGCTGATGGCTGCCACATGATACAAGAGGAGTAGAAATAGACATATCTTAAATCTGTCACAAAAAAATCTACTACTGTAACTACTCATATGAAGTTCAGACTAAGTGCTATTGTATTGTCGTGTTATCATTCATTTGTTAATTATGCAAATCTGTATTTAGTGCTGGTCCTGTAAGATTTTGATATATTTCTGTGGAAAATAAACTTTCGTGGTTTCGAGAGAACATGCAATTTAAGCAACTTTCTAATTTACCCCTGTTATCAATTTCTTAGTTTTCTTGCTATCTTTATTTGAAAAAGCAGGAATTTAAGATTAGGAGCTGGCCCATTTTTTGTTCACCACCTGGGTAGCGCTTGCTAATTGGTGGATACAATTCTTTGTATGACTCACAGTGCACTTTATAATTCTGTCTGTGTATGAGTAAAAAAAGCACTTGTTAATTCATATTTTGTTAAAATATTTAAGGTAAGGTTTAAGGTTTTTTAGTAATATATATAGTATATATACAGTATATTCCTGAAATATCTATCTATCTAATTACATAAACAGTTAAACATTTTATTAAATATGAGTATTGCATAAAAATGAGTTTTCAGCTACTTGACTGCAAATGGCTACAATTTTCTTTTATATATATATATATATATATATATATATATATATATATATATACAGCATATATATACATATATCTGTATATGTGTTTATATACACATACAAATACATATGTACACACATATAGACATTTATACATTTAGCCACCAGTCGGCAAGCGCTACCCAGGTGCTTAACCAAAAATGATCCAGCTCCAAAACTTAGATTCCTGCTTTTCAAATAAAGATAGCAAGAGAACAAATAAAATTGATAATAGGAGTAAATTAGAAAGTTGCTTAAAATTGCATGATCTATCTCAATCATGAAAGAAAGAAATAAAATTAGATTTAGTATCTATTTAACCCCTTAATGACCAAGAACGTACAGGGTACATCCTTCAAAAAAGGCCAGTTAATGTCCAACAACGTACTCTGTACGTCCTTAGGGGTTTGAAGCAGTGGAAGTGATCCTGAATGCTTCCAGACGCTTTCATGGTATTGCAGTGATGCCTCGAGATTACAATACCATTTTTTTTTACACACCGATGCAGAGAGAGCCTCTCTGTGGAACTCTCTGCACCAGTAGCAATGGTGCCAATCATTGGTGGGTGGGAGCCTTAGCATGGAGGCGGGTGGGCGGCCCATCACCATCGGCATCCGGTTCCTGTAAGTGCAATGCAGGGCCATTTCTAGAGAATCTGGCTCCCAGGGAAAAATTCCAAAATGCGCCCCCCTCACAGATTCTAAAGTCCCCCTCCTAGACCTTGCATGTCACTCTGCCATTTAGAGGTCAGCTCCAAAGCAGCAGTGCACTACTGGGACCTAGCTGAACACATCTGGTGAGCAAATGACAAGAGACAAATGTTTGTTGCGGCCAACCACCAGTTAGTTCCTAGTAGTGCATTACTGCTGCTAAGGATATGTATGTATGCTTTTCAACAATGGATACCAAGAGAACAAGAATAATAGACTTGTCTAAAAAAATTGGTGTATGCTGAAATAATGAAAGTTTAATTTTGACTTTCCTATACCTTTAAATGTGTCCTTTTTCTTCTACAATGTTTTTTCCAAATATATTGATATTATCTAAAAAATATCTTTATCTTTTACTAATTGCCATTATATTTATACTTTCCTTATAGCTATGCATATTTATTTGTTTAATGCATATCAATCCCTTTAAATTATTGTCCAAAATGTATCTATAAAACTTCCAATAGACTTCAAAGTTAAACTTTGCAAAAAAGCCGTAAGGATTGCAATATGTCACTGGGTGTATTTGTAACATATTTAGGGGTCTATTACAATTATTTAGAAAAGTTAAAACAATTTTTAAAGTCTATGAGATTTTTGCACTTAAATAATTTGATAAAGAACTGTAATAGCTGTTTATTTTTCAGATATACTATACACACAGGCAGTAATAGACAGAGATATGCACTCACAGACAGTAATAGACTGAGACATGCACTCACAGACAGTAATAGACAGAGACATGCACTCACACGCAGTAATAGACAGAGACATGCACTCACAGACAGTAATAGACAAAGGCATTCACACACAGGCAGTAATAGACAGAGACATGTACACACAGGTAGGGATAGATAGGCATACACACACACACACACACACTCAGGCAGTAATAGGCAGAGACATGTACACACAGGCAGTAATAGACAGATACATGCACATACACGCAGTAATAGACAAAGACATTCACACACAGGCAGGGATAGATAGGCATACACACACAGGCAGGGATAGATAGGCACACACACACACTCAGGCAGTAATAGGCAGATACACACACACACATGCAGTAATAGCAGACACACACACAGGTAGGGATAGATAGGCACACACACACTCAAGCAGTAATAGCAGACACAAGCACTCACATGTGAGTTTGTGAAAACTTGCCATTGTCATTATGGAGTAAATGACACATACACACACCCATCACTATTAAGCATTTGTAAACAATAAGTAAATAAATAATAAAAAAATAAAAAAGGCATAATGTCACAAAGATTTTTTTTTAATTCAACAGTCCTTAAAGGGACACTGAACCCAAATTTTTTCTTTTGTAATTCAGTAAGAGCATGCAATTTTAAGCAACTTTCTAATTTACTCCTATTATCAATTTTTCTTCGTTCTCTTGCTATCATTATTTGAAAAAGAAGGCATCTAAGCTTTTTTTTGGTTTTAGTACTCTGGACAGCACTTTTTTATTGGTGGATGAATTTATCCACCAATCAGCAAGGACAACCCAGGTTGTTCACCAAAAATGGTCCGGCATCTAAACTTACATTCTTGCATTTCAAATAAAGATACCAAGAGAATGAAGAAAATTTGATAATAGGAGTAAATTAGAAAGTTGCTTAAAATGTCATGCTCAATCTGAATCACAAAAGAAAATTTTTGGGTACAGTGTCCCTTTAACAGAAAACCTGTTCCTTAGTATGTGGAAACCCACTTTTTTATAAAGCACCTTTTTTAATTAGCTCAATAAAAACGAAAATATCTGTACATATCATTATATAAAGACTATGAATACACTACACTACAGAGGGGCAAACTGGGTACTGGCAGACAGCTGTTCCCAAGATGGCGGCAAATAGGTAGCGGGGGGAGGGTTAGAGAGCTGTTTGGGGGGATCAGGGAGGTTGGGGGCTAAGGGGGGATCCATCACAGCTAAATAGATATTTTTTAAAAAAAAGCCTTTTATTTTAGTACCGGCAGACTTTCTGTGAGTACTTAAGATGGCGGGGACAATTGTGGGGTGGGGGAGGGAAGAGAGCTGTTTGGGAGGGATCAGGGGGTGGGATGTGTCAGGTGGGAGGCTGATCTCTACACTAAAGCTAAAATTAACCCTGCAAGCTCCCTATAAGCTACTTAATTAACCCCTTCACTGCTGGGCATAATACAAGTGTGGTGCACAGCAGCATTTAGCGGCCTTCTAATTACCAAAAAGCAACGCCAAAGCAATATAAGTCTGCTATTTCTGAACAAAGGGGGTCGCAGAGAAGCATTTACAACCATTTGTGCCATAATTGCACAAGCTGTTTGAAAATAATTTCATTGAGAAACCTAAAGTTTGTTAAAAAGTTTGTCAAAAAGTGAACAATTTTTTTTAATTGATCGCATTTGGCGGTGAAATGGTGGCATGAAATATACCAAAATGGGCCTAGATCAATACTTTGTGTTGTCTTCTAAAAAAACATATACTTGTCAAGGGATATTCAGGGATTCCTGACAGATATCAGTGTTCCAATGTAACTATCGCTAATTTTGAAAAAGAAAATGGTTTGGAAATAGCAAAGGGCTGCTTGCATTTATTGCCCTATAACTTGTAAAAAAAAAAAGCAAAGAACATGTAAACATTGGGTATTTCTAAACTCAGTACAAAATTTAGAAACTATTTAGTATGGTTGTTTTTTCGTGGTTGTAGATGTGTAACAGATTTTGGGGGTCAAATTTAGAAAAAGTGTGTTGTGTTTTTTCCATTTTATCATCATATTTTATAATTTTGTTTATAGAAAATTATATGATATGATGAAAATAATGGTATCTTTAGAAAGTCAATTTAATGGCGAGAAAAACGGTATATAATATGTGTGGGTACAGTAAATGAGTAAGAGGAAAAGTACAGCTAAACACAAACACAAATGTAAAAATAGCCCTGGTCCCAAATGGTCAGAAAATGGTAAAGTGTTGTGGTCCTTAAGGGGTTGATCATAAATATTTTAGGCTTGAATGAATTCACAGGATTTTAATAACTTCTGTAATACTCTATTAACATAATGTAATACATTTTATAACATTTACTATATTTACATACATATTTGACAAACCTTGGAAAATTAGTCAATCCTTTAGTATAATAAATCCATTGATAAAATAACCACATATTTATTTTGGTTTTACATACAATTCACAAATCAATATTGTGCCTTGATTAAAGTTTTTGTTTTAAATCTAATAATGGTCTTTAATGGTCTTTCTAAGCTTTATATCTAGTTTCAGACTAAATCTAATATAATTTATCAGTCAGTTTTAATTATATGCCAATGCCAGTTTATAATATGAATAATTTTATGCTGATAATTAAAGTCAATAATAAAAGGGACGTTCACTGTTTTATCTATAATTCAATTATAAATACTTTTTGCAAAAGAGCCTACCTTCCTTCTCTACATCTCTTTTTGTTGTGCTTTATCAATGATTTCTATGGCAAATCACTTAATCACAATTCTCAAATATGTGTCCTCATATAGAGTCTGCATTTGATATAAAATGTTTAATCTTCTAATTGTCTTTCCACTTTATTTACATAATCCTTTCTATTCAAAAGGACATCCAAGCCATTTCAGTACCTGCACTGCAAAATAAATGTTTTAAACACAATTAAACTGTCAGTTTGTCTCATTATTTCCTTTAACATTGAATTTCTCTCTATTTAAATTCTAATGAATTATTTTTGTATTAATTTTCCAAATCTTTTTTTTTACCTATTGCACAAAAGTCTTTAAAGAGACACTTAACTCAAAATTAAACTTTTATTAATCAGATGATAGCGTATTCAATTAAAAAATAACTGCAATTTACTTCCATTATCATATTGTACACAGTCTTTTTATATGCACTCTTTCTGAGGCACCAGCTACTATTGAGCATTTGCAACAGTTCACAGTGTATACAAATATAAGTCTGTGATTTGCTGGTGGCTGTCACATGATACAGGGGGTAAGGAAAAAGAATGACATTTTGAAATTTGTTAGAAAAAATATCTACTGCTCATTTGAAATTTATAGTAAGTACTACTGCATTGTCTTTTTACTATGCATTTGATGAATATACAACTTATAGAACATATATTCCATTGTATCTACTTTATTCTGTTCATTAGTATAATCGAATATCCCAATACATTTTCCCCATTTTCCTATAACTTATATTAACTGTGTTTAAAGACTCAACTTTTCATTCTTTCTTGTTTCTGCAATTTCAAATATCTGACTCTTAAAAAAGAACAAAAACTTGAATGTGCTGTGAGCCACGCTAAAAAGAAATCAAGGATTCGCAGGGTCAGTACTGTAAGGTGTGCTATTGCTGGTCCCATGTCCCAGGAAAGATCTGAAGATGGAGCCTGAATGTAGTAAAGCTAGCACAGTCAGATCCATAATTCTTGCCAGCACGGACATTGACTGTGGGACCTCCAGTAAAGATAGCGTTGTTGGAAATATCTATTGGTAATATCCAGGTTGGAAGTAGCCTTGCAACAGAAATAGCACCAACATTTACACAGGAAGTTTTAAAAGACTTGTGATGGGTGTGATGGCATCTTTCTGTGCTTGGTTATTTTGTCATGGAGACCTGGAGTTCCTGTTTTGTCTACCCTAGTTTGACCACGACTTGTTATTTGGACCCTGCTACCTGCCTGATCCTGTTAGCCTGGTTACTGACGTTTAGAACTGTTTACTGGATTTTCTGTTTGCATGCTCCCTTTGCTTTATCACCAGGTTTCCTTTGACTCTTCTGGTCCCTGACTGTGGTGTTAACTTATGAATTATATTTTATTTCGTCCAATTTTTGTTTGGAGGGTAATTTGGATCAGCCAAATTTTAAGAACATTACTCATTCATTAACAGAAATTGTTAACCATTTATTTCCCAAAGGGAATGTCTTTAAGGTAGTAGAATAGAAGCTGGAGAGCAAATTAAACTTAAAGTCTTGCTGGACACTATCCTGCTATCTTTAAATGCAGATAATGCCTTTGACAGAGTGAATGGAGAGTTTAATTTTCAAGATTCTAAAAGTTTATCAGTTTTTAGGTTCTTTCCTGCATCTCCTTCAAAAATGTTACACTAAATCATTGGCCTAAATCGCAGCTGACCAATTTATATCAACCGCTTTCTCTTTATTGTGAGGCAGCAGACAGGGGTGCCCTTTGTCATGCCTGCTGTTTGATTTAATCTTGGAACCCTTGCAGTTAAACTGAGAAAGTTGCTCCCTTTTTTATGTAGGTCCACCTAAAGAGTATATTGATAACAAATTAGTATCGTATTAATTACTATGACTCAGGTTATAAGGTAAATATAACCAAATCAGAAATTCTATGGTTGAACAGACAGAAGGGGATACATGAATATCAGTTGGCCAAAGTAGATCAACTGACGTACTTGAGTATCAATATTTTGTCCAACCCTAATAAAATAAAAAAACTGGTCTGGGCTGTCTGTCTCATTATCTTGAAGAATACAATTGATTAAAATGTGTATACTCCTAAAATCATATCTACGATGCAAATGTTACCTTAAAATTATACATAAAAAAGATATTTAGTTCAATTTAACCAAGCAACAACATTTTTAATTTGGCTAGGGAAGAAACCTAGGATTTAATAAATTCTACCTTCCATTGGAAAAATAAGGTTTGGGTTTACTGAAATTTGAAATGTATAATCTAGTTTCACTTGTGAGATTCCAGTTACATTGGCTAACTAGTTCCCAACTCTATACTTATCAAGAAATGGAATTTATAATTGGTACATGTGCCCTCTTTTCTATTCACAGTTCTATAAGAGAAACAGACAAACAAATATGAAACCGTACATTATATAAAAACATTCTTCTGGCCTGGATTGAAAGAAAACAGATTTATAAAGTTGGACTATAGCTTTAGCGATTTCTTTATTTTCCTGCTGGAGATTTACATAACGCTTTTGAAATTTGGATAAAGAAATAAATCATGAACATTAGTAGTAATATTCGCCTAGATTTAGAGTTCTGCATTAGCCGTCAAAAGCAGCGTTAAGGGGTCCTAACGCTGCTTTTGGCCGCCCGCTGGTATTTAGAGTCAGGCAGGAAAGGGTCTAACGCTCACTTTCAAGCCGCGACTTTTCCATACCGCAGGTCCCCTTACGTCAATTGCGTATCCTATCTTTTCAATGGGATCTTCCTAACGCCAGTATTTAGAGTCTTGGCTGAAGTGAGCGGTAGACCCTCTACCGACAAGACAGCCGCAAAAAAAAGTCAGTAGTTAAGAGCTTTATGGGCTAACGCCGGTTTATAAAGCTCTTAACTACTGTGCTCTAAAGTACACTAACACCCATAAACTACCTATGTACCCCTAAACCGAGGTCCCACCACATCGCCGCCACTATAATAAATATTTTTAACCCCTAATCTGCAGACCGCACACCGCTGCCACCTACATTATCCCTATGAACCCCTAATCTGCTGCCCCTAACATCGCCGACACCTACATAATATTTATTAACCCCAAATCTGCCCCCCCCCCTAACGTCGCCGCTACCTAACTACACCTATCAACCCCTAATCTGCCGACCGGACCTCGCCGCCACTATAATAAATGTATTAACCCCTAAACCGCCACACTCCTGCATTGCAAACCCTATAATAAATAGTATTAACCCCTAATCTGCCCCCCCCCCCCAACGTCGCCGCCACCTAACTTCAATCTGCCGACCGGACCTCGTCGCTACTCTAATAAATGTATTAACCCCTAAAGCTAAGTCTAACCCTAACCCTAACAACCCCCTAAATTAAATATAATTTTAATCTAACTAAATAAATTAAATCTTATTAACTAAAGTCTTCCTATTTAAAACTAAATACTTAAGTGTAAAATAAACCCTAATATAGCTACAATATAACAAATAATTATATTGTAGCTATTTTAGGATTTATATTTATTTTACAGACAACTTTGTATTTATTTTAATACGGTGCAATAGCTATTAAATAGTTATTAAATATTTAATAGCTACCTAGTTAAAATAATTACAAAATTACCTGTAAAATAAATCCTAACCTAAGTTACAATTAAACCTAACAATACACTATCAATAAATTAATTAAATAAATTACCTACAATTACATACAGTTAAATAAACTAAACTAAATTACTAAAAAAAAAACCACTAAATTACAAAAAATAAAAAAGATTACAAGAATATTAGGCTAATTACACCTACTCTAAGCCCCCTAATAAAATAAAAAGCCCCCCAAAATAATAAAGGTCCCTACCCTATTTTAAATTAAAAAGTAAACAGCTCTTTTACCAGCCCTTAAAAGGGCTTTTTGCAGGGCATGCCCCTAAGTATTCAGCTCTTTTGCCTGTAAAAAAAAAAATACAACCCCCCCAACATTAAAACCCACCACCCACATACCCCTACTCTAATACAAACCCCCCTTAAATAAACCTAACACTACCCCCCTGAAGATCTCCTTACCTTGAGTCGTGTTCACCCAGCCATGCACCGATGGACCAAAAGAGGACATCCGGAGCAGCAGAAGTCTTCATCCTATCCGGGCAGAAGAGGACATCCAGACCGGCAGACATCTTCATCCAAGCGACATCTTCTATCTTCATCCATCCGGAGCGGAGTGGCGCCATCTTCTTCCAGCCGACGCGGATCCATCCTCTTCAACCGACGCCTACTCGCCGAATGAAGGTTCCTTTAAATGACATCATCCAAGATGGCGTCCCTCGAATTCCGATTGGCTGATAGGATTCTATCAGCCAATCGGAATTAAGGTAGGAAAAATCTGATTGGCTGATTAAATCAGCCAATCAGATTCAAGTTCAATCCGATTGGCTGATCCAATCAGCCAATCAGATTGAGCTCGCATTCTATTGGCTGTTCCGATCAGCCAATAGAATGCAAGCTTAATCTGATTGGCTGATTGGATCAGCCAATCAGATTTTTCCTACCTTAATTACGATTGGCTGATAGAATCCTATCAGCCAATCGGAATTCGAGGGACGCCATCTTGGATCACGTCATTTAAAGGAACCTTCATTCGGTGAGTAGGCGTTGGTTGAAGAGGATGGATCCGCGTCGGCTGGAAGAAGATGGAGCCGCTCCGCTCCGGATGGATGAAGATAGAAGATGCCGCTTGGATTAAGATGTCTGCCGGTCCGGATGTCCTCTTCTGCCCGGATAGGATGAAGACTTCTGCCGCTCCGGATGTCCACTTTTGGTCCATCGGTGCCCGGCTGGGTGAACACGACTCAAGGTAGGAATATCTTCAGGGGGGTAGTGTTAGGTTTATTTAAGGGAGGTTTGGGTTAGAGTAGGGGTATGTGGGTGGTGGTTTTTAATTTTGGGGGGGTTGTATTTTTTTTTTACAGGCAAAAGAGCTGATTACTTAGGGGCATGCCCCGTAAAAAGCCCTTTTTAAGGGCTGGTAAAAGAGCTGGTTACTTTTTAATTTAGAATAGGGTAGGGACCTTTATTATTTTGGGGGGCTTTTTTATTTTATTAGGGGGCTTAGAGTAGGTGTAATTAGCCTAATATTCTTGTAATCTTTTTTTATTTTTTGTAATTTAGTGTTTGTTTTTTTGTAATTTAGTTTAGTTTATTTAATTGTATGTAATTGTAGGTAATTTATTTAATTAAAGGGACAGTATACTGTAAAATAGTTTTTCCCTTAATGTGTTTACAATTGCTTTTTTTTACCAACTGCAGAGTAAAATATGTATGACAATTAGCTTTTTAAGGTTTAGTTCTGTATATTAAAGCTCTGATTTTGTATTTTGAAGCCACAGCCTAATAAAATAGGTTGAGCTTGTAGATATAATCAGATCTCATTACTGTATCACATTGTGCACATATACCTGCTTCTTTATCTTATATCTGTCCTTAAAACAATCACCAATACTTTGAGAGAACAATGGAAAATCAACATTTTATTACCTTATCTCTGCTTTATCACACTGGGAGTGTAATTTCTTCTGCTGGCTGTGTTTACAAAGCTTATCTATAGCTGGTACGCGCGGCCACAAACTTTCAGAATAGGTGGGGATACCACATGCTAAATCAACAATTTCAAATGCCAATATAAGGGTAAAGGAGCTACTTGTAAACAATTTAATACACTCCAGCAGGTAAAGTGGATCATTGGGAACAAATTAAAGGGGAGAAATTTTTTGAGTAAACTGTCCCTTTAATTTATTGATAGTGTATTGTTAGGTTTAATTGTAACTTAGGTTAGGATTTATTTTACAGGTAATTTTGTAATTATTTTAACTAGGTAGCTAGTAAATAGTTAATAACTATTTAATAGCTATTGTACCTAGTTAAAATAAATATAAATCCTAAAATAGCTACAATATAATTATTCGTTATATTGTAGGTATATTAGGGTTTATTTTACAGGTAAGTAGTTAGTTTTAAATAGGAAGACTTTAGTTAATAAGATTTAATTTATTTCGTTAGATTAAAATTATATTTAATTTAGGGGGGTGTTAGGGTTAGGGTTAGACTAAGCTTTAGGGGTTAATACATTTATTAGAGTAGCGGCGAGGTCCGGTCGGCAGATTAGGGGTTAATACTTGAAGTTAGGTGGCGGCGACGTTGGGGGGGCAGATTAGGGGTTAATACTATTTATTATAGGGTTTGCGAGGCGGGAGTGCGGCGCTTTAGGGGTTAATAACTTTATTAGAGTAGCGGCAAGGTCCGGTCGGCAGATTAGGGGTTAATAAGTGTAGGTAAGGTAGCGGCGACGTTGGGGGGGGGCAGATTAGGGGTTAATAAATATAATATAGGGGTCAGCGATGTTAGGGGCAGCAGATTAGGGGTACATAGGTATAATGTAGGTTGCGGCGGGGTCCGGAGCGGCAGATTAGGGGTTAATAGTATAGTGCAGGTGTCAGCGATAGCGGGGACGGCAGATTAGGGGTTAATAAGTGTAAGGTTAGGGGTGTTTAGACTCGGGGTTCATGTTAGGGTGTTAGGTGCAGACTTAGAAAGTTTTTCCCCATAGGAAACAATGGGGCTGCGTTGGGAGCTTAACGCTGCTTTTTTGCAGGTGTTAGGTTTTTTTTCATCAGAAAACTGCCCCATTGTTTCCTATGGGGGAATCGTGCACAAGCACATTTTAGCTGCTTACCGCTACCGTAAGCAACGCTGGTATTGAGGGTTGAAGTGGCGGTACATTCGGCTCAACGCACCCTTTTTGGAGCCTAACGCAGCCCTTCAGACAACTCTAAATACCAGCATTGTCTTAAGGGTGCGTTGGAAAAAAAAGCTGCTACGCGGGTCTTTACCGACAAAACTCTAAATCTAGCCGATTGATTTTAAAATTCATAAACTTTTTTTTTACTTTACCCAATTTAAAATAATGTATGATATACCAGATAGACATGGATTTGATTTTCTCCTTGTCAGACAATACATACCTTTAATAAACAGGGGTAATCCAGCGTTACGGAATTTACGGTGCTATACAAATAAACGATAATAATTATTATTATTATTTTAGAACTTGGCTGGTGCATCCTCTTCAAAAAGTGATAGAGGATCAGAAAAGGAGGACATTTTTTCATATCCTCCATTTAGGGCCAGATTAAGTGGAGCGGTAAATATTACCTTCAAGAAAGCGATATTAGCGATCCATTGAGTAATACGAGTGCACATGTGCGCTGGTATATAAGTTGAGCACAGTGTGAATGCGACCTGGCGTTCGCATTGCTAGGAAGACTTGTGCTAATAAGAGCACGCTTCCATAGGCTCCGAAGGGATCCTCCTTCTTATGCCGTCAGACACGGCATGAGAACTCACTCAGTTTAGGGGGTAAGTAGCGCAGCAATGGCAGCAAAGTGTTAATATATATGTATATGATTATATACATATAAATATATATATATGTGTAAATACACATATTAACACATAAATATATATGTTAATAAGCATATACATATATATATTTACTGGGAACACACAGTTCCTATAGGTCACAATGTAAAGACACTTTTCAGTGCTGTTTTTTTTTAACACCCCACACCCACTCCCTTTTGACCCAAATACTGCTTTTTGCAGTTATTTTATAAAAAATAAAGATGCTACTATCTTTATTTTTTAATAAAATATATCACACTTTATTTTGGGGGCATTTTGTGGACATTTATAAAATTACCCAGAGATCTGACCTCTGGTTAATTTTATAAGCGCCAATTGCTACTGCAAGGTCGCGGTAGCAATAACCAGCCACATGTAATGGCTGGTTATTTATCACGCACCTGAAAACATTTTAACGTTTGCAGGCGCACAATAAATTAGCAATCACTTGTAATCTAGCCCTTAATATATAAGGTGATCTTACTGTACATCATGATATATACAACTCCTATGGGGATATCAAATACTATTGGAGCAGGATTCTTAAAGGAAGTAATGATATTAGAGATCAAAGTATGAAAAATGTTAAATGACTTTCAATATCTACCAACCTGAGAGAATTTTAAACCAGATTAATTAATAGCGATTTTGTGACTCCTAGTCATGTATATAAATGGTGGAAATATATTTAAAAAACAATTCTGGTTTAAAGTTTCTTATTTTATATTGCAAACTCTTAGAATAATTTTCTCCTGAAATAACTTTCTCTTTCTTACAAAAGATACTAGCTGGAAGCTAAAATCTCAGTTTGTCTTGATGGTGGTATTGCTGGCAAGACAAATATTTAAAAATTGGGTAAGGCGAAAATTTCCAATCTTTTTTTCATAAATATTTTATGCAAAAAAAAATCATAACTGAGACCTATTATTAAATAAATGTAGAAATATTTTTTTTTCCTTAACTGCTATGAGCACAATCTAATACTTCAAGAATTTACTTTTAAGAACACTATCAATGATTGGTTATGGTTAAATTGATAGGGGTAATTGTTATTAATATACTCAATTATTGTATTGATTTGTACATACCCCACATATATAAATATATGTGTAAAAATAACTATCCTTTATTTGATATTACAGTTGTTTACGGTTGTACTATTTACTAAAACAATAAAAGAAAAAATTTGAACAGTGGCTAATGCTACTGCTGCAAGCCAGCAACAGCACAATAAATAAATAAATAAATAAATAAAGCATGGAAATAGACAGCACTATCAAACTTGACTAGGTACATATCCAATGACCCTGCAACACTCTCATTCCTGGGTACTTACCAGCACTAACAGACAGTTGTATAGCTTCCAGTGACTCAGGCAGTTAACCCCAGAAAAGCCTGGGTGCAAAGCCAATAGGGGAAATTACAAAACAACCAAAAAAATCACAAAACATATAGAAAGTCCGGCACTCAAGCACACAGGTAAAATAAAATAAAAATGGAAGAATTAGTTACTGCATTTGACCAAATGTTGATAGACTCTGGAAAACTATAGCTGTTTCAAAAGTGTATTTAAGTATGCACTGTGCACCAGCATTTTAAACAAAGCACTTGCTTATGGAGCCTAAGGCGCTTGTACCATCTCATAAAGACTCAATTTGTTAATTGCTAATATGATACAAGCTAAAATGGCGCTCTGAGCAGCTCCAGCATTTAAAATGCTAGTGCACTGAGAATATCTAGCTATGTGCATGCACGTGCAGAGAAAAATTCTAACACTAAAACAGTGATAACCTTTACTAGAAGCATTTTTGCCAATACATGTATAATGCAAATAGGTTTCTATTGAAAGATGCAATTCATCTATGTGCAGTTAATTTTTTACCATAATATCCCTTTAAATTTCTATGAAAATTTTCCCCTTAAACTTACCACACAATCTTTATTGTAGTTTTATAATAGCTTTTTGGTCCATTATCATCTTTCAGAAGCATTAGCCAAGTTTGGGAAGTGTATAACCTTTGAAAATGTCCTTTAATTTTTTTTCAAATGTATCAAATCACTTTACTGCTCATTTTCAAATGTTACAGACGCCACAGAGATTTCAAAATATGCATTAAAATATTGTTGACCCTTAATTTTTTTTTTTTCTTTTATAAGAAGATTCATTCTCACATTGGAACCGTACTCACAGAGGTCAGCAGATAGGTAACTATATCAATAAATGTCTAGAATCCAATCCAATTAATCAGTATTTTGAAAAAGAGGACAAAAAAAAAAAAAATGTTCAAAGGGTGCCATGTTTGTTTAATGAATTCTGACGTTAAATTTGTAGTGTATGAATTGTATGTTTTTTCTAATGTCTGATGTAGGGAGCCTGAGAGTCTGCGTGATATAATGGTGTATTACATAAAACATAGCAATATTGCTTCAAATAAAAGTTTCTTTTAAATTAACATCAGGATTGCCAAATTTCTTCAACATATTACACTCATCTCGTTTGTTTAAACATCATTAAGACTGCTGCTTATGTCCACAGAATATTTCTTTATAAGAGCAATTTATTTGTTTCATATATATATATATATATATATATATATATATATATATATATATATATATATATATGTAGATATCTAAAAAGACAAGCGCACAGAGACACCTCTCATAGTGCAGATCAATTGGATTTATTTACACAAACATTTAAAATACAAAATAAACTGTAGAAGGTATTCCTTACTCACAAATATGACCTCAATCGAAATGAGGTAAGATAAGGCAATTGGATACTCAAAGTGTCCCCACTTGTAGCCTGGAAAGCGCCGGGCTGTAAAGGCAGTCCTCAAATCTCAATTCCGTAAATGAGGCTGTATGTTATTCTTTCCGGTAAATAGTTGCCACAGTTCCTCATATGCTTGTTGGCATTCAAAGACAAACTGTGGTAAATATAACACAATGCGCTCTATTCAGAGCTGAAAAATACCGCTATGCTTCTCTTATGAAACTCAAAGAGAGCTCTCGGCGTGTCTGTCGGCAGTGACGTAAGGTGGGCGTGGCCTTACGCGTTTCACAGTAAACAACCGCTTCGTCAGAAGCATAGCGGTATTTTTCAGCTCTGAATAGAGCGCATTGTGTTATATTTACCACAGTTTGTCTTTGAATGCCAACAAGCATATGAGGAACTGTGGCAACTATTTACCGGAAAGAATAACATACAGCCTCATTTACGGAATTGAGATTTGAGGACTGCCTTTACAGCCCGGCGCTTTCCAGGCTACAAGTGGGGACACTTTGAGTATCAATTGCCTTATCTTACCTCATTTCGATTGAGGTCATATTTGTGAGTAAGGAATACCTTCTACAGTTTATTTTGTATTTTAAATGTTTGTGTAAATAAATCCAATTGATCTGCACTATGAGAGGTGTCTCTGTGCGCTTGTCTTTTTAGATATCTACAGCTGTACCACATCACTCAATCAGAACCTTGGGTGTTTCTTTGACGAGCTGCACTGAAATCATCTCCCAGCATATTTTCCTCAGGAATATCATCAGAAGGATAAGACTTTCTTTGTATAAATTATTTTATAATTAATTCACAATTATTGATAATGGTTTTTACCTTATATTTCATGTATATTTGACCTGTTTTTAGAGAAACAATAGAATTATTAAGTTTATCTATTGTGCTTTCTATAATAATTTTAAATTAGTATAATTACCTTTAAATTAGTACATACAAGTGTGCGCAACTTTTTCTTTTATTTTCTAAGGGTAAGATTCACTAGTTGAGTCCTCCTTTGGAATTTAAATTAAATATATATATATATATATATATATATATATATATATATATACTGTGTATATATATATATATTTGGTTTGTTAACTCAACATCTTGAAAGAGCAAGTCAGAACTGTGCTGTCATCTGTCTTTCCTACGGAATGTGGAAAAAGGGTATTGTGCTGTCTTTTTAGGGGACCTCTTTAACACAAAGCATGTGGAGATATACCTCTTATGTCATTCTCTTAACTAGTGTACATACTGCATGGGAAGATAGTGGTTCCAAGTACAACCTCAATTCCAAAAAAGTTGGGACTTTATGGAAAATGAAAAAAACCAAACAAAAAGAGTCATTTGAGAATTCAATTCACCCTGTACTTTACTGAAAACACCTTATAAACACATAATTTGATGTTTTGATGTTATCCTGCTGGAAAATGCAGAAATGTCCCTGGAAAAGACGACGTCTGGATGGCAGCATATGTTGCTCCAAAATGTATACATATCTTACTGGATTAATGGTGCCCTCACAGATGTACAAATTACCTATGCCATGGGCACTGACACACCGCCATACCATGACAGACGCTGACTATTGGACCTGACACTGATAACAGCTTTTCCTCTTTGGCCCTGAGAACACGACAGCTGTTTTTTCCAAAAGCTATTTTAAATGTTGATTTTTCGGACCACGAAACACAATTTCACTGTGTGTCCAGAGAAGTGTTGATGTATGGCTTCTGCTTTAAATAGTAAAGCCTTAACTTGCATCTGTGAATGCAGCAGCAAATGGTGTTGACTGACAAAGGTCCCATGTCAGGATATCCATTACAGACTCATGACAGTTTCTGAGATAGTGACGTCTGAGGGATCGGAGATCACGTGCATTCATAAGTGGTTTTCGGCCTTGCCCTATACGCACCAAGATTTGACTTTATTCCTTGAATCTTTTAATTATGTTGTGCACTGTAGAAGGCGAAACACCCCAAAATCCTAATGATTTGTCTTTGGGGAATATTGTTCTCAAAATGTTGGATTATTCGCTGACACAGCTGTTGGTATATTGTCGAGCCTAGACCCATTCTTGCTCTTGAAGGACTAGGCCTTTTTGGAGGCTCCTTAAATACTATGATTACATGATTGCCTCACCTGTTTCACATCACCTTCTTATTTCAACTTGTCAAATTGCTATTAGTCCTAATTTTCTCCTGTCCCAACTTTTTTGGAACGTGTTGCAGTCATCAGATTTTAAATTAGTTTATATTTTCAAAAATACATTAAATTCACAAAGTAAAACATCAAATAATGTGTTTTCAATATAGTACAGGATGAATTGAATTTAAAAAAAAAAAATTGTTTTGCATTTTCCATACAGTCCCAACTTTTCTGAATTGGGGCTGTACCCCATATGACCTAAAGACATAATACAACACAAAATCTTTCAACTTAAGGTTCTTATGTCCTTCTAGCTAGTAGGCTATTGCCATAGAAGTTGCAATCATCTGTCTACAAGGTGAATTTTAGGGTACACTGGCCTCTAAAGGAAACCATAGCACCCCATGTAAGCACTAAAATAGGGCAAGTGACTATGGTCGTGATATTAAAAAGCTCGCCAGCAAGCAGAGACATTATGCAAAATCTTTGGAATTTTTTTTAGATCTTATATTGTAATGTAGGTGTCTCTCCTTCACATACAAAACCCTGAATAGTGAGATAAATATCTTTCAAATTAAAATTTGTGTTTCTAAAATTTTTTAGAGACCTCTCCATACTGATGAGATGTCTTAGATCATCTCACTTGAGCACAGATCTTTTGAATATCAGGCCCTCATTTGTGAAGCTGTAAGGTCTCCTCTTTCAAATGAAGAGTCACATGCTTAGGTGGGTGTCAGGTGATCACTGTGGTCAAAAATCAGGGAGTAGGAGTTGCCTTTGTTGCCCCTCACAATACATTAAGAGACATGTTATACTTTATTTGAAAGCAGTAATTATTTTGTTTCAATGAGTGGTCTACGTACACCCAGCTTTCAATTGCTCAGTTACATACATTGCTCAGTTACATACATTGATCTTTTTGGGAGTTCTCATGACTCTAAAGAGTGGCTTACCACCACTTTTACAATAAAAATATATCAAAGAGGGTAGTCTCCCAACTCAAATAATATGTTTCATTTCTTTAAATCTGTCAGGTGATCTTTATTGTAACAACAATCATTTGGCAGCAACCTTTAGACCCATTTTGTTGTGTTATTGTCAGGGCTAATAGATCCTTATTTTTTGGAGCTAATGGAAAATTGCAGGTATTTTTGTAAATAGGAGAACTGGGGAAGTCCAACAAAACAGAAATACAAGTAATTTTTTTTAAATTTGGTGGGATTTTCTTTAAAGGGACAGCTGTTAAGAGTTAATTGTATTTAAAGCAGCTGCAGGAATAATCTTTCAAACTGATTGGACCTTCCTCTCTCCACCCCCAGCTGGGATGTTGATTCCCTGATACTACTGCAATGTTCATATTTTTAGTATAGGTGGCTGTTTCAACAGGCAAAAGCAGCTATTTAACAAAATAAAGGTAAAGGAGCTACATGCCATCTGGAAAAATGAATCACAGGGAACACACTAAACAGGAGAAAATGCTACAGTAAAAGTCCATTCAATTATCTTTTTAATATGCTAAATTACACCTAGATTACGAGTTTTGCGCTATACTGGATGCGTAAAGAACGCAAAAAAATTAGCGGTATTGCACTTTCCATAGCACTGTCATTATGAGTTTTTGAAAAATCTCCTTGTGCTGTGCGTTATGGTGCATTAAGCTCCATACCGCACAAAAGCCGAAGGGACATCAATGGGGAGAAAGTGTTAGAAAAAAACTAACACCTCAGATTGCTGAATGGCAAATTGCTGTAACGCAACCCCATTGATGTCTATGGGGAAAAAAGTTAAGTTTAAACCTAACACCCTAACATAAACCCCTAATCTAAACCAGGGATAGGCAAGGTGTCCGTACACGGACGCTGGGAATAAAAAAAAATATGTAGTATTAATAAAGTTAGGGGCTTGTCAACAGACTGCTAGCAATATTGGGTAATAAGTTATGGAATAAATAAAGCCTGAGTGAAATACTGGATGTGTATCTGCATCTGTATAATAACACCCAGCACTATATAAAGACACAGTAGTGACACTGGCACATGCGTATAGCCAGACAAGGGCTGGTCATAGGGTCAGTGGAATCTGCATCAGTATAATAACACCCAGCACTATATAATGACACAGTAGTGACACTGTCTCATGGGTATAGCCAGAGGAGGGCTGGTTATAGGATCAGTGGTATCTGCATCAGTATAGTAACACCCAGTACTATATAAAGACACAGTAGTGACACTGGCTCATGGGTATAGCCAGAGGAGAGCTGGTTATAGGGTCAGTGGTATCTGCATCAGTATAATAACACCCAGTACTATATAAAGACACAGTAGTGACACTGGCTCATGGGTATAGCCAGAGGAGAGCAGGTTATAGGGTCAGTGGTATCTGCATCAGTATAATAACACCCAGCACTATATGACACAGTAGTGACACTGGCACATGGGTATAGCCAGAGGAGAGCTGGTTATAGGGTCAGTGGTATCTGCATCAGTATAATAACACCCAGCACTATATAAAGACACAGTAGTGACACTGGCTCATGGGTATAACCAGAGGAGAGCTGGTTATAGGGTCAGTGGTATCTGCATCAGTATAATAACACCCAGCACTATATAATGACACAGTATTGACACTGGCACATGGGTATAGCCAGAGGAGAGCTGGTTATAGGATCAGTGGTATCTGCATCAGTGTAATAACACCAAGCACTATAAAATAATGTTTTTAATGTCAAATGTACCTTGGGGTCCTTCACTAAGGTCTGTACTTTGGAAAATGTCCGCCACAGCCTTTGTCTGTGCCTATCCCTGGTCTAAACACCCGTAATCTGCCGCCCCCGACATCTCCAACACTAAATAAAATGATTAACCCCTAAACCGCCGACCCCCCCACATCGGTACTAATGAGCTAAATCTATTAACCCCTAAACCGCTGCCCCCCACATCAGTACCAATAAACTAAATCTATTATCCCCTAAACCGCCGGCCCCCCACATCGGTACTAATAAACTAAATCTATTAACCCCGAAACCGCCAGCCCCCCACATTGCAAAGACTAAACTAAACATATTACTCCCTAAACCGCCGGCCCCCCACATCACTACACACTAAATTAAAATATTAACCCCTAAACCTAACACCCCCTAACTTTACATTAAACTTACAATATAACTATCTTTAAATAAATAAAAACTTACCTGTGAAATAAAAAAACCTAAGTTTAAACTATAAATTAATCTAACATTACTATTTTAAATAAATAAAATAAACAAAAAATAAAAAAACCTAACATTACAATATTAAATAGGGGGTTAATAGGTTTAGTCTATTAGTTATGATGTTGGGGGTTGGTGGTTTAGGAGTTAATAGGTTTAGTTTATAAGTTGTGATGTGGGGGGCTGGAGGTTTAGGGGTTAATACTTTATTATAGTGTTGGCGATGTGGGGGCCGGGGGTTTAGGGGTTAATAGGTTTATATAGTGTTGGCGATGTGAGTGGGTGGCGCATTAGGGGTTACTAAGTTTAATAAAGTATTTACTATGCGGGAGGGTGGCGGTTTAGGGGTTAATAGGTAGTTTATTGGTGTTAGTGTACTTTGTAACATTTTAGTTATGAGTTTTGTGAAACATTTTTGTTTCACAAAATCCATGACTACAGGTCTCAGATCGCGGAATGGATCGTGTCGGTATAGGCTGTAAAGCAAGCATTTAGCCGGACCGCACAACCTGTAATATGGCTAGGGTTGCCACCCGCCCCGGTTTCACCGGGACAGTCCCGGTCGGGTGCTCTGTGTCCCGTGTCCCGGAAATACCCTTAAATGTCCCGGGCTAAGAGCTCCCCTGGCGCAACAAGCAGGAGTAAGCTAAGCACAGATTCAAAAAAAATAGCTGCCAAGTGGAGCTCTTAGCCCAGGAGGAGATACGGAGCCTGGAGTGTGTGTGGGAGGGGGAAGAGGGTCGAGACTCGGTATTGGTGGGCTAACAAACTGGCTTGGAGGGGATTCGTCAAGTGCTGCAGCTGCGCAGCTGTGTGTGATGCTCATAACCTTGTGCGCAAATTTATTAGCACGGTCAAAGACAGCAGAGGTGCAGGCGCAGGCAGAGAGCCGAATCGATGCCGGTCCCGTTAGGTAACAGCACAGAGGTCAGGACGAGGTACGTTACGTACAATGTATAAACCATTTGCCCGACCATGTATTTGCATATGCTCCCTGGGTGGCGAGCGTAAAGCTTGACTGTTGTGTTTGTTCTGTGTCTTATTTACCTAATTGACAGCCTAAACTCAAAGCTCTGCTGTCGGTTCTAGCTACTAGGAACACCGTTGGGTTTGTTTTTAATTGGAGAGGAAACTTTCTCCTAGTCAGAACTTAGGGTCGATCACTTAAACAGCAACTGTGGAATCTGAGGTCCTTGGGGGATCTGTCTATAGCAGACACCTATCGATGCTGTCAGAATATGTTGATAAATGCGCTATCACTATATTATCCGGCTTCGTTAGCGCAAAAAAACAATTTTGTAGTCTGTGTGTGCATCTGTCTTTAAGCAGTCGTTGTTGCAGTACTCTAAAAACACTTTTCTAAATAATGTTTTCTTGCTTTACAATAGTGCACTTAGTATGTCTACATTAATTATATATATATATATATATATATATATATATATACTGTGTGTGTATGTGTTTATGTGTGTATATATATATATATATATATATATATATATATTTCGTAATTAATTTGAGGCCGCGAGAAGCCATGCCCCAAGCCACGCCCAAGCCACGCCCCAAGCCACACCCTATCCACGCCCACTTAAAAAGTGTCCAGGAATTTTCTGGGCAAAAGGTGGCAACCCTAAATATGGCGCTATGGAAAATCTAATTTTTTGAGTGCGGAATGGATGTTTTGTTACAGGCTAAAATGCTTGTGGTATAGCTATTCCGTTGCGACTTGTAAAATGCGTTTCCTGCCATTCCACGAGCAATGGCCAATTTTTCAGCTGTATAGGTGTACCGCACCATAACGCAAAACTTGTAATCTAGCCTTAAGTTTGTACAGGGAAGGATCATGTATACATAGTCAATACGGCCTATGTTACTCTATTGTAAGATCTATTTCTGCATAAATTGTAAGATGGTACAAAGTAAGCAAAATAATAAATGTTATTTTCTAAATTTCAGTTAGTAAAACACTGAAATGTAAATGTAAATGCAAGAAATGCAAATGAGTAAAAGCAACTTAATGGTTCAGTAGTGAAAGGGACATTAAACCCAAATTTTTTCTTTCAAGATTCAGATAGATCATACAATTTTAAACTTTCCAATTTACTTCTATTATATAATTTGCTTTGTTTAATTGGCATCCTTTGTTGAAAAGTATACTGTGATAGACTCACGGGAATAAATGTGCTACTGGCTGCTAGCTGTTAATTGGTGGCTGCCCAAATATACCTCTTGTCACTGATTCCCCTGATGTTCAGCTAGCTGCAATAATGCATTGCTGGTCCTTTAACAAAGGATACTAAGAAAATGAAGCAAATTTAATAATAGAAGTAAAATTTAAAATTATTTAAAATTATTTTCTCTGACTCATAATAGAAAAATATAGGGTTTTCATGTCCCTTGATGGAGCTAAACAGCAAATCAGAAATTTACAGTTGCTGGTCCCCTTTATTGTCCATTCAAAAGCAAGAGCTTGAGGGATGGTTAAAGGGACATTTTACTCTAGTTTGTTTCTATCACGTAAATGAAAAGGCAACAATTAAAACACTATAAATATTTTTTGCGCTAAAAAAAATATTGAAAGTTGTTTAAATTTAATGTGAAACTATCAAGAAGTGCATGGTTATATACAACTACAACTTACTGGCTGATAGAGACAACCCCACAGAAAAATTTGGTTTATTCCACACAGCAGCGTTTCAGTGGTCCCCAGAGGCTGAACTGGCCTTTGTATGTTTAAATGAGGTTCTGTGTACGCTTAGCCATTACTAAGTAACCCCTGACAGCCTGGCATGCAACAATTAGAGCCCAACTGTTCAGCGGAACAAGATTACCCTGATCTGTCCTCCCCACTAGTATGTTACAGTACAATGCACCAAGGGCTTGTTTCCATAAATGGATTTGTGCGAGATTGCCATTACGCTTATCAATAGTTACTGATGGCGCGTTTTCCAAAATTACACATCCCATAGAAACAATTTAAGCTGAAAACATCAAATTTTTTATTTATTTTTTATTTTCATTAAAGAATATGCAGATAGTACATACAATGAAGAAACATGCACAGAAAAACAAAATACAATGTACAAGGTTCCTTGCTTTATGAATTATTACAGTAAGTCCAATAGTCCAAATGGGCAAATATTCTTTAGCATCACATCAAACTTAATTCGAACTAGCAGGGAGAGAGTCCAGAAATTAAGACGTCCCAAAAGACAAATTATAATGATGGACAGCCCCCAAGACATACAAAAATGTATGAACAATGTAATAAATAATGCAATGTTACATTTTAAATAATCATGAAATGAAAATGAGCCCATTTGCTAATAATACAGGCTATAATTCATAAACAATATACTTATACTGTGTGTCTTCTCTCCACAATTCACCATTTTCTATGTATGCAAAATAACAATTTCTCTGTGAACCTCAGAGAAAAAAAGATAGAAAGAAAAGGGAGAAACATATCTCTCCTGTCAGCTTATTTATTATATATGTTCTACATCTTCACTATTTACATTTCTATTTTCCCATTCTTCCACAATTTTTGAGGACTTTAAGGGGGATAGTGTCTGTTTTGCTTCTAAAGGGGACACAAAATTAATAAAACTTTCCCATTTTGTCAAAAACTTTGATACACCTTTTATCCATGCATTTGTATATCTTATTGCTCCAGAGTTAGCTGTTCTCTTAATTAATCTAAACAAGCTTTTATAGCTGGGAACTTACAGTCTTTCCACATTTTAAATATTAGATTTCTCCCTACTAATATACATAAGTTAACCAATCTAACCCTGCAACCCCACGATTGACCATTACATAAAAATACCAACTCTTACCTGGAGAAGTTTACCTTTTTCTTACAGATTTTTCCCAACAAATTTTAAAATTTTAACGAGAATTGATTTATTTTTGGGCAATCTAACACACAATGATTTAAATTTGTAGATTTTTGGCCACATTTTGAGCAGGCTACGTCAGAGTTTTTGTTCTATTGATTTATAAAGGCTGGGGTTCTATATATTCTATAGCTCAATTTTAAATGAGATTATTTTCTATCTATAGAAAATGTTGCTTTATCTACTCTAATTATGATCTTTTTGAACCATGAATGCTGTAATATTAACTAAACTAGCCATAAACTATTTTTGCGCAATATACCTTAAATTGTTAATGTTTTGTCTTCTATTAAACTTGCATATATATAAGAGATCTTGTATATTCCCTTTGCTTATATTTTCAATAAATTACAAACCTGATCCCACTCAAAATGTGTTGGGTTCTCTTTAAGTAAACTCAGTAAAAAAAAAATTAACCTGTAGATAGGCAAAATAGTGTATGTTAGATATATTATATTCTATTTTAATTTGTTCAAACGTTTTTATTTGTAGGTCTTTCACATCCATAAATTTGTATATATACTCTAATCCCTTTTCTTCCCAGATATGAAAAGAATATGGAGATAGACCAGCTTAGAATTTTGGATTTCCAATTATTGGTAGATATGGAGAGACTTTAACATTAACAGCCCATTATTTACAAATCTTATGCCATGCAAAAAATACTACTTTAAATATCTGTAGGTTCTAAATGTTTTTAGGGAGTTCATACATATTAAGATGTAATAGGGATTGGAGTAAATATGGTTTAACCATTTCTAATTCCATAACAGAGTAATGTTTTTTTTGTTGTTGTTAGTTAACCAATCTATGGCAGTTTTAACTAAGCACGTCAGAGAGAATAGCTCTATGTTAGGAAGAGCCCAACCACCGTATTTTTTACTTAAATATAACTTATTTAGGGCAATCTTAGGTGTCTTAGAACACCACAGATATTTAATTAGGAGGAATTCAATAATTTTAAATATTTTTTACGTACAGCACATGGTACGTTTTCGTAATTGGTAATTTCGGAAATGCTATAATTTTAAACATATTAACTTTTCCAGATAAGTTCAGAGGGAAAGTAGCCCATCTCAGGAGATTTTCTGTTATTTTTGTAATAACACATAATTTAATTCATATCAATGTTTAGGAGTATTAGAAATTTGAATTCCTAGGTAGGTTATATAGTTTTTAGGGTCTTTAAAAGGATGTTCTGTAAATTAATATGTATCTAGGTTCAACTTATACCCTGAGAATGTTCCATAGTTTTTAATAATTTTCAGAATTTTAGGAAAATTATTTCCATTATTTCTAATAAAAAGCAACAAATCGTCAGCTAAAAGCTCTAGAAAACAGGAACACTAAAGGGTCAATTTACAAATGTGCCAAAGTACATGATACAATGTAGTGTATCATGTCCACTGCACATAGATAAATGCCGACAGCATACGCTGTCAGCATTTATCATTGCACCAGCAGTTCTTGGGGACTGCTGGTGCAATACCGCTCCCTGCAAATTCGTGGCCAATCGGCCGCTAGCAGGGGGTGTCAATCAACCCGATCGTATCTGATCGAGTTGATTTCTGTCTGCCGCCTCAGAGCAGGTGGACAGGTTATGGAGCAGCGGTATGGAGCTTGATAAATTGACCCCCAAATCTCGTTGCAGTTATTTGGTACTAGTTGATAAGTCTGCCCAGAGGGCAGTCTATGTTTTGAAAATACAACCCCCCAAGCTACAAAAAATAAAAATACTGAAAAAAATGAACAAAGCTATCAAAACTAATAAAATTAAACCTAAATTAATACCCCTATAAAAATAAAAAATCCCCCCCAAAATAAAAACCCCCATCTAATACTAAACTACCAATAGCCCTTAAAAGGGCTTTTTGTAGGGCATTTCCCTAAGTTTAACAGCTCTTTTACATTAAAAATAAACAAAGTCCCCCCTAACAGTAAAACCCCCCACCCACCAAACCCCCCCAAAATAAAAAACTAACACTAATAAACCTAAACTACCCATTGTTCCGAATAGGTACTTACAGTTTCAGAAGTCCGGCGGAGAAGGTCTTCTTCAAGGCGGGTTCATCATCTTCATCAACAGCGAAGGTGGCGCGGATCGGAGGTCCGGAGCGGTCTTTCCAGATGTGGTGATCCTCGTCGGTGGTTATCTATGGCGGCATCGGCGGTCCTCGGCAGAGGCGGTCTTTGGTGACATGGAGGCTCCTCTTCATCCAATGTCCGTGGTATACTGAATATTGAATGCAAGGTACCACAATCAATTTGGGGTACCTTGCATTCCTATTGGCTGAATTTTTCAAAACAGCCAATAGGATTAGAGCTACTGAAATCCTATTGGCTGTTCAAATTAATAAGATTTCAGTAGCTCTCATCCTATTGGCTGATTTTGAAAATTTCAGCCAATAGGAATTCAAGGTACCCCAATAAATATGGGGTACCGAGGATCGCCACTGTTGGGAAGACCGCTCCGGAACTCCGCTCTGTGTCGCCTTCACTGTTGCTGAAAATGATGGACCCGCCTATTTTCTGTAATTAGATTAATGTAATGTAATTTTGTTTTTATTTTTTATTGTAATGTAGTAATTTATTTTTATTGTAATTTAATTTAGGGGGTGTTAGGTTGATTAGTCATTAAATTAGTTTTTTGTGTTGTGGGGATTGGCGGTGTAGAAGTTAATAGGTAAATTAGGTTAAATGCGTTGTGGGGGTTGGCGGTTTTAGGGGTTAATAGATGTATTAGGTAGTTTGCGATGTTGGGGTTTGCGGATATAGGGGTTAATAATTTTATTAGCTAGTTTTTGTTTTTTTCTTAATACTTTGTACGGGCGGTTAGGTTTTTCTTTTTAAATACTTATTGCTGGCAGTTTTTTTTTTTTTTACAATACTTATTGCGGGTGGTTAGGTGTTTTTTTTCATACTTTTTTTTTTTTTTCTAACGCTCCGTTTTCCTTTGCTGCATGCAGGTGGATTCTGAAAATGGCAGGGTGGTGAAAGTATTCACCTGCAGTGGATTCTTTACCACCCTGCGATTTTCAGAATCCACCTGGATGCAGCTTTGCTGCATCCAGGTGAATTATTTTGGCTGCACGTGCAGCCAACAGTCTGTTGGCTGCCTCAGCGTTAACAAATTCTTTTGAGGATGCATGCGCAACTGACGACAACAATGGACGCATAACAAACACAATTGTAGTATAGATTGTGTGAACAAAGGCAATGTCAGCCTGACAGCCTGGTATGCAACAATTAGAGCCCAACTGTTCAGCTGAACAAGATTACCCTGATCTGTCCTCCCCACTAGTATGTTACAGTACAATGCACCAAGGGCTTGTTTCTATTGAGCCATAAATGGTTTTGTGTCAGATTAATTACCATTACGGTTATCAATAGTTACTGATGGTGCGTTTTCCAAAATTACACATCCCATAGAAAACAACTGAAGCCGAAAACTGTAAAATTACACACGGTTTCCATTGAACATGCAAACAGGTAAAACACAGCTGAAAACTGTTGCTAAAGTCTCAAACATTACAGCATGCTCGACTAAGTGCAAAAGAGGAAAAATAAGCTTTTGAGTCCTAGTTCCCATTGAGATATTAAAGTTTGCAAACAATGCAACTGTTTCACTTTAAAAAAATATTGTTATATGTAATATTAATTGCTGGCCCAGGGGTATAGGTCTAGTTAGAGTTGGGTTCCTATTTAAATATCAATATTATTTAAATATAAAAATATAATAAAGCACATATTTCAACAATTCTAATTAGGTCTATTCCTAGGGCAGCACTAATATTACATATATCATAAAATGTAAAAAAAAAAATTTAATAACATTTTTTATTGAGGTTTTCATACAATGCCAGAGAAAATAAGAATAAAGAATATTGTCAGACCAAGACATTTTGTTTCAAAAATCACAGTGTGCAAATAATGACTTGCAAGTCAAATATAAATATTTAGATGAATTAGATAATAGCGGGCAACCAAGCGTCAATAATAAGACGAAGTACACATAAATGGAACCTCTTTTTTCTTAAAGGTGATAGAATTGAGGTAACTACATTACTGACCTCTAGTGGGCAAGATGAGGCGATAAATGGATGGTAAATGGTAGTTACGAGGAGGCCACAGTCTTGGGTCAATTAATTAGAAATGGGGTAAATCAGCAGGAAAGAGCTGCGTTAAAGTTAGAGAGGGGAGGGGGGATGTGTCCGGGTATTTTAGAAATATAACAGTGTTATTATTATATGGCTTAGTAGGATCTCTCTTGGGCTCATTGTAGACTTAATGGAATGGAGAAGAAGATGGCTGACAAATAAAAAAAACTTTCTATTATCCTAGGCGTTACAGATGTAACCGCTATGTTTAGTGCTCTAATTTATTGCCTGGAGTATAAGTGTTAAGATGGAGATGGGTGTAGGAGCATATAGGTATAAAGGCTTAGAGGGGTAATTTTCCACAATGGAAGATGTGTCATAATTGCTGAAGAACGTAGCCATCCTAGCCTGTAGTAATATAAATGTGTAATGCAAGCTATATGACTATGGGAGGTAATTTTATACAGAAACATATTAGTGAGGTGTGGAATACATGTGCCATAGAGGTCAGACCCTACGTAATAGAATAAAATAAAATAATATCATGTTAGGTGGCTGTTATATATAGACCATGTTTGGACTGCTGTGAAATAAGTGCTTTTTAGTCTGTAATGGTAAGTATAGAATAAATAGGAGCATAGACCCATCATTTGGACATTAACAGTGAGTGTGATCAGGAGTTACAAACAGTAAAATACCGGGCTGTTGTTGTCTAGAGCTAATTTGCAGCTTAACAAATAAAAACTGGGTATCATAAAATTACTTGTACTATTACACCTTAGTTGTATCTTAATCGCCTTTTCTAAAAAGCTGACATACAATTCGGATATTACTGATATATTGCAAGCAGCTGACCTCCTCAAAGTGCAATGTGATGTCGACTGAGGTTAATAGAGCTAGTGTGCAGACTAATGTATACAATTCTTAGGGCTAGAGTAATATAAAGCTACATGTAAAGTACAGTGGTAAATAAGACCCTTGAGTATAGAGCCAGCGTGTCATTGTATGTGTATCATCAGGATTTCTATGTATCTACTGCCAAAGCGAATTTCAAGGACCTTAAAGCGTTATCTAATGCTTTAATTTTTCACCTCAATCATGCAATCATCATATTATGCCAGGAGACCTAAGTGTCTATTTCCTTGTGCTTACTCAGAATGGGAGAAATAACTAGGAGGTGCTTGGTCTTACGTTTGAGAGCACCTAGTAAGTTGGATAGACTAAATATATGTGTAGTCACATTTGTTAAGCGTACCAACAATCCTTATCATATATTATGTGCTAATTGTAGGCCCAATAAAGGGATAGAGTGGGTTAATCATATTACTGTTCCAAGTATTTAACTACTTTAGAAATAACAAAGAGACCGCCAGCAATAAAATAGGGCCAGTAAGGATTGTCTGAATCATGGATTTGTATCAGCATATACGCATATGGCTCAAAAATATAATAGGTAAAATAACAGCCAGCCTTGATGAAGTCATGGATAAAAGTCATAGAAACACCCATAATTTCTTAGAATTAATGGATCATTTTGCTGTGAGGTGAACATGGTGCACAAATTATGTAGCCAGTTATAGGTTCTGATTAGACACAAGTCATAGGGAATGAGCGGACCATAAACGTACATAGGATATATGATGCTGAGATGTAGTGAGCAAGCTAGAGACCTATACGTGTCAAGACTGTGTATCCTGATTTAAATGAGAAAGCCAGCTCTCTTGTAAATAGTGCAAATACCTTATAAATACTATAATGTCTAAGTTGCATGTAATGTTTGAGCGGTATTATCCATATCCATATAACCCTTAAAACAGAAAAATGTGCACATATTCACATATCCCAAAAATGATGTTAGTTAGTTATGCTTTGTGGATGTGTATAATTGACCCAAGTGTGGGTTTCTATATATTGATACCATATAGAATTCTGCCGTTTGACACAGTTAGTGAGACAAGTTAGGAACCTCATAGTACAGACCAGACCTCTATAATGTCTTAATGGGCTTTGTAGCAATCTTTAGTAAAAGTATATCTTTATAAATAACATAAGCATATGTGTGTTGTGCATCAGAGCTAGTGTGGTACCTATGTATCTGGCCAGTTCTGTAGGTAGCTTGTCAGACTCAATCACGGAGCCCCCTTCGCCCCCAGGGGGACTGGCCACATCCTCTCCCGGAGGAGCCGAGGGCCTCACTGCATCGCAGACTTCAGATAGGGGGAAGCTAGAGAACTCAGCGCTTTTAATGGGCCTGCATCTCAGTTATTGGAAAGTCCCATGCAGTTCATCAGGTATGATCATTGTAGTCTTCAGATCCAAAGACTGCAGTTTCAACGGGGTAATAGTGGCATCTTGCTCGATCGTTTTTGCACCCAGTGTTGTGTCTGTCGGGTTTTTCAATGACGCACATAGCTCTCTTAAGTCGTCAAGCTTGCTATTCATATTATGCTCGAAAATCTTCAGTTTGGCTCTTATAGCCTCATGGAGTGCCTCCATATCTATATGACTGTGGGAGTATTGCAGCCCGTAAGTAGTTGTAGGGCTCTGGTTATCTGGGGTAGGCGCTGAGGTCTCTCATTGGGGGTACTGCGTAAGGCCTCTGCGGTCCGGGGCAGTGCTCAAATAACTCATTTAATTTTAAATGACTTTCCAATTGACTTCTATTATCTAATTTGCTTTCTTCTCTTGTTATTCTTTGTTAAAAAGCATACCTAGGTAAGGTGAGGAGCAGCAATGCACTACTGGGAGCTGATTGGTGGCTGCATATGTATGCCTTTTGTCATTGGCTTACCTGATGTGTTAAACTATATCCAAGTAGTGCATTGTTGCTCCTTCTACAAAGGCTACCAAGAGAATGAAGCAAATATAGTAATATAAGTAAGGTGGAAAGTTTAAAGATGTATCTTCTATCTGAATCATGAAAGGAGTCACTGGAAACCAAAATAAATCATTTATTACAAAGTACTGTGTTTCTCGGTCTCATTTTCTTTTCTAGTATGTACAAAATATTATTTTACCTGATCAATTATTTATCAGCAACATCTTATGTCTTAGAATGTAAATAAAATGTGCTTTATATGGAGAATGAAAAAAACAATTGTGGCCATCAAGATAGGTCAAACCAAATATTAGTATAAATGTCTGACAAAATTCAATACAATTGCAACCAATAGCCCTGTAAACAAACAGAACTAGTGTCTCCATAGTCATACTTATTATTCCCTCACTTACGGCTAGATTTAGAGTTTTGCGGCCAAAGGGGTGCGTTAGCTACGCGTGTTTTTTTTCTTCTGCACCTTTTAAATAACGCTGGTATTTAGAGTTCTCTGAAGGGCTGCGTTAGGCTCCAAAAAGGGAGCGTAAAGGCATATTTATCGCTACTTCAACTCTCAATACCAGCGTTGCTTACGGTAGCGGCTAGCTTGAAAAACGTGCTCATGCACGATTCCCCCATAGGAAACAATGGGGCAGTTTGGGCTGAAAAAAAAACCAACACCTGCAAAAAAGCAGCGTTCAGCTCCTAACGCAGCCCCATTGTTTCCTATGGGGAAATAGTTTCTAAGTCTGCACCTAACACTCTAACATGTACCCCGAGTCTAAACACCCCTAACCTTACACTTATTAACCCCTAATCTGCCGCCCCTGTTATCGCTGACCCCTGCATATTATTATTAACCCCTAATCTGCCGCTCCGGACACCGCCGCAACCTACATTATCCCTATGTACCCCTAATCTGCTGCCCACAACATCGCCGACCCCTATATTATAATTATTAACCCCTAATCTGCCCCCCCCCCAATGTCGCCGCTACCTTACCTACACTTATTAACCCCTAATCTGCCGACCGGACCTCGCCGCCACTATAATAAATGTATTAATCCCTAAACCGCCTCACTCCCGCCTCGCAAACCCTATAATAAATTTTATTAACCCCTAATCTGCCCTCCCTAACATCTGCGACACCTAACTTCAAGTATTAACCCCTAATCTGCCGACCTGACCTCGCTGCTACTCTAATAAATGTATTAACCCCTAAAGCTAAGTCTAACCCTAACCCTAACACCCCCCTAAGTTAAATATAATTTTATTCTAACAAAATACATTAAATCTTATTAAAAAAATTCATCCTATTTAAAGCTAAATACTTACCTGTAAAATAAACCCTAAAATAGCTACAATATAACTAATAATTACACTGTAGCTATTTTAGGATTTATATTTATTTTACAGGCAACTTTGTATTTATTTTAACCAGGTACAATAGCTATTAAATAGTTATTTACTATTTAATAGCTACCTAGTTAAAATAATTACAAAATTACCTGTAAAATAAATCCTAACCTAAGTTACAATTAAAACTAACACTACACTATCAATAAATTAATTAACTAAACTACCTATAATTACCTACAATTAAATCAACTAAACTAAATTACAAAAAAACAAACACTAAATTACAAAAAAAAAAGATTACAAGAATTTTAAACTAATTACACCTACTCTAAGCCCCCTAAAAAATAACAAAGCCCCCCAAAATAAAAAAATGCCCTACCCTAATCTAAAATAAAAAGTTAACAGCTCTATTACCTTACCAGCCCTTAAAAGGACTTTTTGAGGGGCATGCCCCAAAGAAATCAGCTCTTTTGCTGGGTGAAGACAAGGTAGGAAGATCTTCAGGGGCTTAGTGTTAGGTTTTTTAAGGGGGGTCTGGGTGGGTTAGATTAGGGGTATGTGGGTGGTGGGTTGTAATGTTGGGGGGGTATTGTATGTTTTTTTTACAGGCAAAAGAGCTGATTTCTTTGGGGCATGCCCCGCAAAAAGCCCTTTTAAGGGCTGGTAAGGTAATTGAGCTGTTAACTTTTTATTTTAGATTAGGGTAGGGCATTTTTTTATTTTGGGGGGCTTTGTTATTTGTTTAGGGGGCTTAGAGTAGGTGTAAGTAGTTTAAAATTCTTGTAATTTTTTTTTTGTAATTTAGATTAGTTGATTTAATTGTAGGTAATTGTAGGTAGTTTAGTTAATTAATTTATTGATAGTGAAGTGTTAGTTTTAATTGTAACTTAGGTTAGGATTTATTTTACAGGTAATTTTGTAATTATTTTAACTAGGTAGCTATTAAATAGTAAATAACTATTTAATAGCTATTGTACCTGGTTAAAATAAATACAAAGTTGCCTGTAAAATAAATATAAATCCTAAAATAGCTACAATGTAATTATTAGTTATATTGTAGCTATATTAGGGTTTATTTTACAGGTAAGTATTTAGTTTTAAATAGGCTTAATTTTTTTAATAAGATTTAATTTATTTAATTAGAATAAAATTATATTTAACTTAGGGGGGTGTTAGGGTTAGGGTTAGACTTAGCTTTAGGGGTTAATACATTTATGAGAGTAGCGGCGAGGTCCGGTCAGCAGATTAGGGGTTAATACTTGAAGTTAGGTGTCGCAGATGTTAGGGAGGGCAGATTAGGGGTTAATAAAATGTATTATAGGGTTTGCGAGGCGGGAGTGAGGCGGTTTAGGGGTTAATACATTTATTATAGTGGCGGCGAGGTCCGGTCAGCCGATTAGGGGTTAATAAGTGTAGGTAAGGTAGCGGCGACGTGGGGGGGGGGGCAGATTAGGGGTTAATAAATATTATGTAGGTGTCGGCGATGTTAGGGGCAGCAGATTAGGGGTACATAGGGATAATGTAAGTGGCGGCGGTGTCTGGTCGGCAGATTAGGGGTTAAAAAAATTTATTAGAGTGGCGGCGATGTGGGGGGGCCTCGGTTTAGGGGTACATAGGTAGTTTATGGGTGTTAGTGTACTTTAGTGCACAGTAGTTAAGAGCTTTATAAACCGGCGTTAGTCCATAAAGCTCTTAACTCCTGACTTTTTTCTGCGGTAGGAGTCTTGTCGGTAGAGGGTCTACCGCTCACTTCAGCCAAGACTCTAAATACCGGCGTTAGGAAGATCCCATTGAAAAGATAGGATATGCAATTGGCGTAAGGGGATCTGCGGTATGGAAAAGTCGCGGCTGGAAAGTGAGCGTTAGACCCTTTCCTGACTGACTCTAAATATCAGCGGGCGGTAAAAAGCAGCGTTAGGACCCCTTAACACTGGTTTTGACGGCTAACGCAGAACTCTAAATCTAGGCGTTAGTAATTTACTGGTATATATATAATCTAGGTATTTCAAAAGTCAGGGATTAAAGATGTCCTTTAAAAAGATAAAGGGATAACAAATGTATATAAACATATATGTTTACTAGCTAGGGGAGAAAAGTTACCAGTCCAAAAAGTTACTAGTCCACTGAAATTTCTCTTTTATCTGACACTAAATTCTATTATTGCTCATATATATTATTACAAAAACACTAATAAGAAAAAAAAATAGGCCCAGGTTACAAGTTGAGTGTAAAAAGAGCGCTATTGTGCATTTACATTGCTTTAAAGTAATCAATGGCATTTCTATTCTTGCAGTCATGTTACAAGTCCAAAGTTATTTTATCGAGTTTGAGTGATAGTCTAGGGCTCACTAACATCGGCATGTTGTATTAATCACTCACACAATACACTTCTATGGGGGAATGCAGTAAAAGTGATGTCGGATATCGGATAAGCGCTAAGCCAAATGGTATTCAGATGGTGCGCATGTAGTGGAGCTCTTCTTGTAGTATTAATAATAATGGTTTACTTCAAGTCTTAAAAAAGTGTACTACTGAAACGAATGCATAAGCCTACAGATAAAATATATCATATATATCACATCAAGCATGTTTGTATTGTTTAACCCCTTGGGGTAAATTTATCATGGTGCGGACAGACATGATCCGCTATAGCGAATCATGTTCGCTGCACATCGATAAATGCCGACAGCATACGATGATCGTTGGTGCTTAGTGGGAGCAGTGGGAGTGAAGGAGGGAGGCGATTGGATTGGTCCCTTCACTACAGAAAAAATATTACAGCAGGGTAGAGGGAAGAATGGGACCCTACAGCTATGGAAAAGATGGGCTGAAGGGGGAGGGGGACCCTACACTTAGACAGTGGAGACTGTTGTTGGAGGCAGAAGGCCTATACCTTCATATAGTAAGGGAGTACTGATCATGCTCCCTTACTATATGAAGCCATATCGCTAATGGTTATAGAGAGTGACACAATCTGATAGACATGCTCTTATAATGTTTTTATGCATTATTTTTTTAAATAACTTTTATTAGATGGTTTTATTATGAGTGTAACTGTTATGTTGTAATGTATTTTTGATGTGTTTTGTGACATTTTTTTGTCTTGCAAAACAGTTAACCAGAGCTCTGAGTATGCAGTAATCTAGCGTAAATCACGATTGCGCTCGATTGTACACGATTTTATTTCACCTTGGAATACAAGCGGAAAACCCAACATGCACAAACAGACGTAATAAACCTGTAATCAGTCACACGTAACTTTTAACACGCTACGCAGCATGCAGTTAGCTCAAGAAATATGAAACCTCATTCCTATATTGCAATTTACAAGTTCAAAACACATTTCAAGTTGGTTTTTCCTAAGAGAGAGAGAGAGAGAGATTCCAATGCAACAAAGGATTCTGGGTAATATATGCAAATTAGGTTCACAAAGACACACCTGTTATGTTTGTATTTTTGATGTGTTTTGTGACATTTTGTGTCTTGCAAAACAGTTCATCAGAGCTCTGAGTACACAGTAAACTAGCGTAAATCACAATTTTGCTTGATTGTACACAATTGTATTTCACCTTGTAATACAGCGATGCTTTGGCGTTAAGGGAATCTGCTGAACAGCAGACTTGAAGTAAAAAGGTGTGTCATTGTGAACCTAATTTGCATATATTACCCAGAATCCTTTGTTGCATTGGAAGCAATGTATTCCAGAGGTTTTCTGTGGGAAAAACAAGCCTTCTGGCCTGTCTAGATTTGTTAATGAACTACACAATGAGTTATTTTCTCTATATTTTTTGCGTAGTGGATGATTTTAAACTCAACTTTTACCTCCCCCTAATTTTAAACGTTGTTGTATTTTGCCCAAAATCAACTTCACCCAGCAGTAATTCAAACCTTCTCCCAGCTGATGAGTAGCAATAACTAAGAAACAGTCTGTACTGGGATGGTTATGACTCCCTGCACTAACCCTAGCTAAGTTTATAAGCTGTGTGAACAGCGATGCTTTGGCGTTAAGGGAATCTGCTGAAAAGCAGGATTGAAGTAAATAGGTGTGTCATTGTGAACCTAATTTGCATATCTTTCCCAGAATCCTTTGTTGCATTGGAAGCAATGTATTCCAGAGGTTTTCTGTGGGAAAAACAAGCCTTCTGGCCTGTCTAGATTTGTTAATGAACTACACAATGAGTTATTTTCTCTATATTTTGTGCGCAGTGGAGGATTTAAACTAACCTTTTACTTCCCCCTAATTTTAAATGTTGTTGTATATATATATATATATATATATATATATATACTGTATATATACTGTATATATATATATATATATATACTATATATATATATATATATATATATATATACAGTGGGGCAAACAAGTATTTAGTCAGTCACCAATTGTGCAAGTTCTCCCACTAAAGAAGATGAGAGAGGCCTGTCATTTTCATCATAGGTATACCTCAACTATGAGAGACAAAATGTGGAAACAAATCCAGACAATCACATTGTCTGATTTGGAAATAATTTATTTGCATATTATGGCAGAAAATAAGTATTTGGTCACCTACAAACAAACAAGATTTCTGGCTCTCACAGACCTGTATCTTCTTCTTTAAGAGGCTCATCCGTCCTCCACTCATTACCTGTATTAAAGGCACCTGTTTGAACTTGTTATCAGTATAAAAGACACCTGTCCACAACCTCAAACAGTCACACTCCAAACTCCACTATGGTGAAGAGCAAAGAGCTGTCGAAGGACACCAGAAACAAAATTGTAGACCTGCACCAGGCAATAGGCAAGCAGCTTGGTGTGAAGAAATCAACTGTGGGAGCAATAATTAGAAAAGGGAAGACATACAAGACCACTGATAATCTCCCTCGATCTGGGGCTCCACCCAAGATCTCACCCCGTGGGGTCAAAATGATCACAAGAATGGTGAGCAAACATCCCAGAACCACACGGGGGGACCTAGTGAATGACCTGCAGAGAGCTGGGACCAACGTAACAAAGGCTACCATCAGTAACACACTACACTGCCAGGGACTCAGATCCTGCAGTGCTAGACATGTCTCCCTGCTTAAGCCAGGACATGTCCGGGCCCATCTGAAGTATTGCTAGAGAGCATTTGGATGATCCAGAAGTGGATTGGGAGAATGTCATATGGTCAGATGAAACCAAAGTAGAACTGTTTGGTAGAAACACAACTCATCGTGTTTGGAGAAGAGAGAATGCTGAGTTGCAACCAAAGAACACCATACCTACTGTGAAGCATGGGGGTGGCAACATCATGCTTTGGGGCTGTTTCACTGCAAAGGGAACAGGACCACTGATCCGTGTACATGAAAGAATGAATGGGGCCATGTATCGTGAGATTTTGAGTGCAAACCTCCTTCCATCAGCAAGGGAATTGAAGATGAAATGTGGCTGGGTCTTTCAGCATGACAATGATCCCAAACACACCGCCCGAGCAACGAAGGAGTGGCTTCGTAAGACGCATTTCAAGGTCCTGGAGTGGCCTAGACAGTCTCCAGATCTCAACCCCATAGAAAACCTTTGGAGGGAGTTGAAAGTCTGTGTTGCCCAGTGACAGCCCCAAAACATCACTGCTCTAGAGGAGATCTGCATGCAGGAATGGGCCAACATACCAGCAACAGTGTGTCACAACCTTGTGAAGACTTACAGAAAATGTTTGACCTCTGTCATTGCCAACAAAGGATATATAACAAAGTATTGAGATGAACTTTTGATATTGACCAAATACTTATTTTCCACCATAATTTGCAAATAAATTCTTTCCAAATCAGACAATGGCATGTATTTATCAAGCCGTCAACCGCAAATACGCTGGAATTCCGCAGCGTATTTGTGGTGAGCCTGATTCGCCTTAGTTATCAAACCCTACAGACCGGCAACAGATCAATGCTTACGTCACTACAGATGTTCTGAATGCAAGTTCGGCACTATCTGACTACTTTTGCACTTTTCTGGCCCAGCGTACCTGGTTTTCAATCCGGCACCCTGGAGGACGTGGATACCATAGGAATCAATGGGAGTCTGAAAGCAGCGAAAGCTCATGTTCGCTGCTGCCCGATATCCCATTGATTCCTATGGTAATGTCTACACCTAGAACCCTAACATGTACCAGGAGTCTAAACACCCCTAATCTGCCCCCCCTACACCGCCGCCACCTACATTATACTTATTAACCCCTAAACCGCCGCTCCCCAACCCCGCCGCAGCTAAAAAAAGTGTTTAACCCCTAAACTGTCACCCCCGGAGCCCACCGCCACCTACATTATATTTATTAACCCCTAATCTGCCCCCCCACACCGCCGCAACTATATTGAATGTATTAACCCCTAAACCTAAGTCTAACACTAACCCTAACACCCCTTAACTTAAATATAATTTAAATAAATCGAAAATAAATTATTCCTATTTAAAACTAAATACCAATAAAATAATAGTTACATTGTAACTATTTTAGGATTTATTTTTATTTTACAGGCAACTTTGTATTTATTTTAAATAGGTACAATAGTTATTAAATAGTTATTAACTATTTAATAACTACCTAGTTAAAATAAATACAAAAGTACCTGTAAAATAAAACCTAACCTAAGTTACAATTACACCTAACACTACACTATAATTAAATTAATTAACTACATTAACTACAATTAACTACAATTAAATAAAATTAAATAAAATTATCTAAAGTACAAAAAAAACAAACACTAAATTACAGAAAATAATAAAATAATTACAAGACTTTTAAACTAATTACACCTAATCTAATCCCCCTAACAAAATAAAAAAATAAAAAATAAAAAAAAAGCCCTACCCTACACTAAGTTACAAATAGCCCTTAAAAGGGATTTTTGCGGGCATTGCCCCAAACTAATCAGTTCTTTTACCTGAAAAAAAAAGTACAATACCCCCCAACATTAAAACCCACCACCCATACATCCAACCCTACTCTAAAACCCACCCAATCCCCCCTTAATAAAACCTAACACTAACCCCTTGAAGATCACCCTACTTTGAGACATCTTCACCCAACCAGGCTGAAGTCCTCAACGAAGCCAGGCAAAGTGGTCCTCCAGACGGGCAGAAGTCTACATCCAAGCCGGGCAGAAGTGGTCCTCCAGACGGGCAGAAGTCTTCATCCAGGCGGCATCTTCTATCTTCATCCATCCGGCGCGGAGCGGGTCCATCTTCAAGACATCCGACGCGGAGCATCCTCTTCCATCAACGTCGACTGTAGAATGAAGGTTCCTTTAAATGACGTCATCCAAGATGGCGTCCCTTCAATTCCAATTGGCTGATAGAATTCTATCAGCCAATCAGAATTAAGGTAGGAAAAATCCTATTGGTTGATGCAATCAGCCAATAGGATTGAAATTCAATCCTATTGGCTGATCCAATCAGCCAATAGGATTGCTCTCGCATTCTATTCGCTGATTGGAACAGCCAATAGGATTGAACTTCAATCCTATTGGCTGATTGCATCAACCAATAGGATTCTATCAGCCAATCGGAATTGAAGGGACGCCATCTTGGATGATGTCATTTAAAGGAACCTTCATTCTACAGTCGACGTCGATGGAAGAGGATGTCTTCCATAAATACTTACCTATAAATATAAACCCTAAGCTAGCTACAATGTAGCTATTAGTTATATTGTAGCTATCTTAGGGTTTATTTTATAGGTAAGTATTTAGTTTTAAATAGGAATAATTTATTTCTATTTATTTAAATTATATTTAAATTAGGGGGTGTTAGGGTTAGTATTAGACTTAGGTTTAGGGGTTAATACATTTAATATAGTGGCGGCGGTGTGGGCGGGCAGATTAGGGGTTAATAAATATAATGTAGGTGGCGGTGGGCTCCGGGAGCGGCAGTTTAGGGGTTAAACACTTTATTTTAGCTGCAGCAGGGTCCGGGAGCGGCAGGATAGGGGTTAATAACTTTATGTAGGTGGCGGCGGTATAAGGGGCGGAAGATTAGGGGTTAATATGTATAATGTAGGTGGTGTGGGCTCCGGGAGCAGCGGTTTAGGGGTTAATAACTTTATTTAGGTGCGGTGGGCTCTGGGAGTGGCGGTTTAGGGGTTAATAACTTTATTTAGGTGCGGCGGGGTCCAGGAGTGGAGGTATAGGGGATAAAACAGTTAGTATAGTGTGGGTGTTTAGTGACAGTATACCAAGAAAGCAGAAAAAAAGCTGAAGAGCAGCAAGATCGATGACTGTTAGCTAACAAGTCCGCTGCTCATCGCACCATACTTGGTGCGCAGCTTTTTGACAGCTTTTTTTTTTAACTTTGGAGATTGTATTCAGGTCCACGGCAGCGATGTTAGGCGATCTTAGGCGAGCATATTGGTGCCGTCGAATGCAAGAAAGTCGACGCTTTGATAAGTAGATGCCAATGTAATTGTCTGGATTTGTTTCCACATTTTGTCTCTCATAGTTGAGGTATACCTATGATGAAAATTACAGGCCTCTCTCATCTTCTTAAGTGGGAGAACTTGCACAATTGGTGGCTGACTAAATACTTTTTTGCCCCACTATATATATATATATATATTTATTTTTTTAAGAAAAGTAAGATATTAAATTTAAAATTGCCAGAATTGCCTTTATTTAAGTAGCTGCTGGGAAATTACTTCTTGCTACCTTGCACTGACATATATTCACTACAATCCTTTATACAACAAATCTGCAAGAATGGAGAAAATGTATTCAAAATTCAAAGTCTCATATAAATACAAGTAAATTTCACAGCAATCAATACTAGTAAAAACATAAGTCCCCTGTAATTTAAAACAGTTAATGCAACATTTAGATACTGTTATAATAGCACAATGAGTCCCATCTTGTGAAGAAACAGTTCCTTTACAACTCTGTAAAATAGATTACCATATCATGGAGTAGAAATCCTGGATCTTCTCGTCCGTTGCACAATAATGGCCAAAGCAAGCCTTAGAAGCCGCTGGCATCAGCAGTTATTTGAGTACCATTGACGGGTTAGCCCACCAGTCCTAGCCATGGAGAAGCTGAAATACACCAGCACACAACTCTGGAAAAGGTAAAATTAAACCTTCATGGTTCAGATAATGGGGTAGATTTATCATAGTGCGAGTGGACATTATACAATGTAGCGTATCATGTCCGCCGCATATCGATAAATGCCGACTGCATACGCTGTCGGCATTTATCATTGCACCAGCAGTTCTTGTGAACTGCTTGTGCAATGTTGCCCCTACAGATTCGCGGCCAATCAGACGCTATCAGGGGATGTCAAACAACCTGATCTTATTTATTTCTGTCCGCGGCCTCAGCAGGCGGTCAAGTTATGGAGCAGTGGTATTTTAAACAGGGGCATCAAGCTCCATACTGAGCGTGATAAATTGACCCCTATGTCATTTTAAATAGCTAGTCAAACTGATTGTGATCTTATTTATACAATGTAAACCCTAATGTGACAGTATATTGTTAACTATGAAAAATACATTATTAACTATACAAACAGTATAATAACATAATAAAAATAAATTATTATAAAGAAATAGACACTTCCTTTAAGTTATATGCAATAGTTATATAAAGATTCCCTCTAACAAAGGGAATTTTGAATATGCAGCAGGGAGAAAAATTGCCAGATAGTGGTGCTAAAATGACAAAAAACATTATATTTCCTAGAATCTAGACATCCTCAGAGGATATAATTTCAGAAACAAGTCTACTGAGCAGGGGTAGATTGATATCACTTGTATGGAACAAATAACGATAATACATTATTCAAGAGCATGCCTGGACCAAGATACTGCTGCAGTGTGATCAAATATATTTTTGACTTGGCAAATTTTCAATTTATTTTCTATAAATCACACTACAGGACAGATCAAAAGGTGACAATAAAGAATTTAAGCTGAGTTTAATAATAGATGAGATATGTAGCCTTTATCTTATGTTTCCATATAACACTCTAAATGTAAAATGTACAAATACATTTACGCCTTGTATTTCTCTATATATTTGTAATATTAACAATACACCATATTCACTTTGGGGGGCCGATTTATGAATGTGCGGGTGGACATGATTCGCTGTACTGGATCATGTCCGCCCCACATCGATAAATGCCGAAATCATACGCTGTTGGCATTTATCATTGCACAAGCATTTCTAGTGAAATGCTTGTGCAATGCCGCCCCCTACACATCCGCAGCCAATTGGCCGCTGGCAGGGGGTGTCATTCAACCTGATCATATCCGATCGGGATGATTGATGTCCGCCGCCTCAGAGGTGGTGGACCAGTTAAGGAGCAGCGATCTTAGGACTCGCTGCTTCTTAACTCTTTTTTTGGGTGACCCTGAAGGCTCAAGCGGAAACTGCCACATACGCTGCATAATTCGGCCCAAGGTACTTCTTTAGCTTCTCCAACTTCACAAGTCTGTATGCCAGTCCATGCAGCTTATTTCTAAGGCCCCATTTATCAAGCCTTCAACTTTTAGTCTGGGGCCCAGATAATCGAAAGGGCCACAATGCGGCAAGATATTCTAAAGGGATCCATTGCGATTATGGTTGCCAGGTGTCCAGTATTCAATCGAACAGTCCAGTATTTTATCAAGCTGTCCAGTACAATCTTCACAAAAGATACAGTACAGTTTAAAGGCAGCATTGCAAGAGTCATTTTACCATATATTTCATTGGGTGGTGATACTTCTCTGATACTGACGATATATACAAAGCAGCATCGCCACCTACATTAAAGGTGTTATGTAAATAATAACATTACAAACCCCCACCCCCCAAACCCACAAAATAAAAAAACTATCTAAAAAAAGTAATCTACACATTGCCCTGAAAAGGGCATTTTATGGGCATTGCCCTTAAAGGGTATTCAGCTATTTTAAGAACTGCCCAAACCCTAATCTAAAAAACAAGCCCAGCCAAAAAACCTTAAAAAAACCCACTAACTCCTCTTTAGGTACTCACAGTTGCTGAAGTCCCGCTTGAACGATCTTCATCCCGGCGGCTCCATCTTCATCCAGGTGATTCAAATCAGCCAATAGAATGAGAGCTGCTTAAATCCTATTGACTGATTTGAACAGCCAATAGGATTTTAGCAACCCTAATTCCTATTGGCTGATTCAAAATTTTCAGCCAATAGGAATGCAATGGTACCCCCAGTATAAAAGGGGTATCTTGCATTTCAATCCTCAGTGTGCGGTGAATGACCTCCACGTCGGATTGTTGGACTTCCGCCTGGACCTCCGCCTTGGACCTCCACCTCCATGCATCAACGCCTCCGCAAGGATGAAGAAGATGCCGGATGGATGAAGATGGAGCCACCTGGATGAAGATGGACCCGCCGGGATGAAGATCGTTCAAGTGGGACTTCAGCAACTGTGAGTACCTAAAGAGGGGTTAGTGTTTGTTTTTTGGGTGTTTTTTTTTTAGATTAGGGTTTGGGCAGTTCTTAAAAGAGCTGAATGCCCTTTAATAAGGGTAGAAAAAAGAGCTGAATGCTCTTTTAAGGGCAATGCCCATACAAATGCCCTTTTTAGGGTAATGGGTAGATTAGGTTTTTTAGATAGTTTTTTTTTTTTTATTTATAGATTAGATTTCTTTTATTTTGGGGTGGTTTTTTTTTTTTAAATGGGTATTAGGATAGGAATAATTGTTATTATTTTGGATAATACGTTTGTTATTTTGTGTAATGGTTTGTTTGTTTTTTGAATAGCCATTTTTCGTTTTGGGGTGTTTTTTTTTTTAGAATAGCCATTTTTTATTTTTAATGGGCAGTGCCCTACAAAAGGCCATTTTAAGGGCCTACAAAAGGCCCTTTTAAGGGCCCTTGGTAGTTTATTATAGATATGGGTTTTTTATTTTAGGGTGGGTTTTTTATTTTAGGGTGGGTTTTTTATTTTTTTTAAACAGGGTATTAGAATAGGAATAATTTTTATTATTTTGGATAATTTCGTTTGTTATATTTTGTAATGGTAGTGTTTTTTTATTTTTGGGTTTTAGTGCAAGGCAGCTTTGGTTTTATTTCACAGGTAAGTTTGTATTTATTTTAACTAGCTAGTATAATAACTGTGAAATAGAAATAAAACCTAAGCTAGCTACAATATAACTATTTGTTATATTGTAGCTAGCTTACGGCTAGATTTAGAGTTCTGCGGCCAAAGGGGTGCGTTAGCTACGCATGCTTTTTTTCTCCCGCACCTTTTAAATACCGCTGGTATTTAGAGTTCACAGAAGGGCTGCGTTAGGCTCCAAAAAGGGAGCGTATAGCATATTTACTGCCACTGCAACTCTCGATACCAGCGGTGCTTACGGACGCGGCCAGCTTCAAAAACGTGCTCTTCCACGATTCCCCCATAGGAAACAATGGGGCTGTTTGAGCTGAAAAAAAACCTAACACCTGCAAAAAAGCAGCGTTCAGCTCCTAACGCAGCTACATTGTTTCCTATGGGGAAACACTTCCTACGTCTGCACCTAACACCCTAACATGTACCCCGAGTCTAAACACCCCTAAGCTTACACTTATTAACCCCTAATCTGCCGCCCCCACCATCGCTGACCCCTGCATATTATTATTAACCCCTAATCTGCCGCTCCGTACACCGCCGCCAGCTACGTTATCCCTATGTACCCCTAACATTGCCGACCACTATGTTATATTTATTAACCCCTAATCTGACGCCCCCGCTATCGCTGACACCTGCATATTATTATTAACTCCTAATCTGCCGCTCCGTACACCGCCGCAACATACATTATAGTTATGTACCCCTGATCTGCTGCCCCTAACACCGCCGACCCCTATATTATATTTATTAACCCCTAATCTGCCCCCCCACAACGTCGCCGCCAGCTAACTACAATAATTAACCCCTAATCGGCCAACAGGAGCTCACCGCTACTATAATAAATGTATTAACCCCTAAAGCTAAGTCTAACCCTAACACTAACACCCCCCTAAGTTAAATATAATTTTAATCTAACGAAATAAATTATTCCTATTTAAAGCTAAATACTTACCTGTAAAATAAACCCTAATATAGCTACAATATAAATTATAATTATATTGTAGCTATTTTAGGATTAATATTTATTTTACAGGCAACTTTGTATTTATTTTAACCAGGTACAATAGCTATTAAATAGTTAATAACTATTTAATAGCTACCTAGTTAAAATAATTACAAAATTACATGTAAAATAAATCCTAACCTAAGTTACAATTAAACCTAACACTACACTATCAATAAATAAATGAAATAAAATACCTACAAATAAATACAATTAAACCTAACACTACACTATCAAAGAAATAAACTAACTAAAGTACAAAAAATAAAAAAAGCTAAGTTACAAAAAATAAAAAAATATTTACAAACATTAGAAAAATATTACAACTATTTTAAACTAATTACACCTACTCTAAGTCCCCTAATAATATAACAAAGACCCCCAAAATAAAAAAATGCCCTACCCTATTCTAAATTAAAAAAGTTCAAAGCTCTTTTACCTTACCATCCCTGAAAAGGGCCCTTTGCGGGGCATGCCCCAAAGAATTCAGCTCTTTTGCCTGTAAAAAAAACACATACAATACCCCCCCCAACATTAGAACCCACCACCCACATACCCCTAATCTAACCCAAACCCCCCTTAAATAAACCTAACACTAAGCCCCTGAAGATCTTCCTACCTTATCTTCACCTCGCCGGGTATCACACCGATCCGTCCTGGCTCCGATGTCTTGATCCAAGCCCAAGTGGGGGGCTGAAGATGTACATAATCCGGCTGAAGTCTTCATCCAAGCGGGAGCTTAAGAGGTCCATGATCCGGCTGAAGTCTTCTATCAACGGCATCTTCAATCTTCTTTCTTCCGGAGCCATCATCTTCCAGCCGACGTGGATCCAACCTCTTCTACCGACGCCTACTCGCCGAATGACGGTTCCTTTAAATGACGTCATCCAAGATGGCGTCCGTCGAATTGGCTGTTCCGATCAGCCAATAGAATGCAAGCTCAATCTGATTGGCTGATCGGATCAGCCAATCGGATTGAACTTGATTCTGATTGGCTGATTCCATCAGCCAATCAGAATTTCCCTACCTTAATTCCGATTGGCTGATAGAATCCTATCAGCCAATCAGAATTCGACGGACGCAATCTTGGATGACGTAATTTAAAGGAACCGTCATTCGGCGAGTTTGCGTCGGTAGAAGAGGTTGGATCCGCGTTGGCTGGAAGATGATGGCTCCAGAAGAAAGAAGATTGAAGATGCCGTTGATAGAAGAATTCAGCCGGATCATGGACCTCTTAAGCTCCCGCTTGGATGAAGACTTCAGCCGCATCATGGACATCTTCAGCCCCCCGCTTGGGCTTGGATCAAGACATCGGAGCCAGGACGAATGTGGGTGGTGGGTTGTAATGTTGGGGGGGGTATTGTATGTGTTTTTTTTACAGGCAAAAGAGCTGAAATCTTTGGGGCATGCCCCGCAAAGGGCCCTTTTCAGGGCTGGTAAGGTAAAAGAGCTTTGAACTTTTTTAATTTAGAATAGGGTAGGGCATTTTTTTATTTTGGGGGTCTTTGTTATTTTATTAGGGGGCTTAGAGTAGGTGTAATTAGTTTAAGATTGTTGTAATATTTTTCTAATGTTTGTAAATATTTTTTTATTTTTTGTAACTTAGCTTTTTTAATTTTTTGTACTTTAGTTAGTTTATTTCATTGTATTTATTTGTAGGTATTTTATTTAATTTACTTATTGATAGTGTAGTGCTAGGTTAATTTGTAGATAATTGTAGGTAGTTTATTTAATTTATTTATTGATAGTGTAGTGTAAGGTTTAATTGTAGATAATTGTAGGTATTGTATTTAATTAATTAATTGATAGTGTAGTGTTAGGTTTAATTGTAACATAGGTTAGGATTTATTTTACAGGTAATTTTGTAATTATTTTAACTAGATAACTATTTAATAGTTATTAACTATATAATAGCTATTGTACCTGGTTAAAATAATTACAAAGTTGCCTGTAAAATAAATATTAATCCTAAAATAGCTACAATATAATTATTATTTATATTGTAGCTATATTAGGGTTTATTTTACAGGTAAGTATTTAGCTTTAAATATAAATAATTTATTTAATAAGAGTTAATTTATTTAGTTAGATTTAAATTATATTTAACTTAGGGGGGTGTTAGGGTTAGATTTAGTGTTAGGGGTTAATACATTTATTATAGTAGCGGTGAGATCCGGTCGGCAGATTAGGGGTTAATAATTGTAGGTAGGTGGAGGCGACATTGGGGGCGGCAGATTAGGGGTTATTAAATATAATATAGGGGTCGGCGGTGTTAGGGGCAGCAGATTAGGGGTACATAGGGATAATGTAGCTGGCGGCGGTGTACGGAGCGGCAGATTAGGGGTTAAAAAAAATATGCAGGTGTCAGCGATAGCGGGGGCGGCAGATTAGGGGTTAATAAATATAATATAGGGGTCGGCGATGTTAGGGGCAGCAGATTAGGGGTACATAGGGATAACGTAGCTGGCGGTGGTGTACGGATCGGCAGATTAGGGGTTAAAACATTTTAATAGAGTGGCGGCGATGTGGGGGGGCCTCGGTTTAGGGGTACATAGGTAGTTTATGGGTGTTAGTGTACTTTAGAGCACAGTAGTTAAGAGCTTTATAAACCGGCGTTAGCCCAGAAAGCTCTTAACTACTGACTTTTTTCTGCGGCTGGAGTTTTGTCGTTAGATTTCTAACGCTCACTTCAGCCAAGACTCTAAATACCGGCGTTAGAAAGATCCCATTGAAAAGATAGGATACGCAAATGGCGTAGGGGGATCTGCGGTATGGAAAAGTCGCGGCTGCAAAGTGAGCGTTAGACCCTTTCCTGACTGACTCTAAATACCAGCGGGCGGTAAAAACCAATGTTAGGACCCTCTAACGCTGGTTTTGACGGCTACCGCCCTACTCTAAATCTAGGCCTTTGGTTTTATTTCACAGGTAAGTATGTATTTAGTTTTAAATAGGTATTTTTAGTTAATAATTGTAACTTTAATTTAGTTCTATTTTAATTATGTTAAAGTTACAGGGTTTTAGGTTTAGGGTTATGGTTAGGGTTAGGTTTAGGGGTTAATAGTTTAATTTAGGTTGTTGTGATGTGGGGGGCTGGTGGTTTAGGGGTTAATAGGTTTATTTAGTGGTAGTGATGTGGGAGGCCAGAGGTTTAGGGGTTAATTATCTTATTAGGTGGCGGCAATGTTGGGGCGCTGCGGAATAGGGGTTAAATTCTTTATTATAGTGTGAGTGATGTTGGGGAGTATGGGAATAGGGGTTAATAACTTTAGTATAGTGGCGGCAATATCTGGAGGGGCAGATTTGGAGTTAATAGATTTATTTCGGTGGCGGCAATATGCATTCGTTAAATACCCTTTATAGCGCAAAACTTATAATCTAGGTGATTATTTGCTGACGACTTATTACTATTTTTAAGTAATACTAATAAATCCGTAAAGCATTTTCTCACTCTTGCAGATCAATTTGGTTCGTTTTCAGGTTATAAAATGAATCCTGCAATATCCAAGATTCTTTGGATCACATTGTATAAACCATATGATATTTGGTGCCCATTTTTATCTGGGGATTAAAATAAACAGGGATCTGTCGAAATGGTACAGTTTGAACTTTTCACCTTTTTTTCCTAACATATGAGAACAAATTTAAACAATGGTCTACCTTGGGCGTGACTCTGGGCAGCACCTTGAATGGTCGCAATATCAGTTGTTCTGAAACATTAATAATTTGCCTTTTATTGATGTATATGAGGATCATCCATCTACCTCATCCTGATATCTAAGCTCTGTTTACCACTCTGTATCGAATACTATTAGAATATTAGGACTACCACCCTTAATAACTGATCTGGAGAGTTGAGGCCTAAGGCAGCCGCGTAAGCGAGAGGCTCTCAACACCCCCCCCCCGGTATCTTGTAAGCTGGGTATGCAGTGCGTAGACACTGAAACCTTCAGTAACATGGAACCTGAAGCAGCTATCCTAATCGAGGGGATATGTCATCTTCTAAATGAACATTTTTTGCTATCAGAGAAAATGGTGGCAGCATGGGCTTATGAAGGGAAACTCTCTAACACTGAGCCTGCCCTAATGGATATTGTTCGAGCAGGAGACCCTGAGCCCTCCACACACTGCGTGTACATGAGCCCCCCTGATATACAGCAAGACAGCGGAATCTCTATCAACAATGTGCCGACAAGTAGAGGTGGGGACCTGCGGATTGCTGTTGCATGTAACTTCTCAACAGCCTTCCTAGGGTCGGATCCCGCTCTCACACACAGCTGGGAGGCAGATGCCCTTGAATTAGGAGTCATCCCTCTAACACAGAACCCCCCACTGCCTATGAACATCCACTTAACCCAACAGCCACGGTTCGCAATGGGAGGCAATCCTAATCTATGTAGAGAGACATCAGCAGGGAAGATGTCATATGCGGGGACTGTCTCTACGCTAGATGGTACCGCTCTGCCACCTCCAACGCCTCTGCCCCGATACCCAGACTGAGAGAGACTCGTCGAGTCGCACAAGTTGTCTGGCGACATTGGATAAATCCTACCTGGGAGCCACCCCCTGAATTGAAGGTCCGGAGCGGCCGTGGAGGCAAATATGCGGTATCCAGCCTGCAGGCATTGTTCCGGTGGGGTCACTGTGGAGGCTTGATCGGTCTCTGGGGATGCATGAGTCACTCACTGCGCAGAGGACTGTTGATAGCGACTAAGAGCACTCCTGGCTCTGTGGACTCAGGGGCTGCTGTACGCCCTGCACGATCTGGCATTGGCTAGTGGCAGGGAACTTGCGAGGACAGCAGGACGTTAAACCTCAGATGGAGGCCTGGTAATTTTCTTTTTACACCCCTTGAACTTTACATTAAATGCCTCTATGGAACTACTGAACTGTCCTTATGACGCCTGAGGCTGATCCTGCCTTATAGTTTTATTCATTACAGCCTGTTAGACGATATGCTTGTATTTAGGTTTGCCTCCCATTTGACTGTATCCTAATTGCGGGTCTGAGGCTAACAGTATGAGAGACACTATCTATTGAGAGGTGACACTACACCACTTTGTCCTATTCATTGAATGTATGCATGTTTTTGTGTCGGATGTGTGGGTGCCATCAGTTTACTTAATGCTAACTACATTCCAAGCTCTGATCTTGCATTGATCTTTACAGCTGATTACATCTTGGCTATTACTAATCATAGTTAAGTCTATCTGTGTTAGACTCATACCCTAGCTAGCTGATAATGGATCGCCCCCTCCCCTGATATGGTTACATTTTGTCCCCAGCTTGAATCCTTGAGGCAAAATAACATGGCCTCTGTGATTTGACTCACAGTATTACTAGCCTAGTCCTGACACATAAATTCATTCACAGGTGGTAAGCATTTACAGTTATTAAGGTTTGCTTCACCTCCCCTTTTCTCAACCATGCCGGTCCTCATGTAGGGAACTGGGGGGTTTGAGGAGGAATCCCATGGGATTGTATTGGCCCTTTACCATCAGCAGTTTGCGCATGCTCCCACATCTATTAAGACCAAGCTGTCAAATACTTATATATAAGCTTCTCAATAGCCCAGACCCATAAGGTTCCCTGTAGTTATAGTTAAATTTAATAAGTATATCACTTGTATGTATTTCTCATGTCAATTTTATATCCTAGGTCCAAAAGTGGCCCTGCAGTGACTTTTTGCTTTCTTTATAATCCCCACTCCAATTTTTACTGTTGGTCAGCGACCCAAAAGTGGCCGTTCTCTTTCTTTAAGAGGAAGTAGTTTATTACCGTGAAACGAAAACAACAATGAGGATTTTGTTTGTTCATTATTATGGAATTTACAGGTTCCTGTAGAGAAGTTATGCTATGCCTTGTTTTATATTTTGTTTCTTTGTTCTTATGAAAAAGCATGTAACTATGAAGAATGTAATCTGATTTCATGCTTGTAAACCATTATTTTCCTCAATAAAAAAATATTTATAAAAAAAAAAAAAAAATGGTCTACCTTGCCAATATCACTATCAGCTAGGATAACCCTTATTAAAACTATCTTTTCCCCCCAGATTCTATATCTTCTTCAGAGTATTCCTCTTATTATACATGCTAAAGATTTAGCTATTTTTAATCGTATTTCAGCGCAATTTGTCTGGCAGCAAAAAGGGGTGCGTGTATCGACGGTAAAGCTGAGTATCCATTATACAGCAGGTGGCCCGGCATTTCCTGACTTGCCATCTAGATAATTTAGTGTTTTTTAAAAATCTTATAATAGCATGGCAGTTGTACTGCAGGGAGTTACAGGTAAATCACCAAGTTTCTAGATTTTTGCCCATTGTGGGAAATCCAGAGTTTACTCCAGGAATCACTTCTTTAGTTTTTAAACAATGGGATGCTCAGGGACTCAGTTATATGAGGCAAATTAAAGAAGAGGCTTCAGAGCACATCAAATCATTTGAGGCATTCTCAAGGGAATTTACATTACATAAATGGGACTTTTTTGCCTATCTCCAATTAAAACATTATTTTAATGATCTAGTGAGGAATTTTAATGTCCATTGGGATCTGGAAAACCAGGGGAACTACTCAATTTATTTCCTATATAATATCTTAATCAATGGTTTGGATCAAAAGCATTTGAATAGTCTAGTGCCTAGATGGAGGAGAGATGTCCCACTAATTACTATAGAAGAGATTGGGGTAAGCTTTGGATTGGCAAGAAAGGCAGCCTTTATGATTTCCTGGAGAGAATTCCATTGTAGACTCGAAAATAGGACTTATGTGACCCCCACACAATCTGGTAGATGGTTTCCGAATATTATAGTTAATCGTTCAAGATGTAATAATCCACAGGCAGTCTTAATGCATTGTTTCTGGCTTTGCCCGAAAATTATTCAGTTCTTGGAAAAGATAGGCTTTTGGTTAAGCAGAGCCTTAAATTAAGAGATAAAAGTAACTAGTAAAGATATAATTTTTTTTGTAGCCCAGACAAATATAGAAATTCTAAAATAATAACCTTTCAATATTGGCAGGTCGAAATCTTATCCTATTCAGATGGAAGGATAAAAAAACCCTTCCTTTGTTTTATTTAATAAATTAATAGTTCAATTGTCAATATTAGAACAGTCTTTTCTATTTAATGTTTCTGATAAAAAATTGTGAGACTATTTGTATAAATGGGAAGGTGTGATCAAAACATATTCGCTGGAGATACAGCAACAACTGGTTTTGGCTCTCAGGAAGTCAAATTTATTTAAGCTCTCTTGGACTAGAGAGGGTATACTTCCAGTAGAGTGGGCGACTGGGGAGCTTCTGGAAGATAGGGAGCCTGACCGGGCGAGGATTTTTTTGTTTGTTTGTTTTTTTATGTTTGTTTGTTTTTTTTCTCCTCCCCATCTATAATGGTATTTGGAAGATATGCTAGAGACGGGAATTATGAGAGCAATGCATGATTATGTCTAGGAATTTGAGGCAGCTTTTTAGTTGGCTTTAATTCTATCCTTTTTGAATTATGTGATAAATGTTTTAGGTTGAACATAAGCTGAAAGAAAGTGTATTCTATTTTTTGTATTTATATGATATCACTGTATTAGGGTTATGTGAATTAATGTATAAATCTTCTTTGTATGTAATTATAATTTTAGAAAATTAAAAAAAAAAAAAGAAAATCACCGACAGGTGAAGTGAATAACATTGATTAAATCATTACAATGGCACCTGTCAAAAGGGTGGGATAAATTAGGCAGCAAGGAAACAGTCCGTTCTTGAATTTCATGTGTTGAAAGCAAGAAAAATGGGCAAGCGAAAAGATCTGAGTGACTTTGACATGGACCAAATAGTAACATAGTAGATGAGGTTGAAAAAAGACTGAAGTCCATCAAGTTCAACCTATACAAATATAAAATACTTACAAAAAGCTCCAGTTAAAGGGACACTGAACCCAAATTTTTTCTTTTGTAAATTCAGATAGAGCAGGCAATTTTAAGCAACTTTCTAATTTACTCCTATTATCAATTTTTCTTAGTTCTCTTGCTATCTTTATTTTGAAAAAGAAGGCTTTTTGAATGATTCAGAATTCTGGACAGCACTTTTTTTTTATTGGTGGATGAATTTATCCACCAATCAGCAAGAATAACCCAGGTTGTTCACTAAAAATGGGCCGGCATCTAAACATTCTTGCATTTCAAATAAAGATACCAAAAGAATGTAGAAAATTTGATAATAGGAGTAAATTAGAAAGTTGCTTAAAATGTCATGCTTTATCTGAATGACAAAAGAAAAAAATTGGGTTCAGTGTCTCTTTAAGCTTAAATAATCCCACTAAAAGATGACTCATTTAATACAAGCAATCATATCATATCTAGACAGAAATGTATCCAAACCATTTTTAAATGTATCTAGGGTATTAGCATTCTCTACCTCCTTTGGTAATGAGTTCCACAATTTTATTGCTCTTACAGTGAAAAAACATTTCCATTGCAGGAGATTAAATCTCCTTTCCTCCAACCTTAAATTGGGACCTCTTGTCAGAAACAATTTTCTTGGAATAAACAGAGCTTCTGTCATCTCATTATATGGGCCTTGAATATATTTATATAAAGTAAACCCTCGGATACAGCAGTGTTGAGCTGCTCAATAAGAGCAAAAGTGAGCCCAGAAGTTCCTTCTTATTCGCAAAATGGAGATTGGCCTCACTTCCGCTCCCATCCTCCTATACCCCCTTCTCTGCCTGCCTCCTAAAAACTCCTCCCCCTACTCGGTGGCTTGCTCCTCCGATGGGTCATATTTTTTCCCTCCCCCATTACACTTTCCTCCACTGCAAGGGGGGTAGTCTTTCTTCCTCTACAATTTCTTATGGGAGACATAGGTCTATTTTAATTGTACCTAATAACAGACAAGCAGACACAATGTAAAGACTGCATATTATAAAAATAGACCTTAAAGAATTTCCTATTTCTAAAACAAATGAACATAAATGAATTTGCTGTAATTAATAGAATCTGTACATCACCATAATAGATTAGTTTTTATTGTTTCACAGATACTCGCATCACATTTTTATTTCCTCTTTATGCTTTTTTTCTTTTTTTTTCATGTTTTTCTACTGTTTGTTTATAGTAGGTTGCTCCAGGCTTGAATATGATTTAATTTCATGAAAATCGTGTTTTGGAATAAAATGCTTGTTTTAAAATTCCCTAGGGGTAGGGATTTTATCCATCCTGTACAAAACAGTTGTCATTCTTCTACATATTCTACAATAACTATTTTATGTATGAAAAGAAAAGACAGAAGCGCCACATGGCCCAATATTGTTTGTTCAGAGATGGATAAATCTTAAGGTGATGAGTAAACTCACGTTTAGTAGAGCACCTCAATTAGTGCTAGATATACGGTCTGGGATCTATTAGGTCACCCAGAAGACCAACCTCCTGCACAGGAACTGATGTCTATATAGGCGAGAGGGAAACACAGGTGCCAATATGGCCTAGTATTGCTGGTGCAAAGGTGTCAATACAAGCAAAGAGAAGAATAATACTCACAAAGTGTGAAGCACCTCTTGTGGTGCTATAGAGGCATGAAGGGGTCAATTCAGTCACCCAACAGACTTGTAGCCAGAAATACAAATGGATCCAAAGGTACAAAGGATCCCACAACTGGTCCAGAAAAACGAATATTCCTCCAGAGAGGGATAAAAGATATATGTCCCAAAGAAAAATGCAGCAAGTGTTCAAAATATTAAAAAGTGATTTTAATAAAAATTATAAAAATAACAAGCAACGCGTTTCTCAGCAGATAGCTGTTTCATCAGGCTTCATCTATTTTATGTATCTATGACCTGGATGTATGTATGACCTGTATGTATGTATGACCTGTATGTATGTATGTATTACCTGTATGTATGACCTGTATATATGTATGTACGGGTTGACCTGTATGTATGTATGACCTGTATGTATGTATGACCTGTATGTATGTATGACCTGTATGTATGTATGTATGACCTGGATGTATGTATGACCTGGATGTATGTATGACCTGGATGTATGTATGTATTACCTGTATGTATGACCTGTATATATGTATGTACGGTTTGACCTGTATGTATGTATGACCTGTATGTATGTATGACCTGTATGTATGTATGTATGACCTGTATGTATGTATGACCTGGATGTATGTATGTATGACCTGGATGTATGTATGACCTGGATGTATGTATGACCTGTATGTATGTATGTATTACCTGTATGTATGACCTGTATGTATGTATGTATTACCTGTATGTATGACCTGTATATATGTATGTACGGTTTGACCTGTATGTATGTATGACCTGTATGTATGTATAACCTGTATGTATGTATATGACCTGTATGTATGCACAAACATTATCAGTCTGTCTGTCTCTATAGGTGACAACTTACATATAAAATATATTGGAGATGTTTTAAGATTTTTGCTTTCGCATAATTATTTTATGTTTGAAGGCACCTACTATAGACAGACTTGCGGAACGACCATGGGGGCTAAATTTGCCCCGGCGTTCGCAAACCTTTATGTCTCTTGGTGGGAACTCACCTATATTTATAGTATTTTAAATCCTTGGTTAGAAGACATTTTGCTTTTTGTACGGTATATAGATGATCTTTTGATCATCATTAAAAAGCCAGTTGACAACACTTTATTTAATGACTTCATAAGATTCCTAGACAACAACTTTATGAATCTTAAATTTACTGGATCTTTTGATCCCTTGGAGGTAAATAATCTTGATTTAACCTTAACAAGTAGTGGCCATAAGGTATTTACTAAAACTTACCGTAAGCCCATTGCAGGCAACACGATTCTGCATGCTGCCTCACAGCATCCTAAGCACCTTATAAAATCAGTTCCAAGAGGACAATTTATAAGATTAAAAAGAAACACACAATCTGCAGATATTTTTGAATCTCAGTCAGTTGATCTCAAAAATAGACTTATAGCTAGAGGGTACAATGCATCATTATTAGAGACATGCAGGAATGAAATTAAATCGTATGATCCCTTTTTAAAAAAACCTATTGCCAGCTCTTTTAAGGAAGCGATAGTGTTCACTACTGAATACACCAGTCAATATACACAGATAGCCAAAATACTGAAGAAACATCTTCATATTCTTCAAGGTGACCCTATTCTTGTCCCAATTATTAAGCATTGCAAATTTGTTTAAAAAAAAACCCAGAACATTGGCCAGCAAGCTTTCCCCTAGTAATATCACTAGAGTTGACACTACTGGTTCTCAATGGCTTGCGAGACAAGGAAATTTTAAATGTCTTAGTAAAAATTGCCATATGTGTGCATGCATTGGACCTGGCAGTTCTTTTGCAAGTAGTGTAACTAATAAAAGATACAGCTTTAACTTTTATGCCAACTGTGGCACTACTTTTGCTGTTTATTTACTTACTTGCAAACTTTGCCAGCTCCAATATGTGAGTCAAACCTCTAGGGGGGTCAGAAAAAGATTTAGTGAACATCTTAGGGACACTAAAAACTATGTTAAAGAGTCAGCCATTGCCAATCACTTTAACGGTGAACACTTTACTAATGTAGCAAATCTTTCTGTACAAATTATAGATTTAGCTATGGTTCCCCCTAGAGGAGGCAACAGGTATAATATTCTTCAGAGAAAGGAAATTTATTGGATTTTACAATTACAAACAAGGGTGCCGCTGGGCATGAACAGAGAGTGTGACATAAATTATTTCATAGATATTTAGCTTTATTTATACGCACCTCTCTGTTGATGTTCTGTGGTAACAACCCCCTTTTTTCCTTAATATTTCTTCTTTAATATTTATTAATAATTCTCCTTTATTTTTCCTTAGTTACCTTTCAGTAGGTTTAGTTTAAGCCTAGGTTATTTATTTATTTTTGTCTGTATTTACATTTATTTTTCATCTTTTTATTTATCTAATACTATATGTCAGGATATATTTTAATGGATGTGTAACATTTAGCCTGTCACATTGTACTGTTAGTTTATACATGTGTCATACTCTGTTTCAGCATATTGGCATAACCATTTTTCCCTCAGTTCCTTGTTTTTAGCTACTTTAGGATACTAAGGGGTTAATTTTAATTGGTTAGGGTATATATAGTACATCCTGTGCTACTCATGTATTAGGTCTATGAGTAAGCGCCTGTAGGGGGCGTGAAACGCGTCAGCACATTGCCTCTGTCCACACCACCTGTTTGTATGCACCTTTGATGAACTGTACCGCTCTGTTTTGTACCTCTTGGATTGGTATTTACCATGTACAACATTAATAAAGTGGACGATTTTTATATGCATACCATATATGTGTGAAGTGCCTGCCGTTTTTCTCCAGGCTCTGGGCTTACACGGCTGAGATTTTACTTCCGTTTTTTCCGGACGGAGGACATTAGCGTGTTGGAGCTGCCGGATCTACTTTTTTCGACAACTTACATACAACAGGTTTAGCTTTTGATATTCATGATGTTAAAGCAATAACAATGTAGCTACAAATTAAATATGCTGATTTAACGTTATTTAATCAAAGAACAGTCGCACCTTAGCAAGTGTGTTTTGTAAAATGTATTTTTGTTTGCTAATTTACACTTTTCATTGTTACTTGGAGCTAATGTGATGCACTGCATGCACAAGCTTGCTTGCCGAGTTGCTATGTTTGTGCTGCATCATCAAATGACAAGGCTGTTGTTTTGTGCTGATTGGCTGTGTGTTTGTGTCATTAGTGATGTGCCATTTAGGTTGTTTTTTTGCACTGTTTAAAGTGCTGTTATACCCCACATATTGGGGGGTAGTTATCAAGCCGTCTACTTTTCTAGCTTCGCCGGCCCAATACGCCCGCCTAAGCTCGCCTACCTTCGCCGCCGCGGACCTTGAATACGTTCGCCTAAGTTATCAAATAAAGCTGTCAAAAAGCCGCGGGGCGATGAGCAGCGGACTGTGACAGTTATCACTCATCCGATCTCGCTGCCCTTCGGCTTTTTCCCAGCTTTATTGCTAGCCTGTCACTAAGCACTCACACTAAACTGCACTGTTCTACCCCCTATACCGGCGCCCCCGGAGCCCCCCGCAACTAAATAAAGTTACTAACCCCTAAACCGCCGCTCCTAGACCCTGCCGCAACTCTTATAAATGTATTAACCCCTAAACCGCCGCTCCCGGACACCGCTGCCACCTACAGTATACCTAGTAACCCCTATCCTGCCCCCCCTACACCGTCGCCCTCTATTATAAAATTATTAACCCCTATCCTGCTGATCCCGCACCTCTCCACAACTAAATAAATAGTTTAACCCCTAAACCGCCGCTCCATGAACCCGCCGCAACCTACATTAAATTTATTAACCCCTAACCTGCCCCCCTACACCGTCGCCACCTATAATACATTTATTAACCCCTATCCTGCCACCCACTACACCGCCGCCACTGTAATAAAATTATTAACCCCTAAACCTAAGTCTAACCCTAACGCCCCCCTAACTTAAATATTAATTAAATAAATCTAAATAAATTAACTCTTATTAACTAAATGAATCCTATTTAAAACTAAATACTTACCTTTAAAATAAACCCTAATATAGCTACAATATAAATAATAATTATATTCTAGCTATCTTAGGATTTATATTTATTTGACAGGTAACTTTCAATTTATTTTAACCATGTACAATAACTATTAAATAGTTATTAACTATTTAATAGCTTACCTAGCTAAAATAAAGAGAAATGTACCTGTGAAATAAATCCTAACCTAAGTTACAATTACACCTAACACTACACTATACTTTAATAAATTATTCCTATTTAAAAATAAATACTTACCTGTAAAATAAACCCTAAGATAGCTACAATATAATTAATAATTATATTATAGCTATCTTAGGATTTATATTTATTTTACAGGTAACTTTGTATTTATTTTAGCTAGTTAGAATAGTTATTAAATAGTTATTAACTATTTAATAACTACCTAGCTAAAAGAAATACAAAATTACCTGTAAAATAAATCCTAACCTAAGTTACAATTAAACCTAATACTACACTATCATTAAATTAACTAAATAAACTACCTACAAATAACTACAATTAAATACAATTACATAAACTAACTAAAGTACAAAAAATAAAAAAAGCTAAGTTACAAAAAATAAAAAAATAAGTTACAAACATGTTAAAAATATTACAACAATTTTAAGCTACTTACACCTAATCTAAGCCCCCTAATAAAATAACAAACCCCCCAAAATAAGAAAAATCCCTACCCTATTCTAAATTAAATAAATTTCAAAGCTCTTTTAACTTACCAGCCCTTAAAAGGACCATTTGTGGGGGCATGCCCCAAAGTTCAGCTCTTTTGCCTGTAAAAGAAAAATACAACCCCCCCCAACATTAAAACCCACCACCCACATACCCCTAATCTAACCCAAACCCCCCTTACAAAAACCTAACACTAATCCCCTGAAGATCATCCTACCTTGAGTCGTCTTCACTCAGCCGAGCCACCGATGGAACTGAAGAGGACATCCGGAGCGGAAGAAGTTAATCCTCCAAGCGGCGCTGAAGAAATCTTCCATCCGATGAAGTCATCATCCAGGCGGCGCTGAAGAAGTCTTTGATCCGGCCGATGTCATCTTCCAAGAGGCGCTGAAGATGTCTTCTATCCGGGCGAAGTCATCTTCCAAGCCGGGTCTTGAATCTTCCTTCCGCCGACGCGGAACCACCTTCTTCACCGACGGACTACGACGAATGACGGCTCCTTTAAGGGACGTCATCCAAGATGGCGTCCCCTCAATTCCGATTGGCTGATAGGATTCTATCAGCCAATCGGAATTAAGGTAGGAAAATCTGATTGGCTGATGGAATCAGCCAATCAGATTCAAGTTCAATCCGATTGGCTGATCCAATCAGCCAATCAGATTGAGCTCGCATTCTATTGGCTGATCGGAACAGCCAATAGAATGCGAGCTCAATCTGATTGGCTGATTCCATCAGCCAATCAGATTTTTCCTACCTTAATTCCGATTGGCTGATAGAATCCTATCAGCCAATCGGAATTGAGGGGACTCCATCTTGGATGACGTCCCTTAAAGGAGCCGTCATTCGTCGTAGTCCGTCGGTGAAGAAGGTGGTTCCGCGTCGGCGGAAGGAAGATTCAAGACCCGGCTTGGAAGATGACTTCGCCCGGATAGAAGACCTCTTCAGCGCCGCCTGGATGATGACTTCATCGGATGGAAGATTTCTTCAGCGCCGCTTGGAGGATTAACTTCTTCCTCTCCGGATGTCCTCTTCAGTTCCATCGGTGGCTCGGCTGAGTGAAGACGACTCAAGGTAGGATGATCTTCAGGGGATTAGTGTTAGGTTTTTGTAAGGGGGGTTTGGGTTAGATTAGGGGTATGTGGGTGGTGGGTTTTAATGTTGGGGGGGGTTGTATTTTTCTTTTACAGGCAAAAGAGCTGAACTTTTTGGGGCATGCCCCCACAAATGGCCCTTTTAAGGGCTGGTAAGGTAAAAGAGCTTTGAAATTTATTTAATTTAGAATAGGGTAGGGATTTTTCTTATTTTGGCGGGGTTTGTTATTTTATTAGGGGGCTTAGATTAGGTGTAAGTAGCTTAAAATTGTTGTAATATTTTTAACATGTTTGTAACTTATTTTTTTATTTTTTGTAACTTAGCTTTTTTTATTTTTTGTACTTTAGTTAGTTTATGTAATTGTATTTAATTGTAGTTATTTGTAGGTAGTTTATTTAATTAATTTAATGATAGTGTAGTGTTAGGTTTAATTGTAACTTAGGTTAGGATTTATTTTACAGGTAATTTTGTATTTCTTTTAGCTAGGTAGTTATTAAATAGTTAATAACTATTTAATAACTATTCTAACTAGCTAAAATAAATACAAAGTTACCTGTAAAATAAATATAAATCCTAAGATAGCTATAATATAATTATTAATTATATTGTAGCTATCTTAGGGTTTATTTTACAGGTAAGTATTTATTTTTAAATAGGAATAATTTATTAAAGTATAGTGTAGTGTTAGGTGTAATTGTAACTTAGGTTAGGATTTATTTCACAGGTACATTTCTCTTTATTTTAGCTAGGTAAGCTATTAAATAGTTAATAACTATTTAATAGTTATTGTACATGGTTAAAATAAATTGAAAGTTACCTGTCAAATAAATATAAATCCTAAGATAGCTACAATATAATTCTTATTTATATTGTAGCTATATTAGGGTTTATTTTAAAGGTAAGTATTTAGTTTTAAATAGGATTCATTTAGTTAATAAGAGTTAATTTATTTAGATTTATTTAATTAATATTTAAGTTAGGGGGGCGTTAGGGTTAGGGTTAGGTTTAGGGGTTAATAATTTTATTACAGTGGCGGCGGCGTAGTGGGGGGCAGGATAGGGGTTAATAAATTTATTATAGGTGGCGACGGTGTAGGGGGGGCAGATTAGGGGTTAATAAATTTATTATAGGTGGCGACGGTGTAGGGGGGGCAGGATAGGGGTTAATACATTTAATATAGGTTGCGGCAGGTTCAGGGAGCGGCGGTTTAGGGGTTAATACATTTATTATAGTTGCGGTGGGCTCCGGGAGCGGCGGTTTAGGGGTTAATATGTATAGAGTAGCTTGCGGTGGGCTCCGGGAGCGGCGGTTTAGGGGGTAATAACTTTATTTAGTTGCGGCGGTGTAGGGGGGGTCAGATTAGCGGTGTTTAGACTCGGGGTACATGTTAGGGTGTTAGGTGCAGACAGTTCCCATAGAAATCAATGGGATGTCTGGCAGCAGCGAACTTGTACTTTCGCTATGGTCAGACTCCCATTGATTCCTATGGGATCCGCCGCCTCCAGGCTGGCGCTTTGAAAACCAGGTACGCTGGGCCGTAAAAGTGCCGAGCGTACCTGCTAGTTTTTTGATAACTAGCAAAAGTAGTGAGAATGTGCCGCACTTGTGTGCGGAACATCTGGAGTGACGTAAGAATCGATCTGTGTCGGACTGAGTCCGGCGGATCGAAGTTTACGTCACAAAATTCTACTTTTGCCGGTCTCGAGCCTTTGATAACTAAGGCGAATCAGCCTCGCCACAAATACGCTGCGGAATTCCAGCGTATTTGAGGTTGACGGCTTGATAACTAGGCCCCATTGTCTGTAATCTAGAGTTACATTGGTGCACTTTTTCTTGAAATTCAGTTGCCGAGCCCCTGCTTGTTTGACCTTTCACTGCATAATGATTAAAACATATTTTTGGTATTAGACCCTTGCTTGAACAGACCATGCATCTGTTGTTGTTTGTTTTTTTTGTCTGTCATCTGTTTGGACGGTGTCCTGTGTACAACCTTAACGTTAACCTAAAGGGAAACTCTCTTGGGGCTTTATTTAGCAATCAGCGAAAGCTCAGGTAAGCCTGCTTACTGCAAATGAAGAAGTTATCTTGTTAATTCAGGGTGATTGATAGGCTCTGCTCTCATTCGATTGGTCACACAAAAACAGGGGGCGCCTTTACACAAGAATATCCTTTTCTAATGCAGGCAGCAGATGTACAGTGTTCACTGCCTGCTCACCACAATCACAGACGGACAGATCCCTTAGTTTGGGAACCTTGTCCACCAATGCATTAAAATTAATTTACAGACATATATATATATATATATATATATATATACAGTATATATATATATATATATATATATATATATACATATAAACATAGACATATACACATTGGAGCCCATTGCAGACTTGCAGTCAAGTAGCTGAAAACATGAAAAATCATTTTTATGCAATATTAATATTTAATAAAGTGTTATACTGTGTTGTTAGTGTAAATATTTCACATTCCAAAGTTCTTCACGTAGGGGTATATGTTTTAAGTATTTACAAATATTTATATACATATATATATATATATATATATATATATATATGTATGTATAGCAAAATATTTTACCAAAAAAACATTATATGTTGGGTTAGCACACTTGAGAAAATGCAATCGGGTTTGCGCGACTTTTTGGGTGCTAGTTTGTTTCGTGCTTCAATAAAGTCTTTGGGGGAATACGTTAACGCTGTCTAGATATTGTAACTTCTCTTTTTTGCGTGCGTCGGGTTAGCAGAAACCTTTTACTTTCAACTTGTAATACTTAACACAGTGCACGAGCAGGAGCGATAAATAGTGCTCCATTTGGTATCTAGCCCCATATTTCTTTCATTTTTCAATAGTTAATTTTTAAATAGTTATTAATTATAGGTACTTTTTTATCTTTAAATTGTTTAAATACTTTCAGTATATCATCATGTTTCTTCTTGTGCATTGTCCTCTTGATATAATATATGTCCAGTTATACAGAGGCCAAGAAAATGGAGTATTACAACAATTACCAACTGTTTGCATTTTGACATGAAAATTAAATAACTAACATAAAAATGTTTTAAGATTTTGCTATCATAAAACTGTTTTAGGAATTAAGTGCTCATTGTAGGATATTTCAGCTTTATTTTCTGGCTAAGTTAAACTTACAACAATGAATTATAAGTTATGGTGCTTATTTATTATTTAATATTGTTCTATTGCTGGAAACTCATGCAACGTGCTGCCTCCAAAATGCTTTTGTTCCTTCTGTTCATTGCCTTGCGCCTTCAGTCAGTCCCCCAGCATCCTCATTGAAATGCACACGAGTCGCCACAGAGTCTGTCTTTGTTTGCTTTAGTGCTGATACTATAACAACACATTTTGTCCTATGGCTTCACACACATCACACAAGACTGCGTTTTTTTTATACTTTCTTTGTAATATTATTTATTTGGTACTTATTTAAATAAGTGATTGATCTTTTCATATTTAGAATGTGTTATGTTTATTACTTTGGTGATACCATGTAGTTGGAAAGGTAATCACAAGTTAATCTAATACTGATGCTGGTAATTTGAATTAGGGGGCAGATTTATTATGCAGCGAGTGCAGCATTCTACGCCGATAGTTTCAGGTCTGCCTGAAACGTAAGTTAAGAAGCAGCAGTCGTAATCGGGATGACTGACACCCCCTGCTAGCGGCTGATTGGATGCTGGTGAAAAGGGGGCGGCATTGCACAAGCATTTCACTTGAAATGCTTGTGCAATATTAAATGCCGACAGCGTTTGCTATAGCGAAACATGTCTGCTCGCCATTTAATAAATTTATCCCATGCTGTCTTTTCTAGCAGCTAAATTGATTTTTTACAGCATTGCTTTCCACAATAAGGCCCCGCTTATCTAAACATGGCAGGAAATATCACGCCTTCCGACACATGGGACTTCACTGATTCTAGACGTCTTGGTGAGCTGAGAGCTAAATTCCATAGAAATTAATTAAACCCTCTGGAATACAGAATGTCACAGGGCAAATAGCACAGGGATTACCTAGCACTAATAACAAAATTGTTATATACATACAGTACAAATCAATCTGTTTTCATCATATGTTAAATAAAAACAAAATAACTGCACACCTCAAGTTGAACAAAACATTTTTAAATGGTTGGTCAGCAAATAAGTTACAGCAAAATGTGTACCCGTCTTTTTGCTAAATCTATAAAAATCATAATCTCAGGTTTTACAAGACTTTCTAGTCATTTCACTCTCAACATGGCAAAAAAATATAGAGGGTTCTTATTCAAAAGTTTTCCAAACCATCTAAATATAGTTTAGAGAAGTATAGGAATGTGAGTGAACAGAAATGTTTTTGCTTTTTAAATCTGACAGTGTTTATAGTTAGGGGGCATTTGCTTTCTCATAATGTCATCATAATGGATTGAAATAACTCAAAATTCAAGGGAAAATTTTAGCTTGTGAATTTTACTGAACCAAAAAGTTATTACAGGTGAATGTCCATGGGCATAACTACAGGGGTTTCAGAGTTCTCAGTTAAGACTGGGCCTACACATCTAGGTGACCCATAAGGCCCTGCTTTCTGTAGTGATGTTGCTACCGGGGAGGGCTAAAGGAGCCTGTACTGTCCCTACATCATACTTGGCCCCTCTGTATGCCCCCGCTCCTTCTTTGCAAAATGAGACTCACAGTGAAAAGTGTATAGATTTGCCTTTACTAATGTGGTGGCATTGTTTCCAAAATGGTCACTACAGTGTTGTCGTACAGGAAAGATGCCAACATATTTGTACTGGAAGGCTGCGCAAGAGCTTATTCTCTGGGAAAGATGATTTAGCTCCATCTCCTCATATGTGGCTACTGGCTCAGCTTTGTTGATTGCAAACTGCCATAAACAGCGTTATTGAAATGGGACCCTATCACATCCAATGTCCTGGGACCTGGAGAGGTCTTGTTACACCCCTGTGTCTGACATATATGTGCTAACCAAGGCCAAAAATGTTTTACTAAAACTATTAGTTATGATAACCCTACCAACCACTAGATCTAATGCCAAATAAGGTCACTGGAACTGACAAGCGCCTCCTGCAAACCGTGGATCTGATAAAAGATCTTATTTCATCTTGGTACAATTAGACCACGCTCCCCAAACATGATAATGTAGGCCAAAACAAGTAAAAAATCAGATATCTAATGAACACATACTTCTGCTACACCTAACCCCACCTATGAAGGAGACTGGCTCATAAAAATTGTAATAATATCAAGAAATCATCATAATTTCTGGGCTATCCTGATGCTAGGAATATGAGTTTGTAGCCCAAAACTACTAAAGAGTCATAAAGTTGCAAATGATAATGCCCTAATGTGTTAGATAATTGTAATATTGTACTATTGCTGTCATATAACTATGCATTTAACCCCGTAATACGTTGGAACATATAGTTAAAGTGACAATAAAATCAAAATTAAAGGGTTCATGAGTAAAACTGAGCAAGCAATTTAAACAACTTTCCAATTTTAAAATCTAATTTGCTTCATTCTCATGTCATCCTTTTTTGAAAAGCATAATTATGGAATAAGATTGCTATCAAAAAGGAACGTGTGTGATTCCTTATCATTGTACATAAATTGTGACACAAAATTTTTTCTTATTTTTTTTTTTTAAATACAATTTTTTTTAGAATACAAATCTTTAATTACAAATACAATTTTCATTTTTTTAAGTTAAAAGAAAAAAAAGACAGCGCATCTCTGATTCACAAGGATTTAATAACATATGGTTAAGAGGTACATACAAATTGCACGTACAAGATAAAAAGCTAAAACAAGCCTTAAGTGAACTTTACTGGTTCCTCTGAAGAGCAGCCTCCCACACGCTCTCCTCCTGCATCAGATGTAAAACATTAAACGAAAAAACCTGCGGTCAGTTGGTGATGGAGCGTAGCAAGGAACAGACCACAGATCATCTACGGAAGCCGGGAGTAGACATAAATCACTCTAGTATGTAACTTTAGATGCACAAATCTCCATAAAACAATCATTCACTTCCTGAACTCCATTAATTTCACTATTTCTAGAATATATTTAGTATTTTCTTTTCTTTTTAAGCTATAGAAAAATGAGAGAAAGTGTGTCCCTCTAAAACTTTGAACAGAAATGCTTTGTCTGGTTTTTTTTTCTTCAAATAGCTTTATTAAATAAGTAGACAGTAAAACAGTAATACAAATTTTAGAACTCAACAGTTGATCTGGGAGTTACATGACAAAATTGATTACAACAATATTAGTTTTGTTGTCAATCCATCTTTATCTCCTATGACAAGTAACATGGGGAAGAAAACAACATTGGATGTCTATTGAAAAATAATTGACAACATGTAATGAAAATGCATTTTCTCTTGTTAAGTGTAGTCAGTCCACGGGTCATCCATTACTTATGGGATTATATCTCTTCCCCAACAGGAAGTTGCAAGAGGATCACCCAAGCAGAGCTGCTATATAGCTCCTCCCCTCACATGTCATAGCCAGTCATTCTCTTGCAACCTAACTAAAGATAGGTCGTTGTGAGAGGTCTGTGGTGTTTTTAAACTTAGTTTATTTCTTCAATCAAAAGTTTGTTATTTTAAATGGCACCGGAGTGTGCTGTTTGTTCTCAGGCAGCATTAGAAGAAGAATCTGCCTGCGTTTTCTATGATCTTAGCAGACGTAACTAAGATCCACTGGCTGTTCTCGCACATTATGAGGAGTGAGGTAACTTCAGAAAAAGGGGAATAGCATGCAGGGCCCCCTGCAAACGAGGTATGTGCAGTAAATTATTTTTCTGAGGAATGGAATTGACTGAGAAAATACTGCTGATACCAATGTAATGTAAGTTCAGCCTTAAATGCAGTGGTAGCGACTGGTATTAGGCTGATGAGTGTGTGTACACTGAAGTATTTTTCTAGGGAATGGAATTTGACTAAGAAAATACTGTTAATACTGAAGTAATGTATGAGCCTTAACTGCAGTAAAAGCAACTGGTAGCAGGCTTATTAATAACACTTCATAACTTTTTAAAATGTATGTTCAAAACGTTTACTGGCATGTTAATCGTTTTTTGTGAGGTACTTGGTGATAAAACTTATTGGGACATGATTTTTACCACATGGCTAACTTTTGTTTCTGCATAGAAACAGTTAACTGAGCTTCCCCACTGTTGTAATATGAGTGGGAGGGGCCTATTTTAGCGCTTTTTTGCGCAGTAAAAATTCAGTCACAATCTTCCTACTTCATCCTCCATGATCCAGGACGTCTCTAGAGAGCTCAGGGGTCTTCAAAATTCATTTTGAGGGAGGTAATCAGTCACAGCAGACCTGTGACAGTGTGTTTGACTGTGAAAAAAACGTTAATTATTAAATTGTTATCCGTTTTTGGGTATTAAGGGGTTAATCATCCATTTGCTGGTGGGTGCAATCCTTTGCTAACTTAATACATTTACTGTGAAAATTTGGTTGCTATAACTAATTTGGTTCATTGTTATTTCAACTGTGACAACTTTTTGTGCTTTTTGTGTTTGAAGGCCAATGTGGAGCCCCATAGAAATTTGTGTACTAAATGCATTGATGTCACTTTAAATAAAAGTCAGTTTTTACATGTAAAGAAATTATCACCAGACAACGAGGGGGAAGTTATGCCGACTAACTCTCCTCACGTGTCAGTACCTTCGCCTCCCGCTCAGGAGGTGCGTGATTTTGTGGCGCCAAGTACATCAGGGAGGCCCTTACAAATCACTTTGCAAGACATGGCTACTGTTATGACAGAAGTATTATCTAAATTGCCAGAATTAAGAGGCAAGCGCGATAGCTCTGGGTTAAGGACAGAGCGCGCTGATGATGTGAGAGCCATGTCCGATACTGCGTCACAATTTGCAGAACATGAAGACGGAGAGCTTCATTCTGTGGGTGACGGATCTGATCCAGGGAGACTGGATTCAGAAATTTCTAATTTTAAATTTAAGCTTGAGAACCTCCGCATATTGCTAGAAAAATTATGTAGGTTGGATAGATACTATGCGGTACCGGTGTGTACTGACGTGTTTCCTATACCTTAAAGGCTTACAGAGATTATTAGCAAGGAGTGGGATAGACCCGGTGTGCCTTTTTCCCCTCCTCCCATATTTAGAAAAATGTTTCCTATAGACACCACCACACGAGACTTATGGCAGACGGTCCCTAAGGTGGAGGGAGCAGTTTCTACTCTAGCTAAGCATACCACTATCCCGGTGGAGGATAGTTGTGCCTTCTCAGATCCAATGGATAAAAAATTAGAAGGTTACCTTAAGAAAATGTTTGTTCAACAAGGTTTTATCTTACAGCCCCTTGCATGCATTGCGCCTGTCACTGCTGCAGCGGCATTCTGGTTTGAGTCTCTGGAAGAGGCCATTCGCACAGCTCCATTGGATGAGATTATGAACAAGCTTAAAGCACTTAAGCTAGCTAACGCATTTGTTTCTGATGCCGTCGTACATTTAACCAAACTTACGGCTAAGAACTCCGGATTCGCCATCCAAGCACGCAGAGCGCTATGGCTTAAATCCTGGTCAGCTGATGTGACTTCTAAATCTAAATTGCTTAATATTCCTTTCAAAGGGCAGACCTTATTCGGGCCCGGCTTGAAAGAAATTATCGCTGACATTACGGGAGGTAAGGGCCATGCTCTGCCTCAGGACAGGGCCAAATCAAAGGCCAAACAGTCTAATTTTCGTGCCTTTCGTAACCTCAAGGCAGGAGCAGCATCAACTTCCTCCGCTCCAAAACAGGAAGGAGCTGTTGCTCGTTACAGACAGGGCTGGAAAACTAACCAGTCCTGGAACAAGGGCAAGCAGGCCAGAAAACCTGCTGCTGCCCCTAAGACAGCATGAAGAGAGGGCCCCCTATCTGGAAACGGATCTAGTGGGGGGCAGACTTTCTCTCTTCACCCAGGCTTGGGCAAGAGATGTCCAGGATCCCTGGGCGTTGGAGATCATATCTCAGGGATATCTTCTGGACTTCAAAGCTTCTCCTCCACAAGGGAGATTTCATCTTTCAAGGTTATCAGCAAACCAAATAAAGAAAGAGGCGTTTCTACGCTGTGTACAAGACCTCTTACTAATGGGGGTGATCCACCCAGTTCCGCGGACGGAACACGGGCAAGGATTCTATTCAAATCTGTTTGTGGTTCCCAAGAAAGAGGGAACCTTCAGACCAATCTTGGACTTAAAAATCCTAAACAAATTCCTAAGAGTTCCATCATTCAAAATAGAAACTATTCGAACCATCCTACCCATGATCCAAGAGGGTCAGTACATGACCACAGTGGACTTAAAGGATGCCTACCTTCACATACCGATTCACAAGGATCATTATCGGTACCTAAGATTTGCCTTCCTAGACAGGCATTACCAGTTTGTAGCTCTTCCCTTCGGGTTAGCTACGGCTCCAAGAATCTTTACAAAGGTTCTGGGCTCACTTCTGGCGGTACTAAGACCGCGAGGCATAGCGGTGGCTCCGTACCTAGACGACATTCTTATACAAGCGTCAAGTTTTCAAATTGCCAAGTCTCATACAGAGATAGTTCTGGCATTTCTGAGGTCGCATGGGTGGAAGGTGAACGTGGAAAAGAGTTCTCTATTACCACTCACAAGGGTTCCCTTCCTAGGGACTCTTATAGATTCTGTAGAGATGAAAATTTACCTGACGGAGGCCAGGTTATCAAAACTTCTAAATGCTTGCCGTGCCCTTCATTCCATTCCACACCCGTCAGTAGCTCAGTGCATGGAAGTAATCGGCTTAATGGTAGCGGCAATGGACATAGTACCATTTGCGCGCCTGCATCTCAGACCGCTGCAATTGTGCATGCTAAGTCAGTGGAATGGGGATTACTCAGATTTGTCCCGTCTACTAAATCTGGATCAAGAGACCAGAGATTCTCTTCTATGGTGGCTTTCTCGGGCCCATCTGTCCAAGGGGATGACCTTTCGCAGGCCAGATTGGATGATTGTAACAACAGACGCCAGCCTTCTAGGTTGGGGCGCAGTCTGGAATTCCCTGAAGGCTCAGGGATCATGGACTCAGGAGGAGAAACTCCTCCCAATAAATATTCTGGAGTTAAGAGCAATATTCAATGCTCTTCTAGCTTGGCCTCAGTTAGCAGCTCTGAGGTTCATCAGATTTCAGTCGGACAACATCACGACTGTGGCTTACATCAACCATCAAGGGGGAACCAGGAGTTCCCTAGCGATGTTGGAAGTCTCAAGGATAATTCGCTGGGCAGAGTCTCACTCTTGCCACCTGTCAGTGATCTACATCCCAGGAGTGGAGAACTGGGAGGCGGATTTTCTAAGTCGCCAGACTTTTCATCCGGGGGAGTGGGAACTTCATCCGGAGGTCTTCGCTCAACTGATTCATCGTTGGGGCAAACCAGATCTGGATCTCATGGCGTCTCGCCAGAACACCAAGCTTCCTTGTTACGGATCCAGGTCCAGGGACCCGGGAGCGGTGCTGATAGATGCTCTGACAGCCCCTTGGGTCTTCAACATGGCTTATGTGTTTCCACCATTTCCGATGCTTTCTCGACTGATTGTCAAGATCAAACAGGAGAGAGCATTGGTGATTCTGATAGCGCCTGCGTGGCCACGCAGGACCTGGTATGCAGACCTAGTGGACATGTCGTCCTGTCCACCATGGTCTCTGCCTCTGAGGCAGGACCTTCTAATTTAGGGTCCTTTCAACCATCCAAATCTAATTTCTCTGAGGCTGACTGCATGGAGATTGAACGCTTGATTCTATCAAAGCGTGGCTTCTCGGAGTCGGTTATTGATACCTTAATACAGGCTAGGAAATCTGTTACCAGAAAAATTTACCATAAGATATGGCGTAAATATTTATATTGGTGCGAATCCAAGAGTTACTCATGGAGTAAGGTTAGGATTCCTAGGATATTGTCTTTTCTACAAGAGGGTTTAGAAAAGGGCTTATCTGCTAGTTCGTTAAAGGGACAGATTTCTGCTCTGTCTATTCTTCTACACAAACGTCTGGCAGAAGCTCCAGACGTTCAGGCTTTTTGTCAGGCTTTGGCTAGGATTAAGCCTGTGTTTAAGACTGTTGCTCCGCCGTGGAGCTTAAACTTAGTTCTTAACGTTCTACAGGGCGTTCCATTTGAACCCCTTCATTCCATTGATATCAAGCTGTTATCTTGGAAAGTTCTATTTTTGATGGCTATTTCCTCGGCTCGAAGAGTCTCTGAGTTATCTGCCTTACATTGTGATTCTCCTTATCTGATTTTTCATTCAGATAAGGTAGTTCTGCGTACTAAACCTGGGTTCTTACCTAAGGTAGTTTCTAACAGGAATATCAATCAAGAGATTGTTGTTCCATCATTGTGTCCTAACCCTTCTTCAAAGAAGGAACGACTTTTGCATAATCTGGACAGAGTCCGTGCCCTGAAGTTCTATTTGCAGGCAACTAAAGATTTCCGTCAAACTTCTTCCCTGTTTGTCATTTACTCTGGACAGAGGAGAGGTCAAAAGGCTTCGGCTACCTCTCTCTCCTTTTGGCTTCGTAGCATAATACATTTAGCCTATGAGACTGCTGGACAGCAGCCTCCTGAAAGAGTTACAGCTCATTCTACTAGAGCTGTGGCTTCCACCTGGGCCTTTAAAAATGAGGCCTCTGTTGAACAGATTTGCAAGGCTGCAACTTGGTCTTCACTTCACACTTTTTCAAAATTTTACAAATATGACACTTTTGCTTCTTCGGAGGCTATTTTTGGGAGAAAGGTGCTTCAGGCAGTGGTTCCTTCCGTTTAAAGTTCCTGCCTTGTCCCTCCCATCATCCGTGTACTTTAGCTTTGGTATTGGTATCCCATAAGTAATGGATGACCCGTGGACTGACTACACTTAACAAGAGAAAACATAATTTATGCTTACCTAATAAATTTATTTCTCTTGTAGTGTAGTCAGTCCACGGCCCGCCCTGTCTTTCAAGGCAGATCTAAATTTTAATTAAACTCCAGTCACCACTGCACCCTATGGTTTCTCCTTTCTCGTCTTGTTTCGGTTAAATGACTGGCTATGACATGTGAGGGGAGGAGCTATATAGCAGCTCTGCTTGGGTGATCCTCTTGCAACTTCCTGTTGGGGAAGAGATATAATCCCATAAGTAATGGATGACCCGTGGACTGACTACACTACAAGAGAAATAAATTTATCAGGTAAGCATAAATTATGTTTTTCTGGGGGGGCGGAGCCTATAGCTGTTGCGGTAGGACGGGTGTCTGAAGAGCTCCTGGTCTAAATTAATTATTTTGAAGTTGATTCTCAACTTTTATTTGATTTTCCTTTTGAGAAATATATGTTATGAAACCTGGTAACATTCAAGAGGAGACTAGAGGCATTCGGCATGTAACGGACCGACCTATGTTCCTCAGCTGACTACACTACATTTGACCACGAGGTTGTGAGGGCTCTCTGGACTAACTGCTGGTGCCGTCAAAGCTACCGCGTATATATACCCCCCCAGGACCCTGGGTTATCAAACATGTTCATTAGTAACTGGCCAGTTCTACAATCAATCTCTGATATATCTAATTTCTTTCCAGCATGAAAACCGCAACTCACTCTACCCTGATGGAAGTTGAAGCCCTTCTAATTTCCCACTTTGAGAAAATCGCTAAAGCATGGGACACTGAATGTATGAGCCTACACACTATTGCAAGATCTTTCTCTACTCCAGCTAATAGCGTCAATGAGTCGCGGCTCCCTGAAAAAGAACGATGCACCTTGCCACAAGTTCCGGTGCAACCGCCATTATCACTTACTGATATGACTACTAGCTCAGTACGTGCAAGTGAAGCTCCCCCTGCTGGCGGCCCCCCTGAACATGGGAACCATGAGGGTAACACCACTGAGCAAGCTCTCTGCTCCGACTCCGGCAGCTGCAGGGAGTTGGGAAACCTAACGCAGATCGCTACCCCTTCCGGCCCTGTAACTGAGGCTAATTCAGAAATGGAACAGTACTCCTTACCTAGCAACAGTGGCAGCGACAACTTTACCCCTGTCTCCAGCGTTACGATGTGGCAGCATGAAGTCCGGGTAGTTCTACTATTAACACAGGGAGAGAGAGAGTGCGGTCTATTAGCCTGTAATACCTCCGCTAAATGCAGCGTGATTTCTGATTTTGAGCCACCAGCCATTGCCGTTGGAGCTGCCGGATTAACTAGAGCACTGGTTGGCTTCCTCCAGACTGAGATCACTATAGATCACTGCCTTCACCAAGCCTCGGACACAGAGAACGCCTGGCTACCGCCAGCTGGCTGCCCGGCTTCCCGTAAAACTGTCATTGCGCTCACGGCGCGCTGAAAAATAGGCATGTAGCTATGGAACTTCTTCACTGTGTCCCCTGTGATCTCCGGTCTGGAGTCGGGTAATTGCCGACAGAACGGACTCCAACTTTAGCAGTCCACATGTTCAGGCCGAACTTTACTCCATGTTTGGTGATCAGTTTATGTGTTTTTTACTTTTCAAGTTTGTTTGTAGTCTCCTATATGCTCATAACTTAAGGTCGGTTTGTCTTAGTCTTCCCAGATAAGAAAGGATCTATACAGCAAAGGCTATAGTTAATCAAAAGATAGAATGTATTTATATGTATATCGATTTAAGTGTACTGACCCGTTAATTTATAATATGTTTGACGTATCATAGCTATCAACTTGTTCATCCCTAATTTTAGCAATGTTCTAGCCAGGTTATAGCCTATTATTTTAAACCTCCACCCTTAATTTAGATATTCTCAGAGATTGCGCATTTTGGCTACTAGTGAGAGTACCTATTCTACACCTGCATTCAACTTTTTTTTACTTAGCTCAGCATAGCAAATGGCCATACCACCTATCTCCCATTCTCAGCCGTAGTATACAAATCCCTCAACTAATAGTAAACATGTCTGTTCCATATGCACCATATTTTTCCACTGATCATGATGGTACCTAGCTTTCTACACTCATATTATCTTTTAATGGTTTATAATGGCTGTCTGGGCTTACTAACTAAATAACATTAATGTAAGCCATCCTCAGTTTTCTTTAGAATCTCAAAATCCCTCCGTTTAATATTTCTACAGCCCAAGAGTGACTGACACATTTTACTACAGGGAGAGTATTATATACCTTTAATTGGACTACATACAGTGTGTATGTTTTTGTATAAATAGAAATATTCCTATTATCCCATAGCTCCCCTTCCCATGCTTCACCCAATATATATTCTTATTATGCATCAGGGGAGCTACATGCATATATTTAATAAAAAAAATAAAAAAAAAGAGACCCATGAGTGGTCCTTTACTGTTAAGGAATACCTGCCATAACTTCACATTTATTATTTTGCTGAGAGGTCCAAGAGTGGCCTCATAAGTCATTCTGCAGGTATACAAGTAGACAGGCAACTAATATAAGGACAAAGGGCACTGCACATTTTCTAATATATCTAGGCTATATACTATTGAAGTTGTATTGATGTGTACTATCTGTTTTCTTTTTACTGACACTTATCACTTGTATGCCTTGAATTGATCTTCTAATAAAAAAAAAAAAAAAATGCATTTTTCCATTTTATGTTTCCATTTTTTATTATTATCATTATTATTATTAATATTATTAATAATAATAATATTTTTCATCTCCCTTTTCATATATTAAATGATGGCAGAGAGCCCTCTTCAATTGGTTAATCTGTGAAATAATCATGATTCCAAGCAAATTTATAAATAGGAGGGAACCCTGGACTAGACCCAGACCACAGTAAGTAGGAAGGCTGCAAGGCAGAAGTGATTGAAGATAAAAGCATCTTCAGATGGGTTAAGGCAGGGAGTTATGGTGTTTCATTGGTTCTTTGTTAACTTTATAATTTTTTTTATTTAGGCCTCAATGCATTTTGGGTTTTATGTCCCTTTAAGGACAGTTGCAACTGGGTGTCACAGTTAGGGACCGATTTAACAATGTGATCATGTCCGCCACACATCGATAAACACTGTCGGCATTTATCATTACACAAGCATTTCTAGTGAAATGCTTGTGCAATGCCACCCCCTGCACATTTGTGGGCGATTAGCCGCTAGCAGGGGTGTCAATCAACCCGATTGTATCCAATCGGGTGGATTACTTGTGGTGGACGAGTTAAGGAGCAGCGGTCTTAAGACCGCTGCTTCTTAACTCCTGTTTCTGGCGAGCCTGAAGGCTCGCGCAGAAACAGGTGCATTCGGGCCTTAATAAATCGTTAAAAAAGATAATCACTTTATTACCCATTCCCCAGTTTTGCATAACCAACACGTTTATATTCTTATAAGGTAAGTTTAAATGTATTATAAGATAGGGATGGAGGCCTATTTATCAATCTGTCAACTGTGCTGCATTCGCTGGCACCGATATGCTCGCCTAACATCGCCTAACACTGCGGCCACGAAACTGAATACACTCTCCATATTTATTAAAAAAGCTGTCAAAAAGCTGTGCACCAAGTACGGGGCGATGAGCAGGGGACTGTTGTTAACTCACAAACTTCAAAAAACTCCAGCCACTATCTTAGTTAAAAGACCTTTATTGTCGGGGGCGTGTCCTAACAGCGAACCTGAACGGTCGCACTCTCCATGAGCTCCAGTAGATTGACTAATAAACCGCTGATTATTGTCTACATTTTACAGCTGAAATACAACTCTGACCATATACTGCCCTAAAGTGAGCATACCACTGTTTTTCGGCTGTATTTGTGAAACCGGAGCCCAGGATTGGACCAGATAGGCCTGAAGCGGCGGCTTGCAACAGGCAGCGTTCCCCCCTCGGCACGCCGAGGTAGTTGACCACGACGGTTAAGACATCTCTAAACAACACAGCACATTCAAGACCTAGCATCAACACGCACCTAAGACTCTACTTATGGTGGATACATATTTGATGGCAAACATGGTCGTTGAGACCATGTGGCAGCGACATGATGCGCACTTCCAAAGACTTGAGACTCTAATGCAGAGGCTGTTGGATAAAGCACCATCTGAACATATGTTACAGCTTCTCTACCATGGACAAGCATATGCGTTACCGACCATTAAGTCTCCAGAAACCAGGCAACAGACAAGCAACGCGCCAGAGGTGAGGAGCCAGAAAAATGGCGTTGGTATACAACCGGACCTCCTGGAAAATCAACATGACACAGAGAATACGCCAACTAAGCCTGTGAGTGACCCGCTGACTGCTAACTATCCGGTAAATAACCGACTGCATAGAAAGCCCAGCTGCAGAGACGCAATCTTTCCCTTACTATGTGGCCCGCGGCGCAGCACAGAACCTCTGGAGGTGTCATGCGGCTCTCAAACGGCATCACCCAAGCTGGCTTCGACATCGAGTAAAGCAGCGAAGATAAATGTAAAGGGGACCCCTGACGCAACACTTCAGACAAGAGGTCAGATATTGGTGGCTGTGGGATTGCGGGAGTCTGTGGGGTGCTCCGGGGAGACTGCAGCCACTAACCTGAAATACCCCGGGCTTGTTACCGACCCTGTGCAGAAGGGACATGATGGGAACTGTAGGGGATCTGAGGCCATATACCAAGTGGCTGATAACTTGCACTCGAACACTCCGAAAAGAGCACCATATGAGGATGTCTTTGGTTACTATTTTCCCCCAGACTAATTTTATGAACTTTCTTACTTTCCACCTACGTATTGTATTTTGGGTACATTACCGCAACAGTGACTTGAAAAACTTTATCATTACTTTAGGAGACCTTGCTTCATAACAGCGGGACATTAGCGGTATCTAGAATAATTAGTTCATGTTTTTTCACAGTTTAGCATTAGATTGTTATCTCCTATCATTTTTGAATATATTTAAAGAGTTTATTAACTGCCATCTTGAAGCTATACATTTTGCAACACCTTACTACTATCTATATTAAAAAAGAGCGGTACGGTGCTTTGACTTACAATAGTGGGATGCTTAATCCTACTTGGTGTAATTAATGCAATGAGTATGGATTATTTCCAATTTCTCACAGTTTGATATTTAAAAGTTAAATATTATTATCTTAAGTTTTTATCAACTAAGAACAAACTCTGATCTGATATGGATCTAATCATTGCTTCAAAGCCTTTGACCTGGCAACACTTTATATCGTCACCCAGACCAGAATGATTGTATAATAACTATGGCTATTACAATGGTTACTGTCATATTTATATCATTCTCAAATGCAGGAATAAGAAAATGCAGACACTGTATCCTGTGGCTATCGGCCGGGGCTGCGGGATATGAGCACAACATATATTAGCTGTAGTTTCTGCAAGCACAAGATCATGGTATGACACTGCTCCTGTTTACAATAACGCCGGCATTGGTGTCCAGGTCCCTTGCCCACTCATTTAGCTAACTCATCTATTTTATTATATTATTTTATTTTTTCATCCCCCTAGAACACTCATTTATAGTCTCAACTCATCAGATGATCCAACTATATAACACTTTCCCAGTAGAGATGTCTCTTAAACCTTAGAGTGATGTAGGTCAGAGCATGATGTAATCTAACTGTATTAATCATTACTTTGTACAATCCAGTTGTGGTCCCTAACAGGCATGTTTCATTATATTTGAATTGTATAGCTAAGCTTTTTTCTGCCTTTTTTTTTTTTTTTTTTTTTTTCTCTTTTGTTGTTTTGTGTGTTTGTTTCATTTCTATATAATCCCTACCTATATGTTTATATATACATGGAAGCTTGTTTTTTTATGTTTACTCACTGTTTTGCTTTACAATAACCCCTGGACTTTAACAAGACTATCAACTCTGGTCCAAGAGTGACCTAACATATGGTTATAAGGGGATGTAAAATGAGGACATTACCCATCTCTCTCAGATATGATGTGAATATCTTTATAATGCTTACTTTATGTATGTTATTAACTTCATGTCCTCAATAAAAAAAAAAAAAAAAAAAAAAAGACCTTTATTGTCTTATCCTGGGTCCAAGCATACAACGTTTCAAGCCAACATGGCTCTTAATCATGTACATCTTAATTATACAGGTTCCTGCTTTTTATACCCTCACCTGTTAATTATTCATCAACTGGTCATTAACCCCTTGTATGAAAAACACACCTATTGCAATTGATATAGTACACTTTTCTTTATTTATGATGTCTCTTTGTTTTTCAATAGAATGGGTGAACAGTATGTATATCATTTAACATATAAACAGAAAAACCTATATACAATGTTAAAAGAGGAGCATAAAATCCAAACATCCACAATGTCTACACAGTCTACAGAGTATATTTACATCAGTCAAAATTTATTCCTTTACAGAGTGTATTTTTTGTTGAGAAAAACTTTTATTTTACTTGATTCATTATCTTTTCATTCTAACATTATAGAACAACCTGCTATCCACAAGCTATTTCATGTACCCATGATCAACCCAAAAGCGCAAATAATCCTAATATATCCATGTATGATTTTTCTTAGTAAAATAGACTCCAATCAAAGTCTTTATTAAGACCCTTGGGGATAAGGCAATCTAGTTTGTGGATCCAGAACATCTCCCTAATTTTTAGGAGATGCTCCCTATCGCCCCCTTCCTCCTTGGTTTCATCACCTGGTCTATAACTAAGAATCTAAGCTGACTAATATTGTGACCTGCAGAGAGGAAGTGAGAGGATACTGGTGCTTCCTTATTTTTGCACCTTATGTTAGATTTATGTTCCGTTATCCTCTCACTTACCTCTCTGCAGGTCTCGCTAATGTAAATAAGTCCACACGGACATTTAATCATGTAAATAGCATATGTTGCTCTGCATGTAAAATGTTTGTTTATTGTGAACTTCCTACCACTAGTTGGATGGTAGAAGTATTTGCCTTTTATCATGGAGCTACAATGGCTACAATTCAAACATGGATAGCAGCCATTATTGCTACTGCCTATTGTTGATTGTATATTTCTCTTTCCAGGGCCTATGTCAGTATATACAATCCAATCCCTAATCCTTTTATTCCTCTTATATGCAATCATCGGTTCTTTCTTAAATTCTTCCACCTGTGGGTTGCATTCCCTTATAATGTGCCAATGTTTTTTTAGGATACCTGCAATCTTTCCACTCAACCTATTATGCTGTGTTACAAATATCATATTGTTCTCACTTCTTTTGTCTGTTTGTTTTTGGCTCTCTCCTAAACCCTCCTCAATATTCACAAGCTGTTCTGTTATTAGTTTTCTTGGATAGTTCCTAGTAATAAACTTATTGGCCATTTCTCCCAATCTCTGTTTACACTTACTACCGTCTGAGACAATCCTCTTCACTCTAGTGAACTGACTCTTGGGTATTGCCCTGAACACACTTTCTGGGTGGCAACTGCCATATTGCAACAAATTATTCTTATCAGTTTTTTTTGTGTACAGGTCAGTCTCCAAGAAACCTTTATTCTTATAAACATAAGTATCCAAGTACTCTACTCCTACCTCACTCATGTTTAGACTGAACTTCAATCCATTTACTGAACAATTAAGGTCTTCTATGAATGATAATAGGCTCACAACATCGCCCGCCCCATACGCCAAACACATCATCGATAAATCTCCACCAGGAGATACCATATGTTTGAAAATTCATATTTGAGTATACAAAATGTTCCTCAAAACTTCTCATAAATATGTTGGCGTATGTGGGGGCGACGTTAGAGCCCATTGCTGTACCCTGTTTTTGGAGGTAGTAAGAGTCTATGAATAAAAAGTAATTCTGATACAATATGACAGTCAACAAATTTATTAGAAATTCAATCTCTTTGGCAGTATAGTTGCTACTGGATTTCAATATATTTTCTACTGCTGCAATACCACTAGTATGCCTGATTGAGGTATACAAACTGGAGACATCCAGTGTAAACAATATGCATTTATCTCCAACCTGCCCCAGATCTTTAAGTTTGGACAAAAAATCATGTGTATCCCTTATATAAGAGGTTGTTTTCTGTATTAAGGGTTATAGTACTTTATCTAAAAGAACAGAAATATTTGAGAACACAGACCCTATTCCAGCCCCAATGGGGCGCCCAGGGGGTTTGTTAATAGCTTTATGGATTTTGGGTAGCACATAAATAACAGGTCTAATAGGATTTTTCTCAAATAAATCATCTTTAAATTTCTCTGAAATAATCTCCCTCTTAACTGCTAATTGCAATATGTGCTTTATTTCCTTGTTGATTTGTATAGTGGGGTACCTGGTTAGTTTTTCATATACTTGACTATCTGCTAGTTGACGTTCAATCTCTTCTATATAGTCTGATCTATTAAGTATAACCACTGCCCCGCCCTTGTCCGCCTCCTTGATAATTATATCAGTGTTATCCTTTAGTGATTGTATTGCTTATTTGTCTTTCTTATTTTTTTTGTACCAACTTCCTTTTTGTGTCTTTTTTTAACAAGATGTTAATTTCTCCCTGAACAAGATTCATGTAGGTTGTGACACTATGTGTGCTTGTGGGTGTAAATTTACTTTTTTTGTTAATACCAAAATCTTAACATTATCAAATCTAATTTTATTTTTTTGTACCTCTTCAGTGAACTTGTGACCAACATCTTTCTGTAAAAAAAATATATCCTTAATTTTAATTTTCTAAAAAACCTATGCAAATCCTGAAAAACAGTGAAATCATTCAAAGTGTCATCCAAACAATATGATAAACCCTTATTTAATACTGCAAATTCCTCATTGCTGAGAACATAGATAAATTAGTTACCAAATTATTAGTGTCAAACAAAACATTATCATACAAAACTTCAGATGCTAGCTGTGTGCTAGCCACTTGTGAAACAACGTGATTAGTGTAAGATTCCGAGAAATGTCCCAACAATACTTTGTTCAGAGAGTCACTGTTGCAAACAATATCACACTTATTCTTATCAAGGGGTTTCTGTATACAGCTTTTTACATTGTCCGCATTATTTATATTGCCGGTCTCATCATGAGCAACATATTCAGTTGGTGTTACATTATCAGATGCAATTCTATTTACTGTCCCCCTTTGTGTATTTTCTGTAAGTGATCAGTCTCGGGTGCCAGCCGGTGTAATCTTGTAATGTATCGGTATGTTAGCTAGTGTGTCATTCGGCTTCTCATACCTGTTGCTGCTGCTCGGCTGGTCTCCCGTCTCCTCCGACCCGTCTTTCATCAGTACCGGTAGCCTCCTCTCTGCATCCCACGTGTGCGGCGTGGGCGCTGACGCTGTGATGTCATCGCTAGGCCGACTCCGCTGTTTCCTGTGCTTCCTCCCGGCCAGGTGGTATCGATATCCGAGTGCTCGGTTAAAAAACTGGCAGAGGACTCGGAGCCACTGTGGCCATTTCCTTGGGTGGCATTCTGTCTTGCGAATCTTCTCTGTCCCCGCACTTGACCATTGGGGTTCTTGTTTGATCCTGCACTCTGACGCCACCTGTAGACTACTCCATGATTGTAGTCCTGCTCATCTCTGATAAACTTCTGGCATTTACGGCTCTCAAGTTGTTTCCTGTAGTCATTCACGGACATTACCAAATTACCAATTTCTTGTACTCATCCAGGGGTAAGTTTTTCACGAGTTGCTCTTTTTGCACATTAATCTTATCTTTATATGCATTTATTTCCTGTTGGGCAAACTCGACTGTCCAAGTGATAATATCGAAGGAACACTTATTGAGTATGCTCTCAAATTTGTCTGTGTATTCCTTCCTGTCAGCAAACAAAGTTGGACAAGTGGACATTCTCAGCCCCCTGGGGATACGTTGAACTTTGTGGTACTCTGACAAGGTTATAGCATGCAATTCAAGCACCATTTTTTTCTTACTCTCTTTTTCCAGGAGTCTTCCTGTGGTTTCAGAGGGAGTGATGTTTAAAAAGTCTCTGTTACCTAGTACTGTGGCATTGATGTGTTGGGCTGTCTCCTCATCATACCCAAACGCCATAGGTCCCAGCTGTGCATTATTCATTGTATTAGATATAGCACCTTCAGCCATTTTTGGTGTGCACGTTAATCCCAAGGCCACAAGCAGCAAAATCAAAAAAGTGGACAACAGCACACCTGAATCTTCTCTTGTGGGGCACGGAGCAACAGATTTGCCAAGTCTACAGCACAATCACAAACTTCAAAAAACTCCAGCCACCATCTTAGTTAAAAGACCTTTATTATCTAATCCTGGGTCCAAGCATACAACGTTTCAAGCCAACATGGCTCTTAATCATGTACATCTTAATTATACAGGTTCCTGCTTTTTATACCCTCACCTGTTAATTATTCATCAACTGTTCATTAACCCCTTGTATGAAAAACACACCTATTGCAATTGCAACAGTGACATCTAGTGGTTATAATATATAGTACACTTTTCTTTATTTATGATGTCTCTGTTTTTCAATAGAATGGGTGAACAGTATGTATATCATTTAAAATATAAACATAAAAACCTATATAACTAAAATTAGGGAGATGTTCTGGATCCACAAACTAGATTGCCTTATCCCCAAGGGTCTTAATAAAGACTTTGATTGGAGTCTGTTTTACTAAGAAAAATCATACATGGATAGATTAGGATTATTTGCGCTTTTGGGTTGATCATGGGTACATGAAATAGCTTGTGGATAGCAGGTTGTTCTATAATGTTAGAATGAAAAGATAATGAATCAAGTAAAATAAGAGTTTTTCTCAACAAAAAATACACTCTGTAAAGGAATCAATTTTGACTGATGTAAATATACTCTGTATACTCTGTATATATACTCTGTAGTTTATATTTTAAATGATATACATACTGTTCACCCATTCTATTGAAAAACAAAGAGACATCATAAATAAAGAAAAGTGTACTATATATTATAACCACTAGATGTCACTGTTGCAATTGCAATAGGTGTGTTTTTCATACAAGGGGTTAATGACCAGTTGATGAATAATTAACAGGTGAGGGTATAAAAAGCAGGAACCTGTATAATTAAGATGTACATGATTAAGAGCCATGCTTGAAACGTTGTATGCTTGGACCCAGGATAAGACAATAAAGGTCTTTTAACTAAGATGGTGGCTGGAGTTTTTTGAAGTATGTGATTGTGCTGAAGACTTGGCAAGTCTGTTGCTCCGTACCCCACAAGAGAAGATTCAGGTGTGCTGTTGTCCACTTTTTGCTGACTGTTGCTAACTAGCAGTCATCGATCTCGCTGCTATTAGGCTTTTTCCCAACTTTATTTATACCCTGTCACTAAACACCACCACTATACTAAAATTTTAACCCCTATCCCGCCGCTCCCAGACCCCGCCGCAACTAAATAAAGTTATTAACCCCTATCCCGCTGCTCCCGGAGCCCACGCAACTTAATAAAGTTATTAACCCCTATCCCGCTGCTCCCGGAGCCCACCGCAACTAAATAAAGTCATTAACCCCTATCCCGCTGCTCCCGGAGCCCACCACAACTAAATAAAGTTATTAACCCCTATCCCGCTGCTCCTGGAGCCCACTGCAACTAAATTAAGTTATTAACCCCTATCCCGCCGCTCCCGGAGCCCACCACAACTAAATAAATGTATTAACCCCTAAACCCCTGGTCTCCCACATCACTACAACTTACTTAACCTATTAACCCCTAAACCGCCAGCGTCCACATCGCCATAAACTAAATTAAGCTATTAACGTCTAAACTTAACAACCCGCTAACTTTACATTAAATATTAACTCATCCCTATCTTATAATAAATTTAAACTTACCTTTAGAATTAAAATAAACTATATTAAACTATTAGTTACCTACCCTATCTATTATACTAAAATAGTGGTGAGTGTACCTGTTAGAAGTTTGATAAGTTGCAAAAGTTGTCAGATAGTGCCGAATGTGTATTCGGAACATCTGTAATGACGTAAGCATCAATCTGTGTCGGACTGAGACCAGCGGATCATATGTTACTTCACAAATTTCAACTTTTGCCGGTCTGTAGGCTTTGATAAATCGGGCGAATCAGGCTCGCCACAATTACGCTGCAGAATTATAGCGTATTTGCGGTTGACGGCTTGATAAATAGGCCTCACAGTGTTAACTGTAGTGAATGAATATATTGAAAATATTGATATCCTTTTCATTATTGTTTACAATTTAAGTGTTTTTTTATAATTTATTTTTGACCCAGCTTGACCCCATATAAACTGTCATTGCCGCACTATTTTATACAGGTTTTTTTTTCCATTATTAACAGCACTTTTAAATATTAAAGTATCCCAGTATAAGATATGACTCACAATAATTCCTAATGAGCATTACAGAGATTGATCGTCTACTGAATTACTGTTATTAACATTAAGTGAATATTGTATACAGTGTAAAGGCAATATAAATTGTTCTTTCACTGGTGCTATTAGAACACTGAGTACACCATATATCAAACTTTACTTTAAGTTCCATTTGTAAGAATGCTTGGTATCAGATTTATAACCTCATCTATTTATGAATGGTGTAATTTGTATGAGATTGTCAATAAAAAGAGTATGGAGCAGATTGTTCATTCCTCTAATTTCAATCAACTAAATTGTATGGTGCCAAATGCCAATGAACACTGACTTACTGTGGTAAAAGCAGAAACAAACTTCTTGATGAGATGTAGAATTCATTGCATTTTAGAAAGAATGATCTTCAGTTCTTTAACATAAAAATACTTATTTCTGTGAGTGGTAGCATATAGCATATGTAGTGACATGTTTGCAGGTACAAGACAGTTCTATCGGTTTTCATCTATTTAGATAATTACTACGGTAACAATAGCCAATAGATTCACACGGTGCAATAACAAAACAGTAGCTAAGGCAACAGCAGTGGCAGCTAATCTAAATCTGAAATTTATACATTTTGATTCCCCCAGAGAGGCTGGATTACAGACCAGACCCTCCGACATGCATGGCGATTGCTTAATACATCTAGAAACACCGTTTTATCTGTCAAGATACATCAAGATTTACAAGACTGTCAATGACGAAGGTAAGATAAACAGCACTCTAGAGCCTGGTTTCTCAACAGCCAGGCCGTGGCCCAGTACCGGGCCGTGATAGCCCTGCTGGTGGGCCCTGACCTGTCATGCCCCCACTGCACACTCTTACCCCACTGCACACAAGGGGCAGACTGAGACCAATCAAGGCCCCAGGAAAACTGTCTCACACTGACCCAAATGTATTCAAATTTATGCAAATGAACATGGTAGCCTCCCTGCCCTAACCCCAACAAGCCCATCAACCTCCAGAGTCAGGACCCCCAACATTAAGGGCCAAAGAAAGGGCCCCCAACCTTCAGGGCCAGACCTCACACTCCATGTCCCTCACAGCGACGACCCTCGGCAGGAGCCCCACACTCCAGGGCCCCCACTAAACCTACATTGAACTGCTTAGTTACTTATAGGGCAAATGCCTACTGCTTACTATATGTCCTTACATGTCCAGCTAAAATGTACCGGGCCTTGAGGTCACTTTGGTTGAGAACCACTGCTCTAGAGGCTTTCAAATGGATGTGTCCCTGGACTTTAAAACAATGAAAACAGATGCCACATTTACATAATTGGTGATAATGAGTTTTCAACAGCCATTAATAGTTAAAAGTGACTTAAGGGGTTAAATTACCCAGTTTATCCAGCCACCTACACATTTCAACAAAAAGACACAGGGCCTATCTATCAAGCTCCGAATGGAGCTTGATGGCCCGTGTTTCTGGCGAGTCTTCAGACTCGACAAAAACAGCAGTTATGAAGCAGCGGTCTAAAGACAGCTGCTCCATAACCCTGTCCGCCTGCTCTGAGCAGGCGGACAGGAATCACCGCAATTCAACATGGTCGAATACGATCGGGTTGATTGATGCCTCCCTGCTGGCGGCCGATTGGACGCGAGTCAGCAGGGGGCGGCGTTGCACCAGCAGCTCTTGTGAGCTGCTGATGCAATGCTGAATACAGAGAGCATATTGCTCTCCGCATTCAGCGAGGTCTTGTGGACCTGATCCGCACTGTCGGATCAGGTCCACAAGAACTTTCATAAATAGAGGCCACAGGCTCAAAGAGTTAACAAGACCTATCACAGTTGCATTTATTAAATTATTAAGCTAACTAATTTTTTTTGCAACTTAAATCACCAAAGGTTGCAGCAATTGAGTTACTAATGTAAACCATACCGACAGACGGTCAAGGCCCACTAGGTACATGCAACAGAGCACCCATTGCTTCTCCCAATAGCAGAAACGGTTATACATTTTTGGGGAGCAATTTGGCCCACCCAATCTCTAGGAGGGGTACTCCTAGGAGTTACTTCTTCTTAACTCCTCCTTAACTCATTCAACCATCACTCTGCATCCTCTGCTCATTCCCAGGGCTGTGGCTGACCACTAGCTAGGGTGTACATATTCCATCATAGTAGGGCAATCCCTACTGCACAAGTTGTTCCAACAAGCAAGATAAGGTGGTCTAAAGGTGGTCTAAAGGTGGTCCACAGACCTATCTCAACTAAACCTACTCCCACCAAGACTTACTAGACCACAATCGTAAGGAAGGTGCTCAACCAAGCCTTAGAACAGGTAACACCACACCCCTTGTAATTAGAAGACATTTCTGTTCTGTTATTATAGAATGAAATATCAGCCAGGTCTAAATATTTTTTATTATTATATTATATTTTATTAGAAATTAGTTTTCAATAGCCAAACTTTGCCTTATTTGGAGGAGTCAATCTGGGCTTTAGTCAGCAGACTTCCAGGCTAGCCACAACCATAAACTTAGTATTAAATGCATTTATTTGTACTTGTTATTAGGTAAAGCCAATTAGGGACATATATCAAGTACAGAGCCTTGAGGAGTCAACAGGGTACATTTCAAGTTCTGACTATTAGAAATGTCTACATTTTCATAGCTAAATTACATGAAAAGGGGACAAAAGAAATAATGAAAATATATTGCAAAGTAGTTGCAATATATATAAATAAACATTTCATGTCTAAATCTCAAGGTGTTTACTGTGCCTTTAATCAGTTTTAATATGTTATAATGTGTTTTTAAAAGAAATACTTGAAATTCCTATGTTCTTCATAGATGTTTCTATATATATATATTTATATATATTCAATATATATATCTGTATATATTCATATAGATATATAGGTATAGATATGTATTTTACAAAAAAAAAATCAGATATATACAGAATATCTGCTTAAAAATAAAAAGTAAAATGTTCTTCTATGTGAAGAAGATAGGGATTTGAAATATTTCTAATGCATCTTCTGGTTTAGCGCAGTTGATCTAGTGCAGTGTCGAGCGATAACTAATAAGGCTAATGTAGTGCGCTCGATAGAAGTTTTTGGGGAGTGGCAGTTAGCATGGTCATGATATCCCAAGTCCTAAAGTTAGCACGCCTGAGTCTTGTGCTCGCACACTACCTTTTCACTTTTAGCTTGTAAAACACGTGCTAATCCAGACGCACTCAGTTTTTACTTTGAGTGTAATAAAATTAGTTTGATCCTTGTAATCTGGCCCAGAAGGTGAGAGAGAGAGAGGTCAGATATATGATCAGTGTGATATGTGAATACAAATAAATTAACCTGACAATAGGAGTTTATATGAAGCAGAATGTAAGGACACGGGACAAAAAAAGATGCTAACAAGCAAGGAATTGACAACTGTCTAGCAGAATATGAAGATATTAGAATTGTGATGAATACTCTAAATAACAATTAAAGAGGAACTAATGTAAAATATAAGACAGGGCAGGAGGCGGTGAGTGTGTCTAATCTCAGATGAGAGGGTTTATAGAGGTGATAGCAGGCAGACAGTCTGATGAGCAGCTCAGAGAGTTCAAGTGAGTAGTTTGTTGATGAATCTGGATGAAACAAGAAAAGAATATAGGTTTTGCATAAGGGAAGTGTTTCTAGAAATAAATATTAATAGGAAAAAGGGGCAGATACAGGTGCCACAGAATAATTTGTAAAATAGAAAACAAACATAATCAAATTAACTCAAATTATATGTTCCCAATTTGTCCACTGCAGAGAGTTTCCTTCTCGCATCTGCAAACCTTCACTCCAAATCAAACAGCGAATCCCCCACTAGAATGCAGAGTGGTATTAAAGGGACAGTCCAGAATTTTTATTGTTTAAAAAGATAGACAATCTCTATATTACCCATTCCCCAGTTTTGCATAACCAACACTGTTATATAGCAACACTTTTTACCTCTGTGATTACCTTGTTTCTAAGCCTCTGCAGACTGCCCCCTTATCTCTGTTCTTTTGCCAAGCAATGCCGACTCTTAAATAACTCAACAGAAGGGAGCACAATGTTATCTATGACACATGTGAACTAGCAGTGTCTAACTGTCAAAAATGGTAAAAATGGACTGAGATAAGAGGCAGTTCAACGGCTTAGAAATAAGCAAATGAACCTACCTAGGTTTAGTTTTCCACAAAAAATAGCAAGAGAGCAAAGCAAATTTGATGATAAAAGTAAATTGGAATGTTGTTTAAAATTGCATGCCCTATTAGAATCATGAAAGTTTAATTTTGACCAGACTGCCTCTTTAAATCACTAATCTGGTGCTTTAGCTTCACCTGGCAGATTGTATCATAAACAGTCCCAATTATATTATTGTGAATACATTGAGTTGAGTATTCACTGGAGCTACTGTGTATAATCTCCTTCTATCTAGGTTTATGGCAGTAATATCTTTACTTTGTTAAACAGTGCTGGTTTATTGTTAATTATTAAATCTAATTGCCTGTGTTTGTGCAATACAAATTATGTATACAGTCTGTCTATCCAGCTGTTTTACAAGAAGCGAACATGCATTGTCTGCTCTAAAAAAACTCAGTAAAAGAAATGTATTCTATATGTATTATGCGTATTTATGAATTAATAAGGGTCATGTTGCAAGATAGCAATAATCAAAATCAGCAAAATAACTTATGGGTCAGTTAAAGGGATATAAAAATGTAATAATAAAATGCCCTATTATTTAAGTATTATGTGTATAAGTGCATTTATAAGGGTGGTGCTGCAAAATAGCAATATACAAAATTATCAAAATAACTTATGGGTCAGTTAAAGGGATATAAAAATGTAATAATAAAATGCCCTATTATATAAGTATTATGTGTATAAGTGCATTTATAAGGGTGGTGCTGCAAAATAGCAATATACAAAATTATCAAAATAACTTATGGGTCAGTTAAAGGGATATAAAAATGTAATAATAAAAGGACCTAGGGAGTTAAATCCTTTAGTGCACACATGCTTGCCTCTGTGTGTTTAATGCCCTCCATGTAAGTTAAATATATGATTCTCCTAAGCAGGACATGGCTGATGAACCAATTAGAAGTGGTGTATGTATATATTAACCAATCAATAGGCATGTCCTGCAAAAGACCAGCTTGCAGCACATCTACTATAGGTGATCAAAGCAACATTAAAGACTGAGATTATAATATAAAGGACCAGATTGTGAGTGGCGCGTTTACAGTTACACAAGAGCGAAAAGGGGCTTATTGCGGCTGTTTGTACGAGTTGGGTTTTGCGCGATTGTATTACAAGTTAAAAGTAAACATAAACATGCGAATACAACCGTGATTTACGCTAGAATGATTACTGCATCCTCAGAGCTCTCTCTCACTCATAATAACACCATCTATTAAAAAATGTTTAAAAAAATATTGCACAAAAAAAGTTATAAGGGCTCAAAGATATAAGGTCTCAGGGCTGCAAAGGACTTTAACATACAGATACATACATACATGTCTAAAGATGAATATGTATGTATTTACAGACAAATATACACATATAAACACATAAATACATATGTACACATATAAAAAACATATATATATAAGTGCATTGGAGCCCTTTGCAGTTAAGTAGATGGAAACACGAAAAAGCATTTTTGTGCAATATTCATATTTGATATAGGTTTTAACTATGTATTTACTGTAAAAAATCTATTCCAATGTTCTGCACATAGTTCTTTGTATTTTAAAACAGATATTCCTATATCTGTATATATCTATACCTATATATAATCATGTGTATATATACAGTATATATATATGTATATATATATATATATATATATATATATATATATAAATAAATAAACACTATACAAGAGGATACTGGGTTGATATAAGTAAACAACTCTTTAAGAATATATTATAGTATAAGCATGTATAATGCCATCTGGTGCAGACCCTATAAATTTAAATGAAGCAAGAGACTAGAAGAAAAGAAACAAGACACATCATAATAAATGCTCCTTATTATATATATATATATTGTACCAAAATACCATCATATATACTGTATGTAGACATATGTATTTATGAATAAATAGAACATATTCTTCTATGTGAAGAACAATGGAATGTAAAATATTCATGTTTTCATGGTGGGTTAGCACTTGAGAATATGCAATCGGGTTTGCGCACAAGTAGGGTGTTAGAGTTTTGTTTTAAATTTTTTGCTCCATTGACTTTCATGGGAAAATATGTTAATGCACACGCGACATTCAAAGTTCGACTTTTTACATGCATCAGGTTAGCGCGGGCGCAAAAAACTTACTTCTAGTGGAGTTAAATATTGCCACTTGTAATTTTCCCCAACATGATAATATCTTTTTTTTTTTTTTTTTTTTTCTAGTATACACCAAATTATAGACTCCTGTTAAATGTGGAATACTTATCACTGCTATTTTCCACACATTCGGGTAGATTACGAGTCTTGCGTTAGCCTTAAAAAGCAGCGTTGAGGGGTCCCAACGCTGCTTTTTAATACCCGCTGGTATTACGAGTCAGGCAGGAGAGGGTCTACCGCACACTTTTTTTCCGTGATTTTAGCATACCGCAAATTCCCTTACGTCAATTGCGTATCCTATATTTTTAATGGGATTTGCCTAATGCCGGTATTACGATCGCCTGAAAAAGTGAGCGGTGCACCCTCTCCTGGCAAGACTCCTACCGCATTTAAAAGTCAGTAGTTAAGAGTTTTATGGGCTAACGCCGGAACATAAAGCTCTTAACTAAAGTGATAAAAAGTACACTAACACCCATAAACTACCTATTAACCCCTAAACCGAGCCCCCCCCCCCCCACATCGGAAACACTTAACTAAAATGTTTAACCCCTAATCTGCCGACGTACATTGCCGCCACTTTAATACATTTATTAACCTCTAAACCGCCGCACTCCCGCCTGGCAAACACTAGTTAAATTTTATTAACCCCTAATCTGCCGCCCCCAACGTCGCCGCTACTATATTAAATTTATTAACCCCTAAACTTAAGTTTAACCCTAACCCTAACACCCCCTAACTTAAATATTATTTAAATAAAACTAAATAAATTTACTACTATTAAATAAATTAATCCTATTTAAAACTAAATACTTACTGATAAAATAAACCCTAAGCTAGCTACAATATAACTAATAGTTACATTGTAGCTAGCATAGGATTTATTTTTATTTTACAGGCAAGTTTGTATTTATTTTAACTAGGTACAATAGTTATTAAATAGTTATTAACTATTTAATAACTTCCTAGTTAAAATAAAGACAAATTTACCTGTAAAATAATTCATAACCTAAATTACAATTACACCTAACACTACACTAACATTAAATTAATTAAATAAATTACCTACAATTACCTACAATTAACTACAATTAAATGAAATAAACTAAAGTACAAAACCCCCCACTAAAACCCCCCCTTCAATTCCGAAAGGCTTATAGCATCCTATTAGCCAATCGGAATTAAGGTAGGAAAAATCCTATTGGCTGAAGCAATCAGCCAATAGGATTGAGCTCGCATTCTATTGCCTGATTGGAACAGCCAATAGAATGCGAGATCAATCCTATTGGCTGATGGTTTTTCCTACCTTAATTCCGATTGGCTGATAGGATTCTATCAGCCAATCGGAATTGAAGGGACGCCATCTTGGATGACGTCACTTAAAGGAACCTTATTTGAAATTCAGAGTAGGGGGGATATTTATCAAAGCGTCAACTGAAAATATGCTTAAATCCCGCATCATATTTGTCGCGAGTTTGATGCGCCGTAGTTATCAAATCATCAAGATCGTCAAATGTTGAAATTTGTGACATAATATGTGCTCCTGCGATCTCAATCCGACGCAGATCGATGCTTGCGTCATTACAGATATTTCAAATTCACATTCGACTCTATTTGACCCTTTTCCAAATGTATCAAACATTTAACAGGTACGATCATTTCTATTCTGATGCAGCGTACCTAGTTTTCAATCCATCAGCCTTGAGGCCGCGGATGCCATAGAAATTAATGGGAGTCTGAAAACACGGAAAGCTTATGTTCGATGCTGCAAGATAATGAAGTATGTTACACAATAAAAGTAAATTAGAAACTTTATTAAAATTGTATACCCTTTCTTAATCAAACAATATTATTGTAATGATAGTGTAGTGTTAGGTTTAATTGTAACTTAGGTTAGGATTTATTTTACAGGTAATTTTGTATTTCTTTTAGCTAGGTAGTTATTAAATAGTTAATAACTATTTAATAACTATTCTAACTATTATTTTACAGGTAAGTATTTAGTTTTAAATAGGAATAATTTATTAAAGTATAGTGTAGTGTTAGGTGTAATTGTAACTTAGGTTAGTTTTTAGTTTACAGGTACATTTCTCTTTATTTTAGCTAGGTAAGCTATTAAATAGTTAATAACTATTTAATAGCTATTGTACCTAGTTCAAATAAATTGAAAGGTACCTGTAAAATAAAAATAAATCCTAAGATAGCTACAATATAATTATTATTTATATTGTAGCTATATTAGGGTTTATTTTAAAGGTAAGTATTTAGTTTTAAATAGGATTAACTTAGTTAATAATAGAAATATTATTTAGATTTATTTAATTAATATTTAAGTTAGGGGGGTGTTAAGGTTAGTGTTAGACTTAGGTTTAGGGGTTAATAATTTTATTACAGTGGCGGCGGTGTAGTGGGGGGCAGGATAGGGGTTAGTAAATTTATTATAGGTGGCGACGGTGTAGGGGGGGCAGGATAGGGGTTAATAAATTTAATATAGGTTGCGGCGGGTTTAGGGAGCGGCGGTTTAGGGGTTAAACTATTTATTTATTTGCGGAGGGGTGCGGGATCAGCAGGATAGTGGTTAATAACTTTATTATAGAGGGCGACGGTATAGGGGGGGGCAGGATAGGGGTTACTAGGTATAATGTAGGTGGCAGCGGTGTCCGGGAGTGGCGGTTTAGGGGTTAATACATATATAAGACTTGCGGCGGGGTCTAGGAGCGGCAGTTTAGGGGTTAGTAACTTTATTTAGTTGCGGGGGGCTCCGGGGGCGCCGGTATAGGAGGTAGAACAGTGTAGTTTAGTGTGAGTGCTTAGTGACAGGCTAGCAAGAAAGCTGTCAAACAGCCAAAGAGCAGCGAGATCGGATGAGTGATAACTCTCACAGTCCGCTGCTCATCGCCCCGCGGCTTTTTGACAGCTTTACTTGATAACTTAGGCGAATTCTTTCAGGTCCGCGGCGGCGATGTGAGGCGAGCTTAGGCGGGCATATTGGGCCGACGAAGGCAGGAAAGTTGACACGTTGATAACTACCCCCCATGGTGCACTAGTAGATATAGGGATAAAAATTAAAAATACATTACTACTTATGGATTATGTTACAACTTTGTCTCTCATTACAAAGCAAGGGGACAATATTATTTCTCCAAATTTGTTGCAAAGTTTTGCCCCAAACTTGTTGCACTAATAGATATAGAGATAAAAATGAAATAAAAACACCACATAATATAGCTAACTTCCTTTTTATTTTTTTGGAAAAATCTATTTGCACCATGTTTCACACCAATTATGACGCAAACTCCTAAACAACCCACACACTAGTTAAATTTTAAACCATTTTTGATCGGAATATGCATAATCAAATGATTTATGGCATCAGCCAATCTGATTCAAATATATATTTTAAACTATCAATAACGAATCAAATTGCTCGATACATGTGTGATTGATCACTCATCAGAACTTGTACGTGCCATTTGTTACATTGTGTATTATACTTTGAAAGTATGTACTGTATATGTGAAATTAGTATTAAAGATAAACATTGATGCTGACATTAGGGCACACAGTGTAATATTTTAGACAATGATTTTAAAATTTGAATTGATGTTTGATTCAATATATTCTTAAGCTGATTTCTCAAAAGGATAGCCCACCTAACATTAAACTGTCATGAATCAGATACAGCAGAAATTAAAATCACCTATTTACTGTCATGCTATTTTCAGTGTATTTCTTCCTTCTCTTGAATTTATTTTTCAGTAAGAAATGTCATCTTATATGCCAACCCATTTTATAACACCTGTGTAGGGGTGGTTTTTAAAACTAGATTGCAATCAGGAGGGGTTACACAGGTACAGAGAGAAAACTGGCCCAGATCTTAAAATATCCATTGATTGCAAATAAATACATATGATACCCTGATTATGTTATATTTGCAATTATTCCTGCTCATAATAATAATACATTTATAGTGGTATAAATAAACACAGAGATATGAAAGACAACAATGTTTAGAACAAAAAATTTAGGGACATGTAAATATGTTTGCAAAAGATTTCTGACATAACACACACACACACACACACACATATATATATATATATATATATATATATATATATATATATAGACAAGTATGTGCAAAGATATATGTACAAATTCTAGCATTAATAATAATTTATAAAAAACATGAGATAAAAGCATATCATGACTTCTAAAAATACAAATATACAGTAATTTATGTGAAAGTATCATATAACAAATAAATACAAAAATAACTTTATATGAGAAATTGTTTGTTGAGGTATAAATCTAGCTATTTCTTGGACATTAACAGATGAAAAATAAAAGCTTAGCTTTAGAGAAATGTGCTTGTTCATGGACAGTAATGAAATTATATAAATAAAGTTGGGAAAAACCTGAATAACCGCAACATCGATGACTGTTAGGTAACAACAGTCCGATACTCATCACGCCGTACTTGGCGCGCGTGTTTTTGATGGGTTTTTGATAATTTTTTTATAGCATATTGACGCTGGCGAATGCACCGAGATTGACACTTTGATAAATATCCCCCAATGCCTTAACTGCGGATGACAACCACAGTGCAGGGGCACTTTCGGTGCTGTTCGAGGTCCCCCTCTGCAGTTTCAGGTCCATATAAGGTGGCTTTCAGCATCGCCTGAGCAGTCCAGCAATACTGGTGACGTCAATAACCCAGAAACCAGGAAGTGCTTCATAGACCATAAAGGGACATGAAACCTAAAAATTTTCTTTCATGTTTCAGATAGAGAATACAATTTTAAACAACTTTCCAATTTACTTTTATTATTTAATTTGCAGCCTTCTCTTGTTATCCTTTGCTGAAAGGTTTATCTTGGCACGTTAAGGATTAGCAAAGAACCTAGGTTCTAGATGCTGATTGGTGGCTGCATATATATATATATCAATGGCTCACCCATGTGTTCTTTTAGAAACCAGTAGTGCATTGTTGCTCCTTCAACAAATGATACCAAGAGAATGAAACAAATTATATCATAGAAGTAAATTAGGAAGTTGTTTACAATTGTATTCTCTATCTGAATCATGAAAGAAAACATTTGGGTTTCATGTCCCTTTAAGGGAAAAAGATAAGGGTACATATTCAGAACCCTGGATCTCAGTTCTCTTAAGCTCTAGAAAACCCCAAGACCCACAGTTTGAAAGGCAATCACCTGCTATTTCAAATTGTAACTTAAGGTATATAGTGTAAACACATTTAAAAATAAATAAAAAGTAAATACTTTTTTTAATTAGGGGGTCTCTAGGCACTTATAACAGCCCATCAAATGGCCTAGATACCCCAAAACCCTTTGTTTCAAATACCAAATGGCCCTCTTTAATGTAAAGCCCCTATATAGGTTTTATTAGCCAGGTGATTACTGTAGTAATAGTGATCACCTGGCATGAATAAATGTGCATTTATTTGAGTAGAGGCTCATAGCAACACCTATGTGTACAAAAAAGTTATACAACTATATCCAAAGTCCCAATTTATCAATTTATAGGTAGCTAATCCCATCATTTTTCATACGAACACAAACATACACTATTGTTTACAACCTGTTTTTTTTATTTTAATAAAAATATGCACTTCTTTTTTTACACTTTTGTTGTATAGTTATCATGTGCCAATATTGGTATAGTCTAAATATGCTGAAAAAAATATGCTAACTAGTGATGTCGCGAATAGTTCGCTGGCGAATAGTTCCCGGCGAATATAGCTTGTTCGCGTTCGCCGCGGCGGTCGAACATATGCGATGTTCAATCCGCCCCCTATTCGTCATCATTGAGTAAACTTTGACCCTGTACCTCACAGTCAGCAGACACATTCCAGCCAATCAGCGGCAGACCCTCCCTCCCAGACCCTCCCACCTCCTGCACAGCATCCATTTTAGATTCATTAGGAAGCTGCATTCTAAGTGAGAGGAGGGACAGTGTAGCTGCTGCTGATTTAATAGGGAAATCGATAGCTAGGCTAGTGTATTCAGTGTCCACTACAGTCCTGAAGGACTCATCTGATCTCTGCTGTAAGGACAGCACCCCAAAAAGCCCTTTTTAGGGCTAGAAAATCAGTCTGCTTTTTTTTTTTTCCTGTCTAATCTAATTGCAGTTGCCTGCCTGCCAGCGTGTGTGTCAGGCTCACAGCGTATACTGTGCCCACTTGCCCAGTGCCACCACTCATACCTGGTGTAACAGTAGTGTACATTTAAAAAAAAAAAACATTTTTTTGACTGTGAAATAATAGCAGACAGCTGCCAGTACCCAAGATGGCCGCCAATAAGGCAGATGGGGAGGTTAGAGAGCTGTTTTGGGGGGATCAGGGAGGTTGGGGGCTAAGGGGGGATACTACACCACAGCATATGTAAATATGCTAAAAAAATTAAATAATTTAACAACCTTTTATTTTAGTACTGGCAGACTTTCTGCCAGTACTTAAGATGGCGGGGACAATTGTGGGGTGGGCGAGGGAATGGAGCTGTTTGGGAGGGATCAGGGGGTCTGATGTGTCAGGTGGGAGGCTGATCTCTACACTAAAGCTAAAATTAACCCTGCAAGCTCCCTACAAACTACCAAATTAACCCCTTCACTGCTAGCCATAATACACGTGTGATGCGCAGCAGCATTTAGCGGCCTTCTAATTACCAGAAAGCAACGCCAAAGTCATATATGTCTGCTATTTCTGAACAAAGGGGATCCCAGAGAAGCATTTACAACCATTTGTGCCATAATTGCACAAGTTGTTTGTAAATAATTTCAGTGAGAAACCTAAAATTGCGAAAAAAAATTAAGTTTTTTTAAAATTTGATCGCATTTGGCGGTGAAATGGTGGCATGAAATATACCAAAATGGGCCTAGATCAATACTTTGTGTTGTCTACTACACCACACTTAAGCTAATATTAACTCTACAAGCTCCCTACATGCTCCCTAATTAACCCCTTCACTGCTGGGCATAAAACAAGTGTGGTGCGCAGTGGCATTTAGCAGCCTTCTAATTACCAAAAAGCAACGCCAAAGCCATATAAGTCTGCTATTTCTGAACAAAGGGGATCCCAGAGAAGCATTTACAACCATTTATGCCATAATTGCATAAGTTGTTTGTAAATAATTTCTGTGAGAAACCTAAAGTTTGTGAAAAAGTGAACAATTTTTTTTATTTGATCGCATTTGACGGTGAAATGGTGGCATGAAATATACTAAAATGGGCCTAGATCAATACTTTGGGATGTCTTCTAAAAAAAAATATATACATGTCAAGGGATATTCAGGTATTCCTGACAGATATCAGGGTTCCAATGTAACTAGCGCTCATTTTGAAAAAAAGTGGTTTTGAAATAGCAAAGTGCTTCTTGTGTTTATTTCCCTATAACTTGCAAAAAAAGCAAAGAACATGTTAACATTGGGTATTTCTAAACTCAGGACAAAATTTAGAAACTATTTAGCATGGTTGTTTTTTGGTGGTTGTAGATGTGTAACAGATTTTGGGGGTCAAAGTTAGAAAAAGTGTGTTTTTTTCCATTTTTTCCTCATATTTTATGTTAGGTGATGTATGCCCTTTATGGATTAAAACCAGACTCTGCATCAACTATGTAATTTTCCAAGGGAGTTTTGCCATGGATCCCCCTCCGGCACGCCACAGTCCAGGTGTTAGTCCCCTTGAAACAACTTTTCCATCACTATTGTGGCCAGAAAGAGTCCCTGTGGGTTTTAAAATTCGCCTGCCTATTGAAGTCTATGGCGGTTTGCCCGGTTCGCCCGTTCGCGAACATTTGTGGAAGTTTGCGTTCGCCGTTCGTGAACCTAAATTTTTATGTTTGCGACATCACTAATGTTAAACAAAGAAAATATGTGGCAATAAAAATGACAGTATTAAATATAAAATATAGAAACACTTGCTATTCATAAAAAATATGAAATGTACAAGCACTTGCCTGGAAGACTTGCTCCACAATGCGTTTAATGGTCCCTCCCATTCCTCAGGCATGCCTTATCACCAGTAATTAGACAATAGATATCATTGCAATTTAAATATACAGATAATAGCATTCCCTTTCATATTACTTAAAAATATTGTGCAAAAGTATCACATTACATATTAGTATTCAGCAGTATCATTTAATCCAAAATACTGCTTTAAACTTTAGCATTTCTTAAGACCTGAAGTAAATGCCACTTGCTAGTTTGTATTACAAAACACATGGAAATGCTGTGTAAATAAAGGATTAAAGTTACATTTAAACTTACTACTTAATAAGTGTATGTATGTGTGAATTGCTTTATGCTTAGGTTTCATTGCAATAGTGTAGCACAGAACTAAATGAAGAATTTGACTACTTGAGTGGATATTTTTGCGCTCCATTTGCGCTCGACCAATATCCGACATGAACTTTACTGCGCAAAGACTTCTTTTATGTGAGGGATTTAGTGCACCCACACTAATCGACAAACATATGTTAACGACTAGACTTTTGCTTGAGCATTAAAAAAATAACTTTAAACTTGTAATATGAGTTCAAAATGGAAGTGGTATAGATTGAGAGCAATGCTAATGCACCATAGACAACAATATTATGGTCCACCTATAATCTAAGCATTTTAAATAATATCTAGTAAAGGTTGTTCATTTTCCAATGTTTTAATACTTTATGAGCAAGATGCACTCTGGTGCTATGTATAAATGCACTGCATTGGTGCATGTCTGTCACTTTTAAACTCTACCTCCATAGACTTATATGGTGTATGCAGTGCATGTTATCATAATAGTATTTACATATGCCTATCAAGCCCATGGATACTTACCTGAGCATAGTAGGGGACACGCTAAATTTAGTGCTGGAACATCTGTGTGGACCCGGAAAAGGAGCTGTATTGCTGTTGTAAGTGCAGGGTGCACTATGTGCATCATAATGTTGGAAGAAGATTCACAGTGGTGAGCTAAGAATTGTGTTAATTGTATGATGTGTTAATGATAGCGCTATTTGTGACATCTGTATCGGAAGTGACCCTTCAGCTGATTAGGCACCAAGATCTATGGGGAAGTGTTAAAAGGCTCCTTCTAATGTCAATCTGTGTTTGGTTATTCTCTATGGAAGTCCTGTTTCTGGCCTGCTCTCCTGGTTTTTGTGTGTACCCTGGTGTCTGCCTTTTGCTTATACATTGATATACAAACTGCTTAAATGATTATTGATAGAACAGAATTTTTGATTATTCTTCGGCCTGTCCCTTTTGCTGTGGCACCTGGCTTCTATCTCTCATTCTGGTATAGGATCCTGGCCTGACTCCTGGTGACTCTTCTGCGTATTCCTTGGCTGGTGACATCTGTTTCAGGGTGAGGCCTTGGCCTGTTACTTACTTTTGCATGCAACATATACCCTGCAGAACTGTTTCCATTTAACAATCAAGGTAAATTGCTTTTTATCTTATAATGCTGTTTTTTCATTATGCTCCTAAAATGTTTATTCCCCCTTTTGTTGTACATAAATATGTCATATTAAAGGGACAGTCAACACCAACAGATAGATAATCCCTTTATTACCCATTTCCCAGTTTTGCATAGCCAACACAGTTATATTAATATACTTTTTACCTCTGTGATTAACTTGTATCTAAGCATCTTCTGACAGACCCCTGATCACATTTTATTTATTATCTATAGACTTTCATTTAAGCCAATAAGTGCAGTGTATGCCACAATCCACGGGCGTGATCACAATGTTATCTATATGGCTCACATGAACTAGTTCTCCCCTGTTGTGAAAAGCAGATAAAAAAGCATGTGATTAGAGGCGGCCTTCAAGGGCTTAGAAATTATCATATGAGCCTTCCTAGGTTTAGATTTCAACTAAGAATACCAAGAGAATAAAGCAAAATTGGTGATAAAAGTAAATTGAAAAGTTGTTAAAAATTACATGCCCTATTTAAAACATAAAAAATGTCCCTTTAAGTTCAATATAAACATAACCCCAGGTTTTAGATTTTTCTACAGACTTTCTTATGTGAGAGAGAAGATAGGATGGGTCAGTGCTGCACAGGACAAGGTAGAGGAAGGATGCCTTTCTCCCCCGAGAGAAGGCTGCAGCCTCATGGGTTAAGATAGCTGGTAAGGAAAGGATGCCAGTACTCATGTAAGTGGGAGAGGTGTGGGGAAGCTTTTAACTTATCTCTCAATTGCATGCAGTTACACACTGTAGAATTGCAAGATTATTCTGTAGTGTTGCAATAAACAAACATACTGAGAGAGAAAATGTATGAAATTCATTATCATCTTTCTTGCTGCAATTGTTTTTCAATGTCCAAACTCCACCCACCACTTACATTATTTGATAGAGCCAATCAGGACTTTTTTCTTGAATAGACAAGGCTTTTCATGGTCATTATGCTAGCAAACTCTTTATTGTTTTGTACTTTTATCTTATCATCACTGCTGAAAGGACCAGATTAGGTTAGGGTCAGATATGGTTCAGGGTTAAATTTGTCATTTCTCAAAAAAACTTAATTTTCAGACTTAAATTACAAGAAAAAGAGGGCCAATTAAATAAGAACAATATATATATATTTTCTACACAAAAACATGTTACATTATAACCTCAAACTCATTACTATTCCTTTAATCAGGTTTATTATATAGATTAGTATTTGGCCTAATTTCTAAATTCGCATGATCTTATACTTTTTTACTCAACTAGTGCATTATGTTTGCAAATGCAACAGTTTCTAATGAGATCATTTGCATTCACCGCTATCGGTTTCTTTACTAAGTATATTCCCTTAGTAATGATTTGTACAAATGCACTGTAATACAATAATTATATTTTCACAATAAAATTCAAAGCCGCTCTGTATGGATAAATCTATAAACTAAATCCACTTATACATTTCAGTTTTAATTTGTGCCCTTTGAGAGTTGCAGTTTTAAATAATTCAAATTATAATTATAAATTATTTATAACTAGCTTTCGGCTAGATTACGAGTTTTGCGTTATGAGGGGTGCGGTGCTAACTTGCACGTTATTGTCGCCGCTCACTTACCTACAGCTCTGGTATTACAGGTTTTTATAAACCCGGCGTTAAAAGACAAGAATTGAGCGTAGGGCAAACTTTTGCTCCATACCACACTCCAATACCAGCGCTGCTTAAAGGGACAGTCTACATCAGAATTTTTATTGTTTTAAAAGATAGATAATCCCTTTATTATCCATTCCCCAGTTTTGCATAACCAACACAGTTATATTAATACACTTTTAACCTCTGTGATTATCTTGTAACTAAGCCTCTGCAAACTGCCCCTTTATTTCAGTTCTTTTGACAGACTTGCAGTTTAGCCAATCAGTGCCTGCTCCCAGATAACTTCACGTGCACGAGCACAGTGTTATCTATATGAAACACATGAACTAACACCCTCTAGTGGTGAAAAACTGTTAAAATGCATTCTGAAAAGAGGTGGCCTTCAAGGTCTAAGAAATTAGCATATGAACCTCCTAGCTTAAGCTTTCAACTAAGAATACCAAGAGAATAAAGCAAAATTGGTGATAAAAGTAAATTGGAAAATTGTTTAAAATTACATGCCCTATCTGAATCATGAAAGTTTATTTTGGCCTAGACTGTCCCTTTAAGTCAGCGGTGAGTTGGTTGTACGTGCTCGTGCACGATTTCCCCATAGACATCAATGGGGAGAGTCGGCTGAGAAAAGCCTAACACCTGCAATAAAGCAGCATAAAGCTCCGTAACGCAGCCCCATTGATTCCTATGGGGAAACTAGATTTATGTTTACACCTAACACCCTAACATGAACCCGAGTCTAGACACCCCTAATCTTACACTTATTAACCCCTAATCTGCCGCCCTCAACATTGCCAACACCTACATTATACTTATTAACCCCTAATCTGCCGCCACGGACATCGTCACCACTATAATAAACATATTAACCCCTAAACCGCCGCACTCCCGCATCGCAAACACTAGTTAAATATTATTAACCCCTAATCTGCCGCCCCTAACATCGCCGCCACCTACCTACATTTATTAACCCCCAATCTGCCGCCCCCAACGTCGCTGCCACTATACTAAAGTTATTAACCCCTAAACCTAAGTCTAACCCTAACACCCACTAACTTAAATATAATTAAAATAAATCTAAAGAAAACCTACTATTAATAACTAAATAATTCCTATTTAAAACTAAATACTTACCTGTAAAGTAAACCCTAAGCTAGCTACAATATAACTAATAGTTACATTGTAGCTAGCTTAGGTTTTATTTTTATTTTACAGGCAAGTTTGTATTTATTTTAACTAGGTAGAATAGTTACTAAGTTAATTTGTATAATTTGTATTTATTTTAGCTAGCTAAAATAAATACAAATTTACCTGTAAAATAAAACCTAACCTGAGTTACACTAACACCTAACCTTACACTACAATTAAATAAATTACCTAAATTAAATACAATTAACTAAATTAAATACAAATACCTAAATTACAAAAAAAAACAGTAAATTGCACAAAATAAAAAAATTACAAGATATTTAAACTAATTACACCTAATCTAATAGCCCTATCAAAATAAAATAAAAAAACCAAAATAAAAAAAACACTAGCCTAAATTACCAATAGCCCTTAAAAGGGCCTTTTGCGGGGCATTGCCCCAAAGAAATCAGCTATTTTACCTGTAACAAAAATACAAACAACCCCCCAACAGTAAAATCCACCACCCACACAACCAACCCCCCAAATAAAACCCTAACTAAAAAAAAACCTAAGCTCCCCATTGCCCTGAAAAGGGCATTTGGATGGGCATTGCCCTTAAAAGGGCATTTAGCTCTATTGCTGCCAAAAGTCCCTAATCTAAAACTAAAACCCACCCAATAAACCCTTTAAAAAAAAAACTAACACTAACTCCAAAAGATCCACTTACAGTTTTGAAGACCGGACATCCATCGTCAACGAAGCCGGGAGAAGTCCTCAACGAAGCGGCAAGAAGTTCAACGAAGCTGGAAGAAGTCTCCATCCAAGCCGGGAAAACTGGTCCTCCAGACGGGCAGAAGACTTCATCCAGACGGCATCTTCTATCTTCATCCATCCGGTGCGGAGCGGGTCCATCTTCAAGACATCCGGCATGGAGCATCCTCCTCTTACGACGACTCCCGATGAATGAACAGCCAATAGAATGCGAGCTCAATCCTATTGGCTGATTGGATAAGCCAATAGGATTGAAGTTCAATCCTATTGGCTGATTGTATCAGCCAATAGGATTTTTTCAACCTTAATTCCGATTGGCTGATAGAATTCTATCAGCCAATTGGAATCTAAGGGGCGCCATCTTTGATGACGTCACTTAAAGGAACCTTCATTCGTCGGGAGTCGTCGTAAGAAGAGGATGCTCCACACCGGATGTCTTGAAGATGGACCCGCTCCGTGAAGGATGAAGATAGAAGATGCCGTCTGGATGAAGACTTCTGCCCGTCTGGAGGACCACTTCTCCCGGCTTGGATGAAGACTTCTCCCGGCTTCATTGACGATGGATGTCCGGTCTTCAAAACTGTAAGTGGATCTTCGGGGGTTAGTGTTATTTTTTTTTTAGGGTTTATTGGGTGGGTTTTAGTTTTAGATTAGGGACTTTGGGCAGCAATAGAGCTAAATGCCCTTTTAAGGGCAATGCCCATCCAAATGCCCTTTTCAGGGCAATGGGGAGCTTAGGTTTTTTTAGTTAGGGTTTTATTTGGGGGGTTGGTTGTGTGGGTGGTGGGTTTTACTGTTGAGGGTTTTTTTGTATTTTTTCTACAGGTAAAAGAGCTGATTTTTTTGGGGCAATGCCCCCCAAAAGGCCCTTTTAAGGGCTATTGGTAGTTTAGTTTAGGCTAGGGGTTTTTTTATATTTTGGGGAGGCTTTTTTTATTTTGATAGGGCTATTAGATTAGGTGTAATTAGTTTAAATATCTTGTAATTTGTTTTTTATTTTGTGTAATTTAGTGTTTGTTTGTTTTTGTAATTTAGGTAATTGTATTTAATTTATGTAATTTATTTAATTGTAGTGTAAGGTTAGGTGTTAGTGTAACTCAGGTTTTCTTGAACGCACACTCCATTTAAGTATATGGAGAGAAGTTAACATGGATGCAATATCCGAAGTCCTGAAGTAAGCACACATCTGGTTTCAATCATGCGCAAACACCCATGTTAAAAGTTTACTTTGAGCAGTGTCTCCGCACAAGCAAAAAAAAAAAAATAGCACACCACTTGTATTCTGGCCTTATGTCTGTTAAAATGTTTAGGCTAACAGAAAATCCATTGCATCACTATCTCTAAAATAAAACTGTCTTGGAACAAACATTCATGAACCATGTTTCATTATATAAATGTGCAGATGCAAAAGAAATAACTAAAAATTCAATTCAACTGTAGAATAAATCTAGTTGTTCCTGTAGAGGGCAGCTTTACTTTGTCTTTATCTCAGTTTACCTGGCAGAAAAAAATAAACTTGTAACAAAATGAAATGTCACTGTGGCATTGACACAGCCTTTTTTTAAGCTGTACTGACTGTTTATTTTTAAATGATGCTACCTACTAACGCAATAGTGAGTTTGGCAAATAGTATATTTCTTTATAATTGTATAGTGATGCAAAATATATTTGAGAGCAATCAACATTTCACTTACACCCTGTATCAGACAACATTTTTTACAATTATATATATACTAGTGTTAAAGCCCATGTACACGGCCAAAATGTGTAAGGAAATCAATTTTCCGCCCCTTCCTCCGTCTCTCAATCCTTCTATCTCTATACCTCTCTCCATCTATCCCTATCCTCCTATCCATCTATCCTTATTCCTCTTTCCTTATCCTTCTATCCATCTTTCCCTCTATCCATCTATCCCTATCCCCCTATCCACCTATCCTTATCCCTCTATCCTTATCCCTCTATCCATTTATCCCTATCCCTCTTTCCTTATCCTTCTATCCCTCTATCCCTCTATCTCCATATCTCTATCCCTATCCCTATCGCTCTATCAATCTATCCCTATCCCTCTATCCATCTATCCCTCTATCATCTATCACTCTATCCCTATCTCTCTATCATCTATCACTCTATCCCTATACATCTATCCCTATCCCTTTATTCATCTATCCCTCTATCTGTATCCCTCTATCCATCTATCCCTTTCCCTCTATCCATCTATCCCTCTATCCCTATCCCTCTATCCATCTATCCCACTATCCCTCTATCCATCTATCCCTATCCCTCTATCCCTCTATCCCTCTATCCCTCTATCCATCTATCCCTCTATCCCTCTATCCATCTATCCCTAGACCTCTATCCATCTATCCATCTCTCCCTATCCCTCTATCCATCTATCCCTCTATCCATCTATCCCTCTATCCCTCTATCCATCTATCCCTCTATCCCTATCCCTCTATCCATCTATCCCTATCCCTCTATCCATCTATCCCTCTATCCATCTATCCCTCTATCCCTATCCATCTATCCTTCTATCCCTATCCCTCTATCCATCTATTCCTCTATCCCTATCCCTCTATCCATCTATCCCTATCCCTCTATCCCTCTATCCATCTATCCCTCTATCCCTATCCCTCTATCCATCTATCCCTGTATCCCTCTATCCATCTATCCCTATCCCTCTATCCATCTATCCCTATCCATCTATCCCTCTATCCCTATCCTTCTATCCCTATCCCTCTGACCCTATCCCTCTATCCCTATCCCTCTATCCATCTATCCATATCCCTTTATCTAAATCCCTATCCCTCTATCCATATCCCTATCTAGGTAGCAACTTCCTCCATAATGTGTACACAACTTACACTGAGCATGTATGCGACCAAATCATTGTACTGTGTAGGGACCGCTTTTAGCACACTGTTCTGCACATGCTCTCGTGAAGGTGTACACACAAAATTATTTTTGAACCATTGGAAGCACTTTTGTTTTATTATCCGGGAGTTTGTCCCACCCGCTCCCGCCCCCTCCCACCCCCTCCAGCGATGGGCTGCCCATCCGCTTCCCTCCTAACCCTCCCACGCCACCGCTGACCTTTGCAAGACTATTTCTGCACTGCTCCATTTGTGGAGCATGCAGAAATAGCGCAATCTCACTACTTTTAGCGAGATCGTGGCAGAGAGAGGCCCAGGGCTTAATGACAAGCACCGTCCTCGCACTGTCTCTACTGCGCATTGGTGCTGGTCGCTAAGGGGTTAAAACCAGTTATGTCTCGCGCTGCAGTTGCTACTGCGCATGACTGCATCGGACAAACATACCTGGCCTTTTATAATATAGGATATATATATATATATATATATATATATATATATATATATATATATATATATAAGAGAAGCACTCTGATAATGCAGGGACCCAGGATAAGAATATGGTCTTACAAGTGAATGGTAAAATTGTATTTTCCAGATAATCTTAATGCAGCGGCAGTAACAGCCTTCTTCAAACCAGCTGCACCTATCAGGTATTCTGTGTCAATCTCACCCTCTAGCTCCAGTGTCTACTGGACCTAGTTACTGCAAACTACTTAGATTATTCTGAACCTTGTTTTTTAAAGGTTTGCATAAGGCCTATGTTCAAACTTGCTGTTTCTGTGATCGTCAATCTGAACTACCAACTATTTTTTTGCTTCTCAATCAGTAAAACTTTCAAAAAGCATTTCATTGTTTTGTGTATCTGTTCCTTCATTCTAAGTTCCACACACCCTAAACCCCCTCACAGAATAACTGAGCCATAAAATGGAACTCACTGGAATAGTTGAAGCTTTAACACAGCAATTTAATGCAGTAACTCAAACTGTGCATGCCTTACAAGAAAATCAGAACAGACTGGAACAGCAACTCCAAAGACCCCTGCAGGGCCCCACCCTGCCTGCACCAGTAACTAATGCACCTGTACCAGAATCTGCTATAAGCAATCCCATTGAGCCTAGAGTTGCTTTACCTGAGAAATTTAATGGGGATCAGTCTCAATTCCGGACTTTTATTACCTCTTGTCAGATTCTGTTTTCTCTGCAACCTAGAACTTATTACTTAGACTTTATACATGGATGGACTGTTATTTCACTTCTCATTGGCAAACCACAGTTATTGGTTCACCAACTCCTTGTCAATCATAGCCCTATCCTTGAATCTTGGGATCAATTTTTACAAAGCCTTGAATCACAGTATGAAGACCCCTACAAGACCTCTACTGCACAAGCTAAGATCCATTCCCTTTAACAAGGTAAACGAGATGTGGAAGAATATATAATTGAGTTTTATTACCTTGCCACACATCCTGGTATGAAGCTACTCTCTTGGATGAATTCCAGTTAGGCCTGTCTGATACTTTGAAAGATGAACTAGCACGAGAAAGCCTAATCTCTTTGTCAACTCATATCGACCACCGCCTTAGGGAGAGGCGCATGGAAAAAGCAGCTGCCTATAGCCCTCATCATAAGTTGTTTGTCTGCCTCCACCTTCACCAGCTGCCTCTGCTGATGCTTAATGATTTGAGCAATACGTTTTTACTTTCAACCCATTATACCAGTGCAACCCAATGTGCACAAAAAGTTTACTTCTAAAGCAATTAGCAATCTAGCAAAAGCCTTAAATAGTGCCCTACTCGTCATCTGACCCATAGTCAGCACTCAAGCAGCAATACACTCCTGATCCTGAGCCGAATACAGATGGTGAGTGGGGGCTACCAACTTTTGCTACTTGCAATTGGATCACAGATTCAGCTATGCATTGTTAACAAGGTCCTGACTTTAAGAAGGTTAAAGTGATGGTAAACTCTCCTCTTTATAAAAACAGATCCGGAATGATAGTGATATTTTAAATGGTTTTTAAAGGGACAGTCTACACCAAAATTTTTCTTATTTAAAAAGATAGATAATCCCTTTATTACCCATTCCCCGTTTTTGCATAACTCTGTGATTACCTTGTATCTAAGCCTTTGCAGACAGCCTCCTTATCTAAGTGCCTTTGACAGACATGCAGTGCAGTCAATCGGTGAAGACCCCTAAATAACTTCACGAGAGTGAGCACAATGTTATCTATATGACACATGTGAACTAGCACAGTCTAACTGTGAAAAACTTTCAAAATGCTCTGAGCTAGGAGGCGGTTTTCAACTGTTTAGAAATCAGTTTGAGCCTAGCTAGGTTTAGCTTTTCAAAAATACCACTAAGGGAACAAAGCAAATTTGATGATAAAAGTAAATAGGAAAGTTGTTTAAAATTGCATGCCCTATCTAAATCATGAAAGTTTAGTTTTGACTTTACTGTCCCTTTAATTCATCAGTTGTAATGAAGTTGTGCTATAACTTACTCTTTAGTATAGATAGAAAACTCAAATTCCCCGCACTCCACTGCCAACTTCTAAACTAAATTTTTCTGTGAGCTAACAGTTTGAATTGTTCTCCAATCAGCGCTCTAGCTACAACTAAATGTGCCCAAAGGGGAGAGCGCTGATTGGAGAACAGTTCAAACCTTTAGCTCACAGAAAAATCGACTTTTGAAGTGGGCGGCAGAGCACGGGGAGTTTGAATTTCATATCTATAATAAAAAGTAAGTTATAGCGCATCTTCATTACAACTGATGAATTAAACTCCATCTAAAATATCACTAACATTCCGGATCGGTTTTTATAAAGGGAGGAGTTTACCATCACTTTAAAGCATTTTTCTGCTTAAACAATAGTGCAATAATCAAATACTCTAATTAGAACATTTTATTATTAATCTTCTATAACCCCTAAGCCGTAATAAAACATTTGAATACATAAAGCTTTAAATTACTATTTTATGTCCCTTTAAAGGCCCTACAAATCTTTTGTTTCCCTTATTTAAACGGATAGGAAAATGGCTTGTTGCATTCGTCATTGTTGAGCATATTATTTGTTTTACATGCTGAGGTCATCAAAAAAAGATTTGAAAACAACACTTGAAGGGACATTAACAAGTTTGAATGGCTACCTCCATTTTGGAACCTAGGTTTCCCTCTTATCTCTCTCTTTGAAATATACAGATATACAGAGAGTGGGCAAACAAGACTTTACACTTATCCTATATTATAAAAGACCAGGTATATTTGTCCAATACACTCAGGGTCGGCTCTAAGGGGGGGCATTGGGGGGCAATGCCCCCCAAATGGAATGCTGTGCCCCCCAGGGCAAAAGAAGTGATTTTAAAAAATATATATATTTTTTTTTTTGCAGCCACTGGACCCTGGAGATCCGCCACTGGAGGGCCCAGCTAATCTCTTTACTCTCCTCTATTTACAACCAGATAACAAATAAAGTTGCATTTCCCTGCTGGTGCTCTCACAGTTAACCTAAGGCTTGCAATGCCCCTCCTCCTGCTAGCCCACTTACTACAGAGCTGAAGTGAGATGATGACATCATCAGACCTCTGCAGGAAGTGCTGGGAGAAGCTAACAGTCAGTGAGAGGGATGGCAGAAGTAATTTTGTGAAAACACAGCCGTATAATCAATGTGTGTGTGAGAGTAGTATCCCTTCCCTATTGTGCTTTATATCCTGGCAGCCACAGATAAAGAAGCAAATTGGGAATTCCTTGGTTTCCCCACTGCAAGTGTGCATTGTGCCTGCTTTATCTGCAGTGATCAGTGTAAAATGTGTGTCAGATTATAGGTGCTCAAATACACACACTTCAAATGTAGCTGTGGGACAATGAGTGAAATAGCCTTATGTTTATTATTTACATGTTTCAAAACATCTCCTATTTGTCCCCAAGGTTGTTTTATTATATATATACATATATATATATATATATATATATATATACACACACACACACATACATACATACACACAATACACACACTGTGTGTATATACATATATACCGTGTGTGTGTATATATATATATATATATATATATATACACTGTGTGTGTGTGTATATATTTATGTATATATATGTGTGTGTGTGTATATGTGTGTGTGTATATGTATATATATATATATATATATAATTTGTGTGTATATACATACTGTATATACTGTGTGTGTGCTGGTAAATATCATTAATAATATCTGTACAAGTAATTTACTGCTTGGCACTCAAACTTATTGTCACGTAAAAGCTTATTTGATCATTAGTAGGGTCATTGGTAGAGCTACACATGCAAACAGTGTCCACTGGCTGTGTCATATGTGGGAGACATTCCTGAGATATGACAAATGTAACCCCTGCACTGCCATACATCTGGTAAATGTAACTGCTGCGGCACTGCCAGACATCTTATAAATGTAACCCCTATACTCCTTGAGATATGACACATGTAACCGCTGCACTTCCAGAAATATAAACAAATCTAACTCCTGCACAGCCAGAGATCTGATAAATGTTACCCCTGGACTGCCACAGTAGGTCTGCTCCTATTTTGACTCTCATACATGCTTTTTAAATGCGTGCCCCCTTGTGAAAAAAAAATGCCCCCCCCCCCCCATTTCATTCGTTCTGGAGCCGACCCTGGATGCACTCATGTGCAGTAGAAACTGCAGCGCGAGATAAACATACCTGGCCGTAAGAAAGGATAAGCAGTGACCGCCGTGAGGATCAGACAGCAGAGAGGGTGGTCAGGAGTGGGGCGTGGCCGGGGCGGGAGCGGACATAATGGGGCGTGACCGGTTGTGGTGGGGGCGTGGCTGGGTTGCAGGGCCAGGCGTGACTGCTGCACCGCAGAAAATGGCCCGTGTACACGGGCTTTAGAACTAGTACCTTCAATATTTAAACAACTAATATCTTTTTAAAAACGACATCTACAGTTTATTCTCAGGGTAATCTTTGCTTTGAATACATCCTTTTATCTAGCATTTAGTTACTATTTATTATCCCCCTGCTTATTGTGATGACTCACACTTGAAATTGGCTTCTCATAAAATAAAACCTTTTTGAAGTATTTTTTTCTTTAAATGGATATTTTTTGTATGTTGAATGAACTGACTTTTGCTGTGATTTTAAATTTTTGTTTAAAAAGTTTGCAGGTAGATGACTGATTGGGGTCAATTTATCATATGCCAACAACATACGCTGTCGGCATTTAACATTACACAAACATCCTTTCTATTCTATAGGAGAATATGTTAATGAAGTCACAATATTCAAAGTTCAACTTTTTGCGCATATCAGGTTTTTTTCCCTTCAACTTGTAAGACGAACACAATGCGACGCACACAAAAAGCCTCTATCAAGCAATTCTCCCGTAGTGAGGCATTTTAACAATACACATTGAAAGGGACACTAAACCCACATTTTATTCTTTCATCATTCAGATAGAGCATGACATTTTAAGCAACTTTCTAATTTACTCCTATTATAATTTTTTCTTTATTCTCTTGCTATCTTTATTTAAAAAGCAGGAATGTAAATCTTAGCAGCCAGCCCATTTTAGGTTCAGCACTTGGTTATTGGTGGCTGACATTTAGCCACCAATAAGCAAGCATAACCCAGGTTCTCAACCAAAAATGGGCCTGCTCCTATGCATTACATTCCTGCTTTTTAAATAAAGATTGCAATAGAACGAAGAAAAATTAATAATAGGAGTAAATTAGAAAGTTGCTTAAAATTGCATACTCTATTTGAATCATGAATGAAAAAAATTGGGTTTAGTGTCCCTTTAACTAATGTTCCAAGTGTATTAGTTTTTATCATAGATAAAGCCGTGATGCCACATAAAGGATGGGATCAGAACAACATTCTATATAAGAAAGAGTTGTTCTGGATTTATAAATTATGCACAAGACAACCAAAGGGTATGAACTGTGAATGGGACATAAGTTGTATTGTGGGTTAATTTGAATCCAGGATCAGGCTTTGATTTGAGAAATAAATATAACACTTATTACTGTGGGATACCACCAATGAGAGATGTGGGCAAGAAATATTTATGTTTGATATGCTACATGCGGTTTGTAACAACATCTCTTATATTTGGTATTTGGCAACAATAACAAATGATATATACATATATGTATTTAATATATACTTTCTAGATCCTTTATTTTTCTCATGAACAATGCTGTTTTTAAATAACAAACACCTAGATTACGAGTTTTGCATTAGAGGCTGTGCGGTGCTAACGAGCAGTTTATACTCACCGCTCAATTACATACAGCGCTGGTATTACAAGTTTTTACAAACCAGACAAGAAGTGAGTGTTGAGCAAAATTTTGCTCATTACCGCACTCCAATACCAGCGCTGCTTACGTTAGCGGTGAGCTGGTGTAACGTGCTCATGCACGATTTTCACATAGGAATCAACGGGGAGAGCCGGCTGAAAAAAAGTCTAACACCTGCAAAAAAGCAGCGTAAAGCTCCTTAACGCAGCCCCATTGATTCCTATGGGGAAATACAGTTTATGTCTACACCTAACACCCTAACATGAACCCCGAGTATAAACACCCCTAATCTTACACTTATTAACCCCTAATCTGCTGCCCCCAACATCGCCGCCACCTACATTATAATTATTAACCCCTAATCTGCCGCTCCGGACACCGCCGCCACCTACATTATACTTATGAACCCCTAATCTGCTGACCCCAACATTGCCAAACCCTACATTATATTTATTAACCCCTACTCTGCTGCTCCCAGTGTCGCCGCCATCTACCTACACTTATTAACCTCTAATCTGCCGCCCCCAACGTCGCCACCACTAAAATAAACATATTAACCCCTAAACCGCCACACTCCCGCCTCGCAAACATTAGTTAAATATTATTAACCCCCAATCTGCCGGCCCTAACATTGCCTCCACATACCTAAATTTATTAACCCCTAATCTGCCACCCCCAATGTCGCTGCCACTATACTAAATGTATTAACCCCTAAACCTAAGTCTAACCCTAACACCCCCTAACTTAAATATAATTAAAAGAAATCTAAATAAAAATTCCTATCATTAACTAAATAATTCCTATTTAAAACTAAATACCTATAAAATAAACCCTAAGCTAGCTACAATATAACTAATAGTTACATTGTAGCTATCTTAGGATTTATTTTTATTTTACAGGCAAGTTTGTATTTATTTTAACTAGGTAGAATAGTTATTAAATAGTTATTAACTATTTAATAACTACCTAGCTAAAATAAATACAAAGTTACCTGTAAAATAAAACCTAATCTAAGTTACACTAACACCTAACACTACTACACTATAATTAAATTATTTCCCTAAATTAAATACAATTAAATACAATAAAATAAAATTATCTAAAGTACAAAAAAACCACTAAATTACAGATCACAAATGACAAGAATTTTAAACTAATTACATCTAATCTAATCCCCCTAACAAAATAAAAAAAGCCCTAACCTACACTAAATTACAAATAGCCCTTAAAAGGGCCTTTTGCGGGGCATTGCCCCAAAGTAATCAGCTCTTTTACCTGTAAAAAAATTACAAATCCCCCCCAACATTAAAACCCACCACCCACACAACCAACCCTACTCAATCAGCCAATAGGATTGAGCTGGTATTCTATTGGCTGTTCCAATCAGCCAATAGAATATGAGCTCAATCCTATTGGCTGATTGCATCAGCCAATAGGATTTTTTCTACCTTAATTCCGATTGGCTGATAGAATTCTATCAGCCAATCGGAATTGAAGGGACGCCATCTTGGATGACGTCATTTAAAGGAACCTTCATTCAGTCTTAGCCGTCGGATGAAGAGGATGCTCCGTGTCGGATGTCTTGAGGGCCTTGGTTTAGGGGTAATAGGTAGTTTATGGGTGTTAGTGTACTTTTTGCACTTTAGTTAAGAGTTTTATGCTACGGCATTGTAGTGTAAAACTCATAACTACTGACTTTAAAATGCGGTACCAGTCTTGACAGGAGAGGGTCTACCGCTCACTTTTTGGCAGACTCGTAATACCGGCGCTATGCAAGTCCCATTGAAAAAAGAGGATACGCAATTTATGTAAGTGGATTTGCGGTATTTTCAAGTCTGGCCAAAAAAGTGAGCGGTACACCTGTACCTGCAAGACCCGTAATACCAGCGGGCGTTAAAAAGCAGCGTTAGGAAGGACCTCTTAACACTGCTTTTTAAACCTAACGCACAACTCGTAATCTAGCCGAAAATGTGATTGGTTGTACAAGGTTTAAATTTAAGCCATGAACTGGTGACATCATCTAAGCGCTCTTAGTAGTGTGAAACGCGTAAGTTTTGAGGATCATACCTCTGCTATGTACTGATTTTAATTAGTAAGATTAAAGATCAAGTTTTAAGGAATTGGCAGTGAGGCATCATCAGTGCTTCATGTTATGACAAGGGGCTTGGCTCTGCTGCTTAGTGCCGGCACCCCCACAGCTGTGTGGGTAAAGAGGTGGAGGTTCTCAGTTTATTTGGTCTGTGGCAGCGCTACTCAGTCAGATGTAGAAGATAGAGGGCACCCTACAAACTTACATTAATCACTGGACATTTTTAGGAAACATATTATTTATTAGCCAAAAATGTATTTGGGGCCCTAAAATACTGATCTGCGCTTCCCATTAGTCAGGAAGTTGGCCATCATTGACCTTAAATATGCATTCCGATGGGTTAGCAGTGGTGCTGCAAGAAACGGATTGCAATTGTAAACTAAGAAAATTGTGTTTAAGGGATATCCATTAGTACTTTTAGTAACAATCATTAAAGTGAGAATGAGACTTACAATCAAACATTAAAAATTAAAAACAAAAAATGTACAGATGTTGGTGTCTTGGAGTGATTTTTCCTGCAGATCCCCTTAGCTGTATATGATATCACGTAGATAACACATATACATATGTCCCTATACTTATGTAAATGTGTGCCCTCTGCCCTGTATACAGACTCTCCAATAGAGATGAATGGAGCTTTAATGAACTAATACCATGTATGTTAATATACCTCTAGAATGTCTCCTGTGGCAATTTCAGAATGTCTTACATATGTGCAAGATAATAGACTGCTTGGAAATTGCTGTGAAATAGTGTTAAAAATGTACAAAATGCCCTTTTGAAAACTTATCAAGTGCCTAGAGTTGTTGACTTTGAAAGGCAAACATGGTCTTGAAAATGTATTGTGATTGTTGAGAACTTTTTCGCTCCTTAGGGAAAATAGGACTTTTAGCGATGATCCGAAAACCCATTTGAGAGTGTGGGAATCAGAAGAAAATGCACTATTGTGATCATGACGAATCAAAGTAGTTATTTTGGCCTGAAAAAGAGATGAAAATGCCGCTTTTCATAGTCCGTGATTGTGGCTTTTTTTTTTTTTTATAGGTTAGCTATCTTATTTCGTCTGTGCTGCAAAAAGTAATTATGCACTGGAACACTACTGACAATCCGTTTAGACGTCTGGCTGGTCATACCTGTCTATAGTACCTACTAGTCATGTCTGTCTATAGTAACTGCTTGCCACATTGGCCTATTGTATCTGCTGGCCCAGCCTGGTTATTGTATATGATTGGCTTTGCCTGTCTGACTATTGTACTAGCTTGGCCTAGTTGGTTGCATCTCCTTTATTTAGTTTTCTAACAAAGCCGATAAAGCTTCATCTGATCTGCCATTGTATCTACATAGACCTCTAGCTATTAAATAATAACAAGGCTCTTCATCATTCCACTTTATAAATTAAGAATACAATTGCATTCTATGTCCCTTTAATAAATAACTATGATGTTGCTATTAAGAATCCTAATTTACTGTGTTCTAAAATTCCATTAGGAAATTGATTGTATAGATTTATTCATATGTTTGCTAACTAATAATATGTATTCCTAACTCACAACACAGAATGCATAAATTAGCATCTTACATTATTATCAAAGAAACAAAGGTTACAACTTCTGCTTCTCCAGGGCAAGGCAATCAGTTTACAATGCAATAAAATCTGTTATAATTTGTGGCACCAATTATATAGAGCTACTTTCTCATTAAGAAAGATGAAGACAAGTCATTTGCCTCTTACTATTTGCATACATTTGTCAAATATTCCAGGACTTTTTAAATTATTTTTTTTTACAGTTGCCCAATGAAAATGTTTTTATTTTGAGAGCAAATGTGTAAAACTTTTTGAAGTAGTTAAAGGGACACTCTAGTCAAAAATAAACCTTCAAGATTCAGGCATGTTTTTTTAAACAACTTTACAATTTACTTTTAACACCAATTTTGCTTTGTTTTCTTACGGCTAGATTTAGAGTTTGGTGTTAGCCGTTAGCCTATCTTTTCAATGGGATCTTTCTAACGCTGGTATTTAGAGTCTTGGCTGAAGTGAGCGTTAGAAATCTAACGACAAAACTCCAGCCGCAGCAAAAAGCCAGGAGTTAAGAGCTTTCTGGGCTAATGCCGGTTCATAAAGCTCTTAACTACTGTGCTCTAAAGTACACTAACACCCATAAACTACCTATGTACCCCTAAACCGAGGCACCCCCACATCGCCGCCACTCTAATAAAAAATATTAATCCCTAATCTTCCGACCGCACACCGCCGCAACCTACGTTATCCCTATGTACCCTTAATCTGCTGCCCCTAACACCGCCGACCCCTATATTATATTTATTAACCCCTAATCTGCCCCCCCCAACGTCGCCGCTACCTACCTACAATTATTAACCCCTAATCTGCCGACCAGACCTCACTGCTACTATAATAAAGTTATTAACCCCTAATCCGCCTCACTCCCACCTCAATAACCCTATAATAAATAGTATTAACCCCTAATCTGCCCTCCCTAACATCACCGACACCTAACTTCAAGTATTAACCCCTAATCTGCCGACCGGACCTCACCGCTACTCTAATAAATTTATTAACCCCTAAAGCTAAGGCTAACCCTAACCCTAACACCCCCCTAAATTAAATATAATTTAAGTCTAACGAAATAAAATAAATCTTATTAAATAAATTATTCCTATTTAAAGCTAAATACTTACCTGTAAAATAAACCCTAAGATAGCTACAATATAAATTATAATTATATTGTAGCTATTTTAGGATTAATATTTATTTTACAGGTAACTTTGTATTTATTTTAACCAGGTACAATAGCTATTAAATAGTTAATAACTATTTAATAGCTACCTAGTTAAAATAATTACAAAATTACCTGTAAAATAAATCCTAACCTAAGTTACAAATAAACCTAACACTACACTATCAATAAATTAATTAAATAAAATACCTACAATTATCTACAATTAAACCTAACACTACACTATCAATAAATTAATTACATAAAATACCTACAAATAAATACAATTAAATAAACCAACTAAAGTACAAAAAATAAAAAAGAACTAAGTTACAAAAAAAAATAATAATTTACAAACATTAGAAAAATATTACAACAATTTTAAGCTAATTACACCTACTCTAAGCCCCCTAATAAAATAACAAAGCCCCCCAAAATAAAAAAATTCCCTACCCTTTTCTAAAATAAAAATAGAAAAGCTCTTTTACCTTACCAGCCCTTAAAAGGGCCTTTTGCGGGGCATGCCCCAAAGAATTCTGCTCTTTTGCCTGTAAAAAAAACATACAATACCCCCCAACATTACAACCCACCACCCACATACCCCTAATCTAACCCAAACCCCCCTTAAATAAACCTAACACTAAGCCCCTGAAGATCTCCCTACCTTGTCTTCACCACGCCGGGTATCAACGATCGGTCTAGAAGAGCCTCCGAAGTCTTCATCCAAGCCCAAGTGGGGGCTGAAGAGATCCATCATCGGGCTGAAGAGGTCCATCATCAGACTGAAGAGGTCCATCATCGGGCTGAAGTCTTGATCCAAGCGGCGGCTGAAGAGGTCCATCATCGGGCAGAAGTCTTCATCCTATCCGGACAGAAGAGGACATCCGGACCGGTAGACATCTTCATCCAAGCCGCATCTTCTATCTTCATCCATCCGGAGCGGAGCCATCTTCTTCCAGCTGACGCGGATCCATCCTCTTCTACCGACGCCTACTCGCCGAATGACAGTTTCTTTAAATGACGTCATCCAAGATGGCGTCCCTCGAATTCCGATTGGCTGATAGGATTCTATCAGCCAATCGGAATTAAGGTAGGAAAATTCTGATTGGCTGATGGAATCAGCCAATCAGATTCAAGTTCAATCCAATTGGCTGATCCAATCAGCCAATCAGATTGAGCTCGCATTCTATTGGCTGATCGGAACAGCCAATAGAATGCGAGCTCAATCTGATTGGGTGATTCCATCAGCCAATCAGAATTTTCCTACCTTAATTCCAATTGGCTGATAGAATCCTATCAGCCAATCGGAATTCGAGGGACGCCATCTTGGATGACGTCATTTAAAGGAACCGTCATTCGGCGAGTAGGCGTCGGTAGAAGAGGATGGATCCGCGTAATGTGAAAATTAAACTTTCATGATTAAATTTGCTGTTGCAGTGATTTGTTGCAAAACAAATGGTAATGAATAGATTTGAGGACACTAATAACAATAGGCATCAGTGCCTCAGGTAGCAATATGCCTGATTTTGTTTTGAAGGATTAAAAGCCTCAAGAGAATCAGTCATATTTTGGCTTTACCCATGTAAATGAGCAAATTCAATATACATTTTTATTTACACTCAACGTTCCAAACAAGTGATAGTTACATTAGATGGTTATCAAGTCAAACAGCACCCCCTTTTGTGTCTGATAAAAAAACAACAAAAAAATAAATAAATAGAAACAAATGAAGGGGTGTGTCACTAAAACACGTCGTGGAACTGTGGTCTGGCCTTGCAAGTGTTGCTATTTACAGCTTTTTCAGAATTTTTTAGTATTCTATATCTGTTTTTGTTTTTTTATCAGATACGCTCTTAGCAATTCATATATTTTACTTTCTGCATCACTATGTATGTAACTAGTGC